>NW_027397064.1:27651663-27837657 GCF_003265705.2 Callorhinus ursinus
TTCTTCTTCTTCTTCTTCTTCTTCTTCTTCTTCTTCTTCTTCTTCTTTCTTCTTCTTCTTCTTCTTCTTTTTTAAAAGATTTTATTTATTTATTTGACAGAGAGAGACACAGAGAGAGAGGGAACACAAGCAGGGGGAGCGGGAGAGGGAGAAGCAGGCTTCCAGGTGGAGCAGGGAGCCCGATGCGGGGCTCGATCCCAGGACCCTGGGATCATGACCTGAGCCGAAGGCAGAAGCTTATCGACTGAGCCACCCAGGTGCCCCGGTCTTTTCTTCTTCACATGAAACCGTCATCAACATTATTATTATAAATAATCAGAAAATGAAGCTTGAACTTCAGCAAATTCTAAGAAAATAAAGAGCAGGGCAAGCTCAGGAGAGAGAAGTGCAACACTGTATCTTTAGCTCACTTATTTAAGAAGGTAGTCTGCTCAAATATTGCCTGGGAATCCCCGGGGGGTGTATACTGAAATCTTGTTGAATCTTTCTCTGTCTCTCTCAAATATATATATGTATGTATGTATGAAAAAGTAGAAGCAATTGCTCTCAATGGGAGAAGATACAGACTTCCAGCAACGAAGCTCCATTGATTCATCATTCATCACTCATTTATTCATTCAACAAATATTCCTCCAGCATTTACTATGTGCTGGACACTGGGCATTCATTTTGAAAGGGGTACATTATGTTTTTAAGATACTCTAGCTTTTTAAAAAAAAAAAAGATACTCTGGCATTGTGTGGAGAATAGTTTGGGGAAGGGCGAGGGGATGAGCACAGAGACCAGGTAAAAGCCTATTGTAATCTAGGCAGGAAATGGTGGTGGCTTGGCCTGGGGGATTGGCGATATACTTATTGCAATGGGGAGAGCTGAGGTGGGGGATGGCACATCAAGAGTTCTGTTTGGATCGCGTTAAGCGTGAGTTTCCTGAGAGACATCAAAATAGGGATATCAGAGTGCCCATCAACATATACAATCTGGAGCTCACGGGAGAAGTCTTAGTATAGAGTAGATATTCAATACATATGGTTTGCTTAATTAGTTATTGTTGTAAGGAAGACACAGGCTCAGAATTTCCGTTTCCCAGCAGAGGAATCCTAGACTAGATAACCTAATACTTTTTAATCTCTATATCTATCATTCTGGTAGCCTCCTCTCACATCCCTGATTCATTCAGAGACCAGACAGATTTTTAGTTACATTGAAGTGAATTACTCCATTCGTATTTCCTTTGGACCATCAATTTCACAGGTATTTCTAACATCTCATTAGGCTACCACCTGTGCTGTACATTAATTCAGTCCCAACATGTACGGAATCCCAGGTGTATGCCAAGCATCATGCTAGGTGCTAGGTGGACGTGTATCTTTGGCTTTTTTTTTTTTTAACACTTCAAGAGACTGAAGCTTAAAAAGAAAACAGCCAAATAATAAGAAAAACTTCCCATGAATGAAATGGATTGTTGCTTTTCTATTTCTTTATTGCTGTATTTTAAGTTTTTTTGACTGTGGGCTGAGAAGCAGAATATCCTAAAATAAGTTTTCTTCTGGACAAGGCAATAAAATATTATTTATTCAAGGTTCTTATAGTTCTGGAACAGTGTTAAAGAATAGATAGATTTAAAAAGCCATGAATTCTCTCTTCTTATGTTCAACAGAAAACAGCCATTATATAAATCATGTAACTAAATTATGTAACTAATAAAATAAGTCTTTCTAAGTTTTCATTCCCTGCGATTTTGTTTTTTATTAATTACACAAATAATGTTCTACTACATGTTCATCACAGTATTAAAATGCCTAAGTGTGCAGGATTTTTAAAAAATGGATTCATTCATTTTGTCCTTCACTCCTTGCCACCAGTTTCTCAAAGATAATGACTATTAACAGTTTAGTGAGTTTTCCTTCCAACTTTTTTCTCTGTATATTTGTATGTCTTTCCTTTCTCAACGTAAGTTAGATAGTTCTTTTGCTTTTTTTTCACTTGACAATATACCTTAGACATTGAGCAATTTCATTTTTTATCACATGTATAAATGTACCCTAATTTATTTATTGGTCTATAATTAAGTTTCTTCCAATTTTTTATTGCGGTAAGAATGGTTTGGTGTCTTTATGACCTATATCTTTGTACTCATATGTGAATATATTTGTAGGATCAATTCCTAGAAATGTAATTCTTAGGTTAAAAAATATGCATATCAAACTTTTGGTTGATAACTGACACACTGTAGATCTTTCTACAACACAATCCATTTTATAATAGATTGTAGGGGACCACTCCAACCATTCATTAGTAGCTATACAGCAGAGGTTCTCAAAGCATGGTTCCTAGACCAAGGGCATCAGAATCACCTGGGACCATATTAGAAATGCAAATTCTTGGGCCCCTCCCTGATATACTATATTAGCTAGGGATCTCCAGAGGAACAAAACCAATAGGATAGAGATATAGAAAGAGACTTATTTTAGGGAATTGGCTCATGTGATTGTGGAGGCTGACAAGTCCCCAGATCTATTGTCAGCAAATGGAAACCTAGAGGAACGAGTGAGTGTGGTTCCGGCGCCAAAACTGGCAGGCTAGGGACTTAGGAAGAGCTGATATTTCCATGGGAAGCTGAAGGCAGAGGAAAACTGATGTGACAGCCACAAGGCAGTCAGGCAGAAGGAATTCTCTTACTCAGCTTTTCTACTTAATTCAGGCCTTCAACTGATTGGATGAGGCCCAACCACATTAGGGAGGGCAATCTGCTGTAGTCAGTCTGCAGATTCAAATATTAAATCTCATCCAGAAACACCCCCACAGCACACCCAGAATTAACGTTTGACCAAACCTCTGGGCATTAGTAGCCAATCAGGTTGAGTCACAAAATTAGCCATCATATGTACAGAATCAGAGCTCTTAGAGTAGGAGCCAGCAATCTTTTTACATCTTCCAGGTGATTCTGATAGACACCAGAGTTTGAAGACCACTGCTCAAGAGTGGGCTTTCTGGCTACTCAGATTTGTCCTCAGAGTCATGGAAAAATGCCCTTGGAGAACCTACAACCAAGTTATATTAGTAACTGATCATGGCAAATAATAGCCATCTTAATTGCCAGCTGGTAGAAAAAGGGCATTGTCATCAGGAACTGGGGAGAGATGGCTTCCATGTCTTCTCTGTGCTAGAGCTTTAGCTAGATCAGCTTGAAAAACTACAGGCGCTTTCTCTGAAGGACTCTCCTGTTTTTTTATTTCAGGCCCGCAGCCTTCAGTAAACATGGACCTGTACTGTGGAGCTGAGCGGGTGTGCAAGGCCTTCTCTGCCCTTGTTGATCAAATCACCTTGTCTAACTTGAAGTGATAAGGAGTCCTGGCTCAAAGGCCCCTTGGGATGATGATGAAACATATTTTCAAAATCTATACTAAAAGAATTAAGCCTTTTGCTTCTCAATAATTTGGTGTGAAGTGTGAAGAAAATGAGTTTTATTTTTTAATCTCCCTACTCATGTGTCTTAGTTCTTCAGTTCAGAGTAAATCCTTGGGAGCAAGGGGTGGGAGGGAAATGGAAAGAAGAGGCCAAGTTAAATCTGGGAGTGCTGAGTTTCCAATAGAGGGCTTTTCTTAATTTGAATACCTTGGTAGTGATATTCTAGTGTGTGATTTACATGAGTTCATGCAACTGTCTTCTTCAGGTATCATTTAAATTAGTGAATTGATGACCAGATTTCCTATCTGGATGCTCCTGATGGAGAACAGGCTTGGCAAAGAACTAAACACACACACACACACACACAACTGAGTATATGCAAAACTGGTGAAATCTGAATAAACTCCGTGGATTGTACCAGTGTCAATTTTCTGATTGCATTATTGTACTATAATTATGCAAGATGTTACTACTTTTGAGGGAAACTGGATGAAGAGTATACAGGATGTCTCTGTATTATTTCTTATAACTGTATATGAATCAACAATTATCTCAAAATAAATTTATTTTGAAAGCATAAACACTTCTCACTAAAATCCTATATCCAATGAGTTTGGCTAAAGTAACTGTCAGCCTCCTTTCTCTGCATGTATGATTGGGGTACAGATGTTTAATTTAATAATGTCCAAAGATATAGCTAAAATTTTTTTGACTATTAGAGCACTTAGTTTCTAAGCACCTTATAGGTACTAACTCATTTAATCCTCACAACAAAACTAGCAAATAGATATCTCATTTTATGAGGAAACTATGGCACAAAGAGGGTCAGTAACTTGTTTAAAGTTGCTTGGCCAGCAGTTGATGAAGTTGAGATTTGAACCCGGCTTCTGAGCCTATACCCTGCTCTGTACTTTCTCTCAATAAATATTGCTCTGATTCCAGTCTTTTGCATATTATCTGATGGGCAATCCATGTTGCATTTAGAGAGGCTATGGATTTTTATTTATGTGATCTGTAATTTCTAGTACTATTCCAGAAGAAAATGTCCAGTTGAATAGGATTAGGACCAGGTTATCCCTGTTCAATCTCAGGCTAATATTTGCTTTTCAGCCTGTCACAGATCTTGTATTTGTATTTTATTCACTGCCCCTTCTCACTTTATCCCAGCTGGGTCCTTGCAAGCTTAATAAGCAGCCCCTAAAACACTGATCAGCAAGCCACACCCCACACACCAAATCCTGCCCACTGCCTGTTTTGTCTGAGCTATGAACTAAGAGTGGTTATTACACCTTAAAAAATGGTTGAAAGAGTCAAAAGAGGAATATATTGGGACACCTGAAAATGGTATGGATTCAGATTTCACTGTCCATAAACAAAGCCATGCACATTCATTCACATAGTGTTTATGGTTACTTGTATTCTACAAAAGCAGAATTGATTATTAGTTGCAGCAGAGACCAGATGGCCTACAATCATATGATATTTGCTATCTGATCCTTTACAGAAAAATTGGCAGCCCCTGTTGTATAGTACCCAGGAGAGGGGAAGGGGCAATGGGCAGGCTTTTCTGAGAGCAAGAGTGGCATTTCTTCCATGATTTATAAGAGATAATAAGTTTATATGATGGTTTTTAGGAATGTGATGAAAGGTATTAGAGAAAGTGACACAAAAGTAGAACCATGAGTCCACATAGAAATACAATGTGGCAGTTTTTAACATGCTCATTCTCCTAACCAAGAAAAGCTGAGGTTGGTTCCCCTCTCCACTTCCTTCCCCAGACTATTTTCCCTTGTTCTTAGGACTTAATTCTCTTTCATTTTTTTTTTTTTGCTTTTTTAGCATCTTTATTGAAGTATAACTGACATACAATAAACTGCATGTATTTAAGATGTACAGTCTTAAGTTTTGACATATTATACCCTTGTGAAACTGTCACCACAATCAAGTCATGAACATACCCATCACCCCCCCAAAATTTCTTCAGGCACTGCTGTTGAAAAGACTACCCTTTCTCCACTGAATTGCCTGCAAAGGCAATTTTTATCTTTATCTAAGGAATATCTATTCCTTTATCTAAGGAATATCTAAATAAATATATTCCGATAACCTTTAGATGAGGTTTTTAGTTTAAGGAAGCCCCTCAAACTTCTGTGAAAAAACATTTACTGACACTTCCGTTAGATCTGGAAAATGCAAGTAAATTGCTAACGTATCTGAAATTCAAACTGGCTGTCAAGTATTGGTTGTGATAGAACAATTGGAAAGATGAAATAGAGATAAAAAAATCACATTGTGCATTCAAGGGGCGGAGCAAGATGGCGGAGGAGTAGGAGACCTAGATTTCTTCTGGTCTCAGGAATTCATCTGAATAGGGATCAAACCATTCTGAACACCTACGAACTCAACAGGAGATCGAAGAGGAGAGTAGCAACAACTCTCTGAACAGAGAAGCGACCACTTACTGGAAGGTAGGACGTGCGGAGAAGTGAATCCGAGGCGATATTCAGGAGGATAGACGGCAGGGGAGGGGGCCTCCATTGCTGCTTCTGGCAAGTGCTAGAGCCGCGGAGCACAAAATCAGAACTTTTAGAAGTCGGCTCCGCTGAGGGACGTTGCTCCAGTAGCTAAGCGGGGGGTGGAATCCTCCCGGGACAGTGTGGTCTCAGGACCCTCGGGGTCACAGAAAGACCGGGGGAGCCTGAGTGCGACAGAGCTCCCAGGTATCGGAGCGGGGAAGCCGGCTGCAGAGATGGAGCTGAGGCGTGGGCTCTCAGCTCGGGGTGGCCATAAACTGTGATCCGCGGCCCAGTCAGGCCACTGCTCCTCCAGCAGGGACCCAACAAGCGGCAGATCCGGGGAGACTCCCCTTCCTCCCCCGGGGAGGAGCGGCGCGGGAGCGCACCGCAGGGATCTGCTGGGTTTGGAGACTCCACACGGGGTCGGGTGCCAGAGATAGAAACGCTTGGTCACAGGCCGGGTGAGCATGGAGTGCGGCCGGAGACCGGGGAGACGGGAGTGACTGCTTTTCTCTGGGGATGCACTGAGGAGCAGGGCCCCGAGTTCTCAGCTCCTCCGGGTGGAGATTGGGAACCCACCATTTTCGCCCTGGTCCTCCAAAGCTGTACCGAGAGCTTGTAGGGAACAAAAGCTCCTGAGAGCAAACCGGAGCAGCTTGCTTAGCCCGGACCGACAAGGGCGGGGCAATTCCGCCTCCGGCAAAGACATTTGGGAACCACGGCAACAGGTCCCTCCCCCAGAAGATCAGCACGAACAGCCAGCAAGCCAAGACCAAGTTTACCGATCAAGGAGAACAGGAGAACTCCAGCGCTAGGGGAATACGTATTACACATAGAATTCATGGCTTTTTTTTTACCATGATTCATTAGTTCATCAAAGTTAATTTTTTTTAACTTTTTTTTTATTTTTCTTTTTCCCTTTTTCAACCAACATCTTATCAATCCCTTTTTTAAAAAAAAACCATTTTTTATTTTTCATTTTTAGAGTCATATTTTATCCCTTCATAGTAGTTACCCTTATTTTTGGCATATATATATATAAGTTGTTCTCTTTTTAAAATTTTGAGATACAGTTTCTTCTAACAGATCAAAATAGACCCTAAATCACTAGTGTATGGCTTTGTTCTAGTCTCCTGCCTGATCACATTCTCTCCCTTTTTTTTTTTTAATCCTCTTTCTTTTTTCAAACAACTTATCTTATCAATTCCTTTTATAAAATCTTTTATAATTTTCATCTTTACAGTCATCTTCCATCCCTTCATTGTATCAACCCTTATTTTGTACATATATGTCTTTCTTCCTTTAAAATTTTAGGAGGCACTTTTTTCTAACAGACCAAAATATGCCCAAAATCTAGTGTGTGGCACTGATCTATGCACTAGCCTGACCATATTTGATCATATTCTGCTTTTTTTGTATTGTTCTGTTTTTGTTTTTATCTTTTTTTTCTTTTTTTTTTTCTCTTTTCTTTTTTCTTTCCTTCCCTTTCTTTTCCCCTGGTTTCAGGTCTTTTCTGATTTGTATACAGTATATTTGCTGGGTACGTTGTTAACCTGTTAGCATTTTGTTCTCTCATTCATCTATTCTCCTCTGCACAAAATGACAAGACGAAAAAAATCACCTCAGCAAAAAGAACAAGAGGTAGTACCGTCAGCCAGGGACCTACTCAATATGGACATTAGTACGATGTCAGACCTAGAGTTCAGAATCATGACTTTAAAGATACTAGCTGGGCTTGAAAAAAGCGTGGAAGTTATTAGAGAAACCCTTTCTGGAGAAATAAAAGAACTAAAATCTAACCAAGTCGAAATCAAAAAGGCTATTGATGAGGTACAATCAAAAATGGGGGCACTAACTGCTAGGATAAATGAGGCAGAAGAGAGAATCAGCGATATAGAAGACCAAATGATGGAAAATAAAGAGGCTGAGAAAAAGAGAGATAAACAACTACAGAATCACGAGGGCAGAATTTGAGAGATAAGTGATACGATAAGACGAAACAACATTAGAATAATTGGGATCCCAGAAGAAGAAGAAAGAGAGAGAGGGGCAGAAAGTATATTGGAGCAAATAATAACAGAGAACTTCCCTAATGTGAGGAAGGAAACAGGCATCAAAATCCAGGAGGCACAGAGAACCCCTCTCAAAATCAATAATAATATGTCAACACCCCGACATCTAATAGTAAAACTTACGAGTCTCAGAGACAAAGAGAAAATCCTGAGCAGCTCAGGAGAAGAGATATGTAACCTACAATGGTAGAAATATTAGATTGGCAACAGACCTATCCACAGAGACCTGGCAGGCCAGAAAGGACTGGCAAGATATCTTCAGAGCACTAAATGAGAAAAATATGCAGCCAAGAATACTATATCCAGCTAGGCTGTCATTGAAAATAGAAGGAGAGATAAAAAGCTTCCAAGACAAACAAATACTAAAGGAATTTGCAAACACGAAACCAGCCCTCCAAGAAATATTGAAAGGGGTCCTCTAAGCAAAGAGAGAGCCTAAAAGCAGCATAGATCAGAAAGAAACACAGACAATATACAGTGACAGTCACCTTACAGGCAATACAATGGCACTAAATTCATACCTTTCAATAGTTACCCTGAATGTAAATGGGCTAAATGCCCAAGTCAAAAGACACAGGCTATCAGATTGGATAAAAAAAAACAAGACCCATCAATATGCTGTCTCCAAGAGACTCATTTTAGACCCAAAGACATCCCCAGATTGAAAGTGAGGGTGTGGAAAACCATTTACCATGCTAGTGGACACCAGAAGAAAGCTGGGGTGGCAATCCTTATATCAGACAAATTAGATTTTAAACCAAAGACTGTAATAAGAGATGAGGAAGGACACTCTATCCTACTTAAAGGGTCTATCCAACAAGAAGATCTAACAATTGTAAATATCTATGCCCCTAACATGGGAGCAGCCAATTATATAAGGCAATTAATAACAAAAGCGAAGAAACACATTGACAACAATACAGTAATAGTGGGGGACTTTAACACCCCCCTGACTGAAATGGACAGATCATCTAAGCAAAAGATCAACAAGGAAATAAAGACTTTAAATGACACACTGGGCCAAATGGACTTCACGGACATTTTCAGAACATTCCATCCCAAAGCAACAGAATACACATTCTTCTCTAGTGCCCATGGAACATTCTCCAGAATAGATCACATCCGAGGTCACAAATCAGGTCTCAACCACTACCAAAAGATTGGGATTATTCCCTGCATATTTTCAGACTACAGTGCTTTGAAACTAGAACTCAATCACAACAGGAAAGTCGGAAAGAACTCAAATACATGGAGGCTAAAGAGCATCCTAATAAAGAATGAATGGGTCAACCAGGAAATTAAAGAAGAATGAAAAAAATTCATGGAAACCAATGAAAATGAAAACACAACTGTTCAAAATCTTTGGGATACAGCAAAGGCAGTCCTGAGAGGAAAGTACATAGCAATACAAGCCTTTCTCAAGAAACAAGAAAGGTCTCAAATACACAACCTAACCCTACACCTAAAGGAGCTGGAGAAAGAACAGCAAATAAAGCCTAAACCCAGCAGGAGAAGAGAAATAATAAAGATCAGAGCAGAAATCAATGAACTAGAAACCAAAAGAACAGTAGAACAGATCAACGAAACTAAGAGCTGGTTCTTTGAAAGAATTAACAAGAGTGATAAACCCCTGGCCAGACTTATCAAAAAGAAAAGAGAAATGACCCAAATCAACAAAATCATGAATGAAAGAGGAGAGATCACAACCAACACCAAAGAAATACAAACAATTATAAGAACATATTATGAGCAACTCTATGCCAGCAAATTAGATAACCTGGAAGAAATGGGTGCATTCCTAGAGATGTATCAACTACCAAAATTGAACCAGGAAGACATAGAAAACCTGAACAGACCTATAGCCACTAAGGAAATTGAAGCAGTCATCAAAAATCTCCCAAGAAACAAAAGCCCAGGGCCAGATGGCTTCCCAGGGGAATTCTATCAGACGTTTAAAGAAGAATTAATACCTATTCTCCTGAAACTGTTCCAAAAAAATAGAAATGGAAGGAAAACTTCCAAACTCATTTTATGAGGCCAGCATTACCTTGATCCCAAAACCAGACAAAGACCCCATCAAAAAGAATTACAGACCAATATCCTTGATGAACATGGATGCAAAAATTCTCACCAAAATACTAGCCAATAGGATCTAACAGGACATTAAAAGGATTATTCACCACGACCAAGTGGGATTTATCCCTGGGCTGCAAGGATGGTTCAACATCCGCAAATCAATCAACGTGATACAATACATTAACAAAAGAAAGAACAAGAATTATATGATCCTCTCAATAGATGCAGAAAAAGCATTTGACAAAGTACAGCATCCTTTCTTGATCAAAACTCTTCAGAGTATAGGGATAGAGGGTACACACCTCAATATCATAAAAGCCATCTATGAAAAACCTACAGCGAATATCATTCTCAATGGGGAAAAGCTGAGAGCTTTCCCCCTAAGGTCAGGAACGCGGCAGGGATGTCCACTATCACCACTGCTATTCAACATAGTATTAGAAGTCCTAGCCACAGGAATCAGAAAACAAAAAGAAATCAAAGGCATCCAAATCGGCAAAGAGGAAGTCAAACTCTCACTCTTTGCAGATGATATGATACTGTATGTGGAAAACCCAAAAGACTCCACCCCAAAACTGCTAGAACTCCTACAGGAATTCAGTAAAGTAGCAGGATATAAAATCAATGCACAGAACTCAGTGGCATTCCTATACACCAACAACAAGACAGAAGAGAGACAAATCAAGGAGTCGATCCCATTTACAATTGCACCCAAAACGATAAGATACCTAGGAATAAATTTAACCAAAGAGGAAAAGGATCTGTACTCAGAAAACTATAAAATACTCAGGAAAGAAATTGAAGAAGACACAAAGAAATGGAAAAATGTTCCATGCTCATGGATTGGGAGAACCAACATTGTGAAGATGTCAATGCTACCTTGAGCAATCTACACATTCAGTGCAATCCCCATCAAAATACTATCCACTTTTTTCAAAGAAATGGAACAAATAATCCTAAAATTTGTATGGAACCAGAAGAGACCCCAAATAGCCAGAGGAATCTTGAAAAAGAAAAGCAAAGCTGGCGGCATCACAATTCCGGACTTCCAGCTCTATTACAAAGCTGTCATCATCGAGACAGTATGGTACTGGCACAAAAACAGACACATAGATCAATGGAACAGAATAGAGAGCCCAGAAATGGACCCTCAACTCTATGGTCAACTTATCTTTGACAGAGCAGGAAAGAATGTCCAATGGCAAAAAGACAGTCTCTTCAACAAATGGTGTTGGGAAAATTGGACAGCCACATGCAGAAGAATGAAACTGGACCATTTCCTTACACCACACACAAAAATAGACTCCAAATGGTTGAAAGACCTAAATGTGAGACAGGAGTCCATCAAAATCCTAAAGGAGAACACAGGTAGCAACCTCTTCGACCTCAGCCCGCAGCAACTTCTTCCTAGAAACATCGCCAAAGGCAAGGGAAGCAAGGGCAAAAATGAACTATTGGGATTTCATCAAGATAAAAAGCTTTTGCACAGCAAAAGAAACAGTCCACAAAACCAAAAGACAACCGACAGAATGGGAGAAAATATTTGCAAATGACATATCAGATAAAGGGCTAGTATCCAAAATCTATAAAGAACTTATCAAACTCAACACCCAAAGAACAAATAATCCAATCAAGAAATGGGCAGAAGACATGAACAGACATTTTTCCAAAGAAGACATCCAAATGGCCAACAGACACATGAAAAAGTGCTCAACATCGCTCGGCATCAGGGAAATCCAAATCAAAATCTCAATGAGATACCACCTCACACCAGTCAGAATGGCTAAAATTAACAAGTCAGGAAACGACAGATGTTGGCGGGGATGTGGAGAAAGGGGAATCCTCCTACACTGTTGGTGGGAATGCAAGCTGGTGCAACCACTCTGGAAAACAGTATGGAGGTTCCTCAAAAAGTTGAAAATAGAGCTACCATACGATCCAGCAATTGCACTCCTGGGTATTTACCACAAAGATACAAATGTAGGGATCCGAAGGGGTACATGCACCCCAATGTTTATAGCAGCAATGTCCACAATAGCCAAACTGTGGAAAGAGCCAAGATGTCCATCGACAGATGAATGGATAAAGAAGATGTGGTATATATACACAATGGAATATTATGCAGCCATCAAAAGGAATAAGATCTTGCCATTTGCAATGACGTGGATGGAACTGGAGGGTGTTATGCTGAGTGAAATAAGTCAATCAGAGAAAGACATGTATCATATGACCTCACTGATATGAGGAATTCTTAATCTCAGGAAACAAACTAAGGGTTGCTGGAGTGGTGGGGGGTGGGAGGGATGGGGTGGCTGGGTGATAGACATTGGGGAGGGTATGTGCTATGGTGAGCGCTGTGAATTGTGCAAGACTGTTGAATCACAGATCTGTACTTCTGAAACAAATAATGCAACATATGTTAAGAAAAAAGAAAAAGAAGAAGATAGCAGGAGGGGAAGAATGAGGGGGAGTAAGTCGGAGGGGGAGACGAACCATGAGATACGATGGACTCTGAAAAACAAACTGAGGGTTCTAGAGGGGAGGAAGGTAGGGGGATGGGTTAGCCTGGTGATGGGTATTAAAGAGGGCACGTTCTGCATGGAGCACTGGGTGTTATGCACAAACAATGAATCATGGAACACTACATCAAAAACTAATGATGTAATATATGGTGATTAACATAACAATAAAAAAATTTTAAAAATCACATTGTGTCTAGATCTCAAATACATTTGTTCATTGGACTTCTCTACTGTGAACCTCATCAGCTTTGTTCATTTTTCAGGGAAAACTTTTTTATGGATTCTTTTATTATAATGCTGTCCAGCAATGCAAAGTGTAACTAACCACTTATGGAGTTTTAATATCTAATCAAATAGAAAATATGCTAATCGAAAAATACTTATACTTACTGTTATTTTATTAGAGTTTAGAGTATCAGTAATGGTAACACCAAATACTGAAATAAAGAGATTCCAATAATGTTACTTGGGGTCCAGAGCTTTTATTAATTTTGTTTCCATTAGAAGAATGCTTTATTTGCCATTTTTGTTCATGTTTTTTGTTTGTTTGTTCTTTGTTTTATATAGTATTCAAAAATATTCTTTCAAACAAGATTTAGGTATTACAGACAGTCAGTAACTGGTAATTAATAAATATAGTCCTTTGTATGCCTGTACATAAGCAGTGGTTAATGGCTTGGAAGTCATGCAGTGTATTCAAGTTAAATGTATGGCCCTCTAGTTCATTAACAATATCCAGCATCCCAGAACAATTTATCAGAGTGAATACAATCTGACTTGCTCAATCCCCTGGTCCTCTTTGGAAGCTATTTTAACTCTCTCAGACAGTGGGATGATTTGGCAGTAAAGCCACCATTTGAAGGAACATGCTAGCAGGCTTAAGTAAGTACTCTGAGAGAATGTGGCTTATGATTTATCTCTGGACATTCCCACCATTTCAAGTAAACAAATGGTCAATAGTCAAGAAAAACGTGGGTTGTTTTTAATTCCAAGATGTGAGTTAGCTCAGAGGTTGGATTTATTTTCTTTTTATTTCCAGGCCACTGGTGACTTTTCCGGTGAACTTAGACCCACTCCTATGCAAGTGCATGCTTATCAAACCTTCAATCAACTCTTTCTTCTTTAGGAAAGGTGTTCTTAGTTGCTGAGAATATGTACCTGAAAGTAGAGAAAAAGAACTCATTATCAGAGCACCAAATTATTCTCAGGTTAATTAAATATCAATACATTGGGTTTAAAAGAAAGTTTGTTGGGGCACCTGGGTGGCTAGGTCATTTGAGCATCTTACTCTTGGTTTTGGCTCAGGTCATGATCTCATGGGTCATGGGATCAAGCCCCACCTCAGGCTCCGTGCTCAGAGGGAAGTCTGCTCGAAGATTCTCTCCCTCTGCCCCTCCCCCCATTCTCTCCCTCTCTCTCTCTCTCCCTCTCTCTCTCTCTCTCCAATAAATCTTTAAAAATAAAAAATAAAGTTTGTTGTTTCTGTCACTATCAAAGTCTCTATAAACTTATTGCAGGAGCTTATATGTAAATCTGTTTATGTGTCCTTTGCAGTTTAGTTAAAATAAATTATAATAAATACATTTCCTTGTTAATTAATATATGTATTAAGATTTTTTTCTGATTAAAAAGGTGAAAATGATCATTATATAATTTTTTATATTAAAGTTTTATGCATACACACTTTATGCCATAATTTAGTCAACCATTACATTTAAACAATTTCCAAGTTTTCTGCTATTATAAGCAGTATTGTGGTGAAACTTTGTACTACATTGTTGGCCACATCTCTGAATGTTTCCTTAGGATAGATTTCTAGATGAGTAATTTCTGAAGATGTTCCTAGGAAATTCTTGGAATAAGTAAGGTAAAAAATCAAGCATTTGTGAAACTAATAATATATATATTCCTGAAGCATTGTTTTCTCTAATGCTTGGTGTTGAAAAAATAAGTACTAACATTTGCCAGCTAGTTAGACACCAACTGCAAATGTCATCAAATTATAAATCTAAGTTTTAATTTTCTCATCATGAAGGAATGCAAAGACTCACAATTTTTCTAGAATATTAAACTGCCAGTCTCAGGCAGGCAGGTTTTTCTGTTTCTCTCACTGGCCAAGCAAGGTTAGTTGAAGGAAAAGCCCGTTATTTTTTGACGAAAACAAGGATATACTTCAAAATCCCTTATCAGCATATTCTTTTCCTAAATCAATTAATAACTCTCTCTTTCTCTCTGCCTTGACATAATGCATCATAATTTAGTGGTTAAGCTGGGTTACACCCTCTTCACACCTTCTGGATATTTCAGCATTCAGTTATTGACTCATATCTTTCTAGACTAAATAACAATGATCTTTTGAGTCTTTCCTCAAGTGATGATATCTCTAGCCCTCGGAATTTTTGGAATTCTCATTTCTGGATGCCCTCTGTTCCTGCTGAGTATTGTTATAAACAACTAAAGTATCCAGGTCATCACCCAGCTCAATAAGCTGTCCTTGGGGTCAAGCTCTTCCAGACTCTATCCCTAGTTAAATACATGCCTTTCATAAATTCCTTTTTTATAGAATTGCAGAGCATTAGAATGGAGAATGTAAAGAGACTTTATGGGCCTTCTAATTCTTTCCACACCCCTCTTTTTCAGATGAAGAAACTGAGGGTTAAATAAGTTAATGAAGTTGACTGAAGTTACATAGCTATTTAATATCTCTTGTTTTCATTTTTGTTGGCCCAGTATATATTAACCTACAAAATTATATGGAGTTTTATGTTTAACAAAGCATGATTCATAGCAACATTTCTCAAGTGTGTTTAAACTATTTAAGTTTGAGGGGCGCCTGGGTGGCTCAGTGGGTTGGACGTCTGCCTTTGGCTCAGGTCATGATCGCAGGGTCCTGGAATCGAGTCCCAAACAGGGCTCCCTGCTCAGCGGGAAGTCTGCTTCTCCTTCTCCCACTTCTGCTCCCCCTGCTTGTATTCTCTCTCTCTCTGTCAAATAAATAAATAAAATCTTAAAAAAATAAACTATTTAAATTTGAGGACATCAAAATAACAAAAACCTTTTCGCATATTATGTAAACACATTAGTTCTTTCCTTCTGCTCTGGTGATTTGATTTCCCCGAGAACTATAGAGACAAACACCTCTTCACCCTCACCCCCATCCCAACCTGGTAATCCCCCAAGGACAATAGAAAAAATTAGTGGAGAATCTGTGCAGGTACATCCAGAGCCCAGTTGAGCCACTAGAGATTTAATCAAACCTCTTGAGATGAAATCTCAATGTTCCAGCAACTATTTAACTTTTAGCCATGGTGTCTCCTTGACCCAGGACCCTCTTTGACTGTGATTATACAATCCAAATGGAAAGTCTTGTTTCCTGATCTACAAACAATTGTTTATGTCAAACATTAAAGCAACTTCAATAGGGCGCCTAGGTGGCTCAGTCGTTGAGCGTCTGCCTTTGGCTCAGGTCATGATCCCAGAGTCCTGGGATTGAGTCCCACATAGGGCTCCTTCCTTGGGGGGAGGCCTTCTTCTCCCTCTCCCACTCCCCCTGCTTGTGTTCCTGCTCTCGCTGTCTCTGTCTCTGTCAAGTAAATAAAATCTTAAAAAAAGTTAAAAAAATAAAATAACTTCAATAAGTAAAATATTCCCTCCTGCTACATAGCCACTCTGGCTAAAGTTTGCAGACCAGCTGGGTCAACAGCAACTCTGTAGCAAGAGAAAAGAAGTGGTTCCCAAAGCTGAAGATAAATCTACTACCGTTTAAAAAAAAAGAAGAAGAAGATAGAAATGCTATGTTGAAATATGCTCAAAAAATTACATGTAGCTTCAGACTGTTCTGATAGCAACATTGCAAGCAAGTAAACTGAAAGCTATTTTAGAGAAAGACCTTGTGTGTGTATATAATTATTTTCATGTTCGTCTGAACACAAATATTATTTTCATTTATTCTATAGTTACTTTAGTAATTTAAAGTGAGTGTAAAATACAAAAAAAAAACCCAATAAATATTGCTGGTAATGAGTATGACAACTAAATATGATAAAAATGGAAAAAGGAGTCCTAGACTACAAATGAAGAAAATACCCAATTCTATGGATGTTGATGTCTGAACAGCCTCTGTTTAAAATGGTTTTTAAATATTGATAACCAACATTGAAAGACATTTTTTTATTTCTTTAGTAGCTAAGCTGGTAAAAGAATATTTCCTCTAAAAATGGAAATTGGTTTAAGTTACAATAACACTTGCCAAAATAATAAATTTATCTATAAAGTACAGCAGTGGATTATCTGGTTTAATGGATCAGCAAATCATGAGGATTTTAGTTAGTGAGGTTAAAACAAACTAGATATATAAAGGCTCTACAATATCTTGGGAAAGGATTGATATAGAACTATTACTGTTAAGTGCTATTCTAAGAGAGAAATTATAGGGATATATAACAATTCTTGCAATAAAATATACAAATGTAAAAATTAGTTATGCCTCAGTTTTGCGCTAGTGGATAAGTAATTCTAAGAGTTACTACCACCCAAACAGATTTTGCTGCAAGGATTGGAAGCTCATTGGTTGAAACAACATTAAAAAAGGAACAAAAACAATATGAATAGGGCTAAGTTATCTATCTCTCAGCTTACTCACAGGGGCTCATTTGCTCTAATCCTAATTCTATAAAGGATATTTCTTTTAGTGCCCCCAGAGAAGACTGTTTTTGAATATAATATTTGCACCAGTGAGAATCTCTAAATTTGCCAGAAATTCCAAATTACTAAAAATTAATCACTCTGCTTGCTGGAAGTTAATTACATATTTGAGATTTGTTCAAAAAGCAACAAGGAGTGAATTTGCAAGCCAGCCAGATTTCCCGCCCTTCATTTCACCAACTAAGTACATTGCAAGGAGCCCCTCCATTTACATGGAAGCCATTTTTTTTCTATTTACAAGGGGTGAGAGCTTGTGTGTTGTGAATATTCCCCAGACTTACATTCAAATCTTCCCAAATCCATAGCATGTAAAGACAGGTTATGACTGCTAATATTCAGGCTAATCACTTTATACTTTTGTGTTGTATTTTGGGAATCACGCTTCTCCTTCCTTGTCTTTTTACTCTTCCTTGCTGTTGTTCACATGAAGTATGAGAATGAGGACAATATGTTGATATAAACAGCTCCCATGAAATACAAAAGGAAGTGCTATCTTCCTATCACTTGTGTGCTTTTGTGTGCTCTTGGGTTCACTCCTGAGAGTGCAATGAATCCCCCTAAAGCCATTTCCCCCTTCCTCACAATTGAGCACATTCATACTTGATTGACCCTTTTGAAAGACATGGGACCTAGAGTTGACCACCTTGTTTTCTCCCTGTGTGCTGTGGATGCACTGCCGAAATTTTCTCTTCCTTCCCAGTCAATTGCCTCCTTCCTAAGCCATGGTTCCTGGAGAGGACACAGTCCACATAGATGTCCCAGAAGAGTTGGGCCAGATCCCAAAACAGTGCCCCATGCTTCAAGTTCTCAGATGACTTCAGGTAGATCATAAAATCCCAGAAACCTGAAACAGTGTTAGAAATTCGAGGCTTCTGCATTTCCAGGAGGAGCACTGAAGAAGATTCCCAGCACTGAGGATCAGCTTGGTTAAGAGCCAGCAGGTCTGTCTGGCTATGGCAGAAGAAAGGAGACACACAGCACATTCCCACAATGAGCAGGGAGCAGATAAGGGTCAGGGGGCAGTAGATCCCTCTTCTGTTCCCAGGATCGGCCATGGCACTGAAACTGCATAGAATGGAAATATCTTACAAATCCTTGCTTGAACTCCACTCAGTAATGAAAATTATTATGCCTTTAAAAACCTTGGTTCCAGCAAAGAAAATACACCATTGTCCTTAGGAAAAGTCTTATCATTCCTCCCATAAGTCCCATTCTATCTAAAATGACTCATTGCCAAGCCAGGTAGTATAAAACCAAGATATTTAGATTAGGAAGTGTTTATTCCTAAGACATGTTCCTTTATGAGATGAATAAGTGAACTTGTTTTTCCCTAGGACAGAGGAACATAATTTAAAAAACTATTAAGTAAAAATTTAAAATCTTGCTGCATGGCTTCAACTGTTCTATAATATCATAGTTTAGCCTACCTATTCTAATCCAGGACTCCCACGCAATTAAGAATTCTAATATATTTTATCCTTAGGTGTTTTCCTATTTGGGGTGACTTTCAATTTTTAAAAAGCGTAAGAATTGTAAAATGTTCTAAATAAAAATGAACATAAGGTAGTGTGCTAAAAGTATGGGAACGAAGGGGTATATATTCAATCCACTAGAGTAGAATCAATTGACATTTTATCAACACCTAAAAATGCTCTACGATTCTGATATAACTTTCATAATGTTTTATCATTTTTTTCTTTTTGCTATGAATCTCAAGAATTTTAATGAAAGCATTTGCCTCTCATTCAACTTTTCTGGCTCTCAAAGCCTGCTGCAATAAAATTAAACTATATAGGGGACCCTGGGTGGCTCAGTCGGTTGGTTGGACCTAGGACTCTTTGTTTCGGCTCAGGTCATGATCTCATGAGTGGTGGGGTCAAGCCCTGCCCTTCACCCCCATCCCCTCCACACTTAGTAGAGAATCTGCTTGAAGATTCCCTCCCTCTGCCCCATCCCCCCCACTCTCTTTCTAATAAATAAATAAATCTTTAAAAAATTAAAGTATATAGCACTTTGAAATTATTGTTACACTTCAGACTTCAGACAAGTGTAATGAGATATAATGTCCCTGAAATAAGGGACAAATAATCTTATCTGACTCTTCAAGACTACCCAAAATGTGTATCACACTTAAACAACTCTAACATAAGGGAAAAACAGGAAGACATATACAGCTCACTTGCAGTTTTATCTTATATTTCCCAAACCTTTTAGATGTGTCAAGAAGGCAAGCAAGGCACAGCTCATGGGAATACGTCTATACTGGAACATTTAAGTATAACACCATAAGAATGAATCTTTCTCTTCTACACAGCAGCAGAACATACTGAGGCACCCTTAAATCAGTATTTCGGGAATGCCTTTGAACATGCACATTCGTATTTGGAAGAGGCATGTTGAGATACAAGGTTATTCAAAAATATTTCAGATCACTTACACAGGATCTCTCCCTGAACAAAATTATATTCAATATGTCCTCTTCTGAACTAAAATATCAAAGTCGAGTTGCCCCAAAGGCTATTTATTCTTAGGGAACATGTCCAAGTGTCAGTGCTAAATTACTGGAAGACCAAGGGCGGGACGCTGTCCAGTGTGCTGAAGTTAGTGTAGTCCGGGACTCCCTGTCTGCTCCCACCACAGCACTCATATCGGCTCCTTTAGGTTCCCTTCTCAGGACAGTCTTCCCCGAGGCTGGAAGTTCCTCAGCCCTGGGGTCCTTCGTGCGCCCCGCTACAAGCCCCGCGCTGGGCTCGCTGCGTCCCGATCCCACACTTGGTTCAATGGCCTCACCCTCTTTAGGGCGGAGCTGCCAAGGACCCACTGTGTCCTTTGTGCCCCATTATTTTCTTTACACGGAGCCTCAACTCCCAGGTCGCAGGAGGGCACCCCTTCGCACTTACCGGCTCAACCCTCCCTGGATTCCTTGGAGTGTGTGAAGAGGAAAAGCTCAGGCTGCTTCCCGAGAGAGTGACGGTCCCCAGCCCCGGCGTCCTGAAGGCTACTGTGCCTCTTAAGCAGTGGGAGTGTTCGGCGCCTCTCCAAGTCTACGTCAAAGCGCCGGGAACTGCTGCCACCTCTCGCCCCCAAGTCCATCTCCGGAACCCTCTTCCTCCCTCCCTCCCCTGGAGATCTCACTTCAGGTAACAAGCAGGCTTAGCCGCACACACCCTCACTGACCCTGACGCACACCTACCCTCCACCCAGTGAAACTGAGTCTTTATGCGGTTTGGCTTCCCAGTCTTACCTCGGAAGGCGCGACGCTCCTGGCAGGAACTGGAAAGTTGGGACCCAGCTCCACCACAGATTAGGAGCGAGTGGGGCTCCCCAGATCCCCAGCCTTCAGGGGAGCCTTGTTTGAGAATAAAGAGATGCGGGACTCTTGGGGTCGGAGAAGGCACGTGGGCACTGGGACAGCGGTGGGAAAGAGCTCAGAGGAAATGGGGCACCTCTTAAAGACATCTGGGTGTGAATTTCTCCTGCCTGCCTGCAGTCCTTGGCGGGGAGGAGAAAAACGCACCTGGGGCAAAGTCGTAGGGAGGGAGGGACATGGCGTCGCTGGCAGCTCCCCCCTGTCTGGGGACAGGAGACCCCTTTTGCCTCCAGTTCTGTGGCCTGGATCCCCTCAGGAGCCCGGGTTGTTGCTGGCAACATGTGTGTCAGCCCACCGCTCCAGATTCACAGCCCCGTCCCTGCTTTCCGCCTGGGACTCCTTTTTGGTGCTCCACTCACAGCTAGTTAATATCTTAGTGTGGGGCTAAGCCCTGTCAAGTGTCCAGGGCTCTGCTGAGCATTAGTGTCCACCTCAACTGAAACACACCCAGCCTGGAGGCCTGAGGCAAAAGTCCTACCTTTGCAAGTGTTTCCAGGGTTTGCCCCTCACCTCAAAACCCTCTAAGTGTCCTAAAAACCACTTGTAGTCTCCATTAACTGAAGGCTTTTGTGCCAGCTCAATAGTATCCATGGTTACTTTCCAGAGGGGCACAGGGAGGAACCCAGACTTGTAGCAAGGTTTACTAAAGACAAGAACTGACCAGCTACCCAAGGGATAGAAATAGAACTCCAAAAAGGATTCCTAAGGGGTTCTGGGCTTTTTCTTCAGCTCTGAAACTGGATGGAGTGTACTTCAGTTTCTCAATCTGTGACCCGAGCATGCTAATGTCTGCTTCTAATTACACCCTAAAGATGGAGGGGAGGAGATAATGGGTGAGGTCTTGAACTTGCTTCCTGTACTTCAAGATGCTCTCAGCCTTTTGGAGAAGGTCACGAGAGAAACACAAGTGTGTGAGCGCAGGGAGAACCCTGTGGAAAGGAAAGGGAAGAGCAGGTATCTTTGAGGAAGTGATGGATGAACTTCTTGAAGAAGGAGTTATATAGGTGTCCTGGGGCCAAAAGGAGAAGGGATAGTCTCCTCCAGGCAATGAAATCAGAATGAGCAAAGACATGGAGGGAGCAATCAGGAGTTCTGTGTTTCTAGGGAGAAAAGGAAAGGAAAGGAGTATAGAGAGAGAAGGGAGAACAGAAGTAGGGTTGTGAGGATTTAATTCTGGTTTGGAGCATGTTGACATTACCTTTGAAAACATTGGTATATAAATATGTAATGCTTACTTTATTTTCCAGTGCCTCTGTGCCAGGTACTATTCTAGATGCTATGTATGTATCAAAACCCAGCACAGAGCCCAATGGCCAAGTCCGAGCTTGATCTCAAGACCGTGAGATTATGACCTGAGCAGAAACCAAGAGTCTGGCGCTTAACCAACTGAGCCACCCAGGGGACCCTAACACCTGACTCTTGATTTCAGCTCAGCTCTGGTCTCAGGTTCTGAGGTTGAGCCCCATTTAGGGCTTCATGTTCAGTGGGGAGTCTGCTTCTCTCTCTCTTTCTCCCTTCCTCTCCCTCTGCCCCTCCCCGCCCCGCTTGTGCTTCTCTCTCTTTCTAAAATAAGTGGATGAATCTTTAAAAAAATTACATATATTTATAATGATTTGTGTTTCCAGTTCCTGTGTTGAACATTGAGTTTACAGCTATATATCAAAAACACATAACTAGCTAATTAAATAAACAAATAGTGCCACGTATGAGTCAATAATGAGAGTCTATCATTCTGAAGCCCCCCCCAAAATATATGTGTAATGTGTCAGATATGATAAGAAAAAGCAAAAGATCATCACGAAAAAGTAAAGCAGGATTGAAAAAAGATGTGGAGAAGAGCTATTCTATATGGAATACTGAGGAGCTCTTCCTGGTGAGGAAATACTGAGTAAATTCTGTTAAGGTGAAAGAGTGAGTCATATGTAAACACAGGAACGAACGCTCCAAGTAGGGTACAAGGGAAGCATGGACCAAGTGCATTGTGAGAAGTGTTTTCTGGGTATAGCGGTAGGAAGTGAGGCCCAAGGGGTGGTCAGAAACCCATCCTGGCTGCTCAATAAAGAACTGACTGGACAGGGCAGGGCAGAGGCAGGGAATACAGTTGGGAGCTGCTACAAAAATTCAGATCAGATATGGAGAGTTCAATAAAGGTGTAGCAGTGGAGTAGCTGAGAGTAAGTGGATTCTGAATATATTTTGAGGATAGAAAAAATGGGACTTATTGATGACATGAAAGCGGACTGCAAGAAAAAGAGAGAAATTGAAGATGACTTCAAGTTTTGGGAGCTAAACAACTAGAAGTTTGGAATTACCAGCAGCCAAGAGAGGAAGTGTTTTGAGGAACAAGTTTGGGAAAGAAACATCAAGAATTTGGTTTTCAAGATGTCAAGTTTGAGACGACTGTCATCCAAATGGAGATGCTGAATAGGCAAGGCAAAGTTGGGGACTAATGATAAACACTTGAGATACAGCATTCAAGAAAGAAGTCTAGACTTGGGATTTACGTTTACCCGTAGGCAAGAGTTAAAACACTCACAGAAAAGTACGTAAAGTGGGTAAAATAGCAGCCAGAGGATAGAAACTAGGATGTGGCCAACATTTAAGTGATTAAGAAACCGAGTTAAAAGGAACCAGAAATGTGTGGTGCCTTAGAAGCCAATGAGATAGAGATTTTTCACAAAGAAGGAAGAAATCAACCATATCACACAGATTCAGAAAGGGGGTCAATAAAATGAAGACAAAGAATTTTCCATTGAGTCTGAAAAACAGAAGGCTGCCAAGTTGCTCATTAAGAGACAATTTCAACTGAGTGTTCAGGGAGGAGGAGTGGTGGGCTGAGGAGAAATGGATAGTGAAGAAATTTGGACAGCCCCCATGAAGCACTTTCTATGAAGTTTAGAAAAGAAGAGGAGGAAGGATTGGAACAGAAGATTAGGGGTTAGATCTTTATTATAGTCACAGGCTGAGGGAGAGAAATCACTAGAAAGAGAGAAGTTGAAATTCAGAAGAGAAGGACGACTAACAATCTCAGAGGAAACAAGAAGCAAGGGGAATAAGAATTAAGAACAAACAAACAAACGCAGTGGTTAACAGAAGGGGGCATAGCTTGCTCTATGAACAAGGAAGAAGGGGGGCTATCTCTGGATGTGGATATGTCTGTAGGTAGTACGGTGGGAAGGGGTGCAAGAGTTGAGAGAGATGGTGAGAGATGGTCTCAATTATCTTAAGGAGTTAAGATGCATAGTCATCCACAAGAAATGAATGAGGGGAGATGTTAAGGAGTGAACTGAAGAGTGAAAAGACTTTGGGATAATTATTGAAGAGAAGAGAAGAGATAAGAGAGACTAAAGTAAGTACTAAAAGCTCAGGCAAAGTTTGAGAGCATAAATTTGTAACAAACCATTCTGCATGCCTCCCTGGTTTTTATGAGGCAAAATAACTTAACAATGAAGACTTTTATGCTCTGTATCCAAACCGCCTGGGTTTACACCATATCTTTCTCACTTGCCATATTTCATTGATTCTTAGAGGCATTTTTTTTCCCACATTTAACAGCACGGAAATCAGAATGTCTCTATCAGCTGATGGTACCTTGCAATTAGAATTGCAACATTCTTTTGCTTCTTCAAAATAATGGGATGTCTACAGTTGATTGCATCTTTGATTTGATGTAATGTTTTGGGCAGATTGGCCTCTGTGAAACAGTTTTCCTGCCTGTAAATGGGCAAAAATTTCTCTTATGGCTAGTGAAAGTAAAATTAGATCATACACGGAAAATACTTAAAATGGGGCTGCATGTAGCAAGTACTTGAAGAATGCAGGTTCTTACTTTTCTCCTGCAGTGTCCATCCAACTTAACATAGGAGAAAAAGAATGGTCATTATTACATTGACCTAGTGTTAGAGTTTTGTTGAGTAAATACTGATGAAGAAGGATGCAAAGGACTGAAGGTCATAAAACCAAATTAGACAAAGAGATGAGGCTGGGGTGGAGGAGGAAAGAAGGAAGTAGAGGAAACTGGAGGTCTCGGTGAGGGAAGAAAAAGGGCAGCTGTGAGAGGAATAAAGAAAGAAGGTTCTAGTCAGGGAGAGGGACGTTTATGTTTCACACTTTAGTGGTGGAACAGCTCTGAATTCTGAGCATGACCACTGAAATGAGTGACTGAGATGGAGTGAAGGTAGAGACCACTGTAGATGAGCTCCTCCTTCCCTGTAGTCTGAAGATAATGAGCTGAAATGGTTGCCCCTGTTCATAGAAGCTGAGGGTGTGTAACACTGCTGTCCCAACGAGATGGCCTACAACATTCCTGCCAATGGGAGGAAAGGCTTTAAAAATATATTTTTTAGAAGTCTAGCTCGTGCTTATTCATATACTTTTTTTTTTCAATAATTACTTGGGACTGGAAGTTTTGACCTTCGGTAAAACTTTTACAGTACCACCCTGGAAAATAATGCCCTGATGAAACATTTCTCATAAACACAACTTACCACCTTCACTTGAAAATTAAATAGTCATCTTATTGCTTATTTTTATTTAGAAAGGAATCCTAATGACTATATACTCTGTCGTAATGTATATTTAGTACTCCGTGGTTAACAGAGAAATCTGGAGAGATTCTTGGGAAGAAATATATGTCTTTCGTCTGAACTTTATAATAATTGCAGGAGAAAAATAGCAGACTAATTCTTGAATTTAGATAAAACGAAAGCTGCCACCAAATGATTTGAATGAAACACATAATACTCTGTTTAACATATAAAAATGTTTAGTTTGATATCTTACTCTTGTGGCTTCCTTTACATAAACTAAACTCCCTAACAATGCCGACTTCTAGTCAGCAGTATTTTACAAAACATCATTTTCATATACTTGGTTTCATGTGACCCTAAGGAAAACATGTTTTATCCCCCTCTTTCCCCATTTGCTGTTAAGGTAAGCGATTTCCCTTGGGTGACATAGCTGATAAGAGTTAGAACATGGTCTGTTCCAAAACTTAGCTTTATTCATTGTCATTTATTTGTCCTAAATAGTGTACTTGTACAAACACACGTACTATCTGCCAGTGTCTGTTCTCTTCACTGTACATTCTGTCCTCATTCCCCTACTCGCTCCCCAGTACCAAGCTCGGTAGCGTATGGCAGGTCCAACTTAGAGAATAATTTTAATAAGCTTACATCTGGAACCAATCCATCACATCATCATTCTAACTTGTTAAAAATATTCAGGAAATGAATGGGTCATGTAAAATTACATGATGCCGCAAAAGCTGGTTTAACTGGCATCTGTCATCCAAAGAGTTGTTTCAGTTCGATGCAGTTGCAGCCTAGGGCAAAAGAATGACTAGTTGAAAAGTAAATCGCAATTAGCTGAATGTGCCCCATGGGTAGGTTTCCTGATTTTTGCCACTTGAAGCAATTCTCAAAGACATTAAAAGGGACTTCCGATTAATTTTAATGAAATTTGAGCGCAGTTATATAGATAGTTTGCATCTTCAGCAGTACATTAATTTGCAAATGATGGGGACAGCCTTTAAGAATTGGGTGCTTCTTTAACATTTAGGACCAGAGAGTAAAAATAATTACTTTCTCTCATTCTTTTATGCTTTTCCATAATTTGAAGATGGCAATAAACAAGGACAATTTCCTGGAATGCCCATTGGGGTAAGTGGATGAGTCATTCTTTAAGTGTTATCAAATTCATAAGGACACATTGCAGTGAAGTAGTCAGATGATACTGGACATTGATTCTAAAATGTGCAGAAAAGGAAAGTTACTCAGGGATACAGGAATAGTTCATTCATGTTTTTCGTACTTGTACAAGTAAAGATACTGTAGTTGTGATCATTGGCATAGTGGTGGTTTTTTGCAAAGATACTTCTCAAAACGCATCTATCCTTTGCCCATTCTTTCCAGCAGGTTGCAAAACCCATAGGGACTCTTATGGCTTTGTCAAGAGTAGAGTTTTCTCTTGCAATAATCCCAGTCATTCAAAAGTGACCCTAGTAAGTCCTGTCTTTTGGACTCTCATTTCCAAAGGAGGCTACGATACCAGTGATTTGTTTTCAATTTGGTTTACCTACCAAAGCAGTAATAACAAAGGTCTAAGGTTTTAGTGATAGTAAGTTTCTTTTTCTAAGGCTTCAATTATGATAGAGTAGCAAAAAACAACATAAAAGCTCTACTTCAACACATGTAGGAGGAGTAGAGGGGTTCACAGCCAGAAAGTCAGGGGTCCAGGAACAATCATGGATTTTTGCCAAGAAGAAAACATCCGTGAGAAGGTCAGATAAGGACACAGGCCCGTATGTTGAAGGCATAGAACTTCTCACTCTCACAGTATGAGCAGGGCTCCTGGGATGAGGAACTTTTCCTTGACTCATGTGCCTCTAAGGGAGTTAGCTTTGCTCTGCATCAGCTTTTGTTCATACTTTGTTCTGCCACAATTTTTTTCATACTTTCATTATGCACTTACTGTATTTTAATTGACACACATGCTTATCTGTTTCTCCTCACCTTCCTACTCGTACCCCAACCATTCCTTCAGAATGGGAATCATGTCTGACTACTCTCAGCTTCAGAGCCGAACACACACATAATAACTTCTTAATCGATGTGGGTTAAATTTATTTATGAAAACAGTCTCATTTTGAACCTGAGACTGGAGTAGTGAGTGTCATTAATCAACTTTGTATTGGTCAAATTTCTTATGGCTGGAGAAAGAAATTAAAATGTCAGTCAGCATTTAGTTCTTTTTTTCTTTATCCAGGGCCCCAAGTTTCTTATCATGCTTTTGCTGAATGGAGTTATTACTTTGATATGATTATGAATATAGCCTCTGAAATGAAGCTTTTGCTTGAAAGACTATAATCTAAAAGTAGATGCTAAGGATGAAAGTATAAAATCATTTTCCCTGAGGAAAAAAACATGTCCCATTCAATGATAAGATTTTAATTTTCAGTCATTGGAAAATGAGAAACATTCTAAATCTAGTTTGAGATCATTTTTGTAACATGTTGTATTAGCTAGAAATGCGTTTAACTACAAGTAACAGAAAGCCCGACTACAGTAACTTTAATAAAAAGGGATTTATTTTTCTTACCCAATAAGAAGTCTAGAGACGAGTAGGTGCTGATATTAGTTCAGTGGCCAAAAATATCAGGCCCTACATTTCTTATTCCCTTAACCTTCCTTCCCTTGGACTCTCAGGTTAGCTGCCACAGCTCCGGGCATCAAATCTACATTCAAGGCAGGAAGTTGATAGAAGGATTGTTCCAGCCTAGCCACTTCTATTTTTTTTTAATCATGAAAATGAAAACATTTCTAAAGCCCTTATCAATGGCCTTAGACTTAAATTCATGGGCTACACGTAGGTCACATGGTCACTTAGGGAGGCAGGTAAGTTTGGGAGAAAGAGCGCCAATGGAAGAGGGTAAAGTGCTTTGTCCAGGGAGCTGGGAATGGCTTTCAGGGAAGCAATCAGCAAAGTCAGCCCCAGAAGGCAACACGAGCTGATGGAAAACCATGCAAACTTAACCCTAAAGTGGGATAACTCTTTGGCTGCTTATCTTTTATTTTCTTAGGTCTTAACTTCTTTATCTTAAAAATGGAAGTCTTAATATTATTCACTAACATTATGTATTTGAGAAATAGAAGATGCTAGTAAGAAGGCAGTGATGGCTGCATAAACTACTTGGGGATGTATCTGAAAGCCCTTTGTTTCTAGGACTTTGAGCTAAGCATTTCAACTTTCCTATGCATCAATGTTTTCTGTTAATTATATAAGTCCAATTAGATAATCCCAAAATTCTTTCCTGCTTTATCAATCTATTACCTATGATTTGTGGCAATAATCCATTGATTAAATAAATATCTAGAAATCCTGGAGTTTAGAAAATTATTGAAATTAAGAATGAGAAGTGGTATAATCATTGTAGAAAGGAGTTAAACATTGCTATGCCCCAGGAGTAAGTATCTACTTCTCAAGGTAAACACCAGAGAAATGCTTGCACTTGTACACTAATAAATATGTATAAGAATGTTCACAGAGACACTCTTCATGTACCAAGTGCCCAGAAACAACTCAAATGTCCAAAGAGTAGGGAATAAATAAATTGTAGTACTACTTCAATTACTACTTCACAGTAGTTAAAACGAATGAAGTACATCTAGTTGGAACACCATGGATGGTTTTATAAATATAATATTGAGGATGAAAACATAAGTCCCAAAAGATTATATACAAAATGTCAATACCATATTTATAAAGTTAAGACAACTAAAACCAAACTACACATTTATTAGGAATATGTAAAAGAATATGACTATGTGCTTCAAATGGCAATGAAATTATTATTATAGGAATCAAGGTGGTAATTACAATTAGGAGAGAGGAGTTCAATGGACAAGACGGAGGAGTTTCACACAAACAATGTTAATTAATTATCACACTGAATAGTAGATTCATGGATATTTATTATAGGATTTTAAATAGATAAGTAGGTAAGTAAATAAATACATACATGCATATGAAAGTCCAGTGGACTAATGATAGAGTATATCAAGAATTGATTCTGATTATCTATATTTCAAATAAAAAAATTTTTTAAGTCCCTATCACCTGTGGGAGGTCTTTAAGATAAAGACCTTATTAAGCTATGTTCTTCCTTCCTCGTATAAAACAAATGATGTAGAATTTCATTCACCAAAACTGGAATTTCTTGGTTATTTAGAATATTTTCTATTAGAGCACCTACTCATTTAACTAGTGCTAATAAAACAAGGTGGGAAATGAGAAACATATCATAACAACCTGCCCTGAACTCTAGTCTCTCTTAGGATGACCGCATTCTATTTTCTTTGACCACCAGTCCCATCCCTGTGCTTCTTCAAGAGGGGAAGTCAAGGCAGTGAAATGTGAGGGTCTATCCACAGCATCTTCCTGAGCAGAAAGCAGATTGTTGAGATGACCAAATATTTGTTGTTTCAAAACATGTCCTCTACTGGGTGCAATGAGAGGTCATCAAGATATGCTTTAAACCACTCATAAATCCACAAGCTAATGGGGAATACAGTAGATGAGGCAAAGGACAAGGTATTGAAATATACTAACACATATACCCAAACCAAAGCAATTCATTGTTCAATATTACACACACACACACACACACACACACACACACACACACACACATACACACTGCCATTCACTGTTATGGACATGGGAGATATATATATCAATGAATAGGATAAGCAGAATCTTTGCTTTTGTGGAAATTCCATTCTACTGGAAAACACTAACAATATTTAAGTAAACACATAAACAAGATAATTTAAGAACAAGAGTGAAATGAAGGAAATGAAATCACGTATTATAATAGAGACTGAGAAGAAAAACATGGCTTTAATGCACAATTGACTTCAGTCCTCTAACTTTTTTAGGTCTTCAATCCATGGAAGCTTTGAGATTGCGTTAGTACTCATTACAACAAAATCACAGCCCCTTATGCTTGTAAAATTGACTAGTATCAACCAAATTCAAGTGTCATTAGGCATACACATGTGAAACTACTTAAACCTACCAAGATATGTGGAGAGCACATGCCTCTATCAGTCAGCCACTCTGCAATCAGGCTTCTGTTTAACCCTTCCCCTACCTCATCCTTGAAAACCTTCCACATGATAGGAGAACTACCCCTTCCGTAATGACCGGCAGTTCCTGAAGAAAAGTAAATTTCTTTTAACAGGCCCCATGCTTCTGACATATCTAAGGGTTATATTCTAAGGGAATTTAAATTTGTGCATAATTTATATAGGCACAGATTTGGAAAAGCATGTTACATATTCAAATAGATATATGTATATATAGGTGTTTGTTTATATGTGTGTATATGTATACATACACCCACCCCATCTTGGGATTCCCTATTCAGATGAATACCTGACACCTTGGGACACCCATTAATACATGGTTTTGAATTAGTACCCTTGCAGAAAACTTCTAGACTCTAACAAAGGTGTGACATCAGCCAAGGCATCAATTAAATCTTAGTGAGAAGTTTACCAATTCTTGTGCATATGTTTGTGATTGTTTTCAACTTGTAAACCTGATCCAGAGTTGCTATCAGAAAACTGACCACCTCTGCTATCAAACATGACATCTACTTTTGATATCTAACATAACTTGTCATCCCCAGCTGAAAATTCTGATATTGGAACAAATTTCTCGAGCTTTTAATTCAACACCTCTTGCTCACAAGGTAACAAGAGTGATAGAATTTTCCAGAAGATCTATTATACAACCATTGCATTGATCCATGTCAAGACCAGAAAGATGTCAGGCAACAATCCACATACCAGAAGCATTTGTTTTAAACATTTCATCAAATGCCTGGCAGTTTTTGAAACACTCTGGTGAGCTGCTGGTCGTAAAGACTATTGAACCAGGGTGCCTGGGTGGCTCAGTTAGTTAAGTGGCTGCCTCTTGATTTTGGCTCAGGTCATGATCTCAGGGTTGTGAGATTGAGCCCCACATTGGGGTATGTGCTGGGTGTGGAGCCAGATTCTCTCTCTCCTTCTCCCTCTGCCCCTCCCCTCTCTTAAAAAAAAAAAAAAACAACCCATTGAACCATTTCTTTACCTGCCTCAGATGTAAATGTTTCAGACATAAAAAACAGTAAAATAGAGGGGAAATCAAAACAACAAACAAAATAAAGTTAAAGCCATGCTCATCTGCTAATAGACTCATGCCCTGTCTCTCTGGCCATTTTTGAAAAGTCTTACTTACAAATATGGCCCACCTCATTTCTAAATCACCATAGTTCAACCATACTCTGTCCAGAACCATGATCCCAACAGAGTGCTGACACTACACGTCTCCCTTTTTCTAAAATGGTTCCCAGGACAAGGGTTAACCCCATAACACATCCTATATAATAGCCTCTCTCACACTGAATAGGGAGGTGGAGACATTCTCAGGCTCTCATAAAATCTAGACGGGGGAGAAGAGTAGTAGGAGGGGTTGGGACTTTCTGTTAGGGGTGCTTCCAGACTTTAATTTTTCTGTGATGGGAAAAAAAATATCTCGTTTCAAAAGCAAGATGTCGACATTATTTTTAGCTGTCAATCACATTTTTGTGCAAGGAACTCAATTTTAGATATCGATCACTTTTTGTGCAAGGAATTCAAAATTTATCTTCCTCTTGTAAATATACACAAAGTGTTCCAACCAAACTAATAACAGAGCTATTTAACTAACCTTCAAAATAAGGTTTTGCCAAACAAAGAGATGATCTATGTTAGAGCCAAACAAAGGGAAAGTCAGCCAAACAAAGAGATGATCTATGTTATAAAATATTTGTAATAGTCCATCAATATAAGTGATATGTGAAATGTGGATATATGAATTGTTTGCCTTTCCGGGTAACTAACTGGAAATTGTACAAACTTTGATAGTCAAAGGACTTCTTCCAGGGACATTCTTCTGTAATTCATTCATCTGTAAAAAGCAAAAGGCTTTTTATTTTATATGGACAGCTACCTACTCGGTATCTATATCCTGAGAACAAAGCCAAAATGGACTGAATTGACTACATTTTCCTTCTTTCATCTGAGTGTTTGGTCTCATATAAGTATTTGAGTACAAGGCCTTCTCAGAGTTTTTTAACTTTAATAAAGAAAAATTTATTTCTTCATTTCTAACCATAGCTAATGAAATGTGGCTCTGGGCAATACATCACCAGGAAAAGAGAGGTTATACAACTTTCTGAGAACTGGATGAAATACAGAGCCATTTTGATTACCTGTAACCATGACTTCCTATTTGGATCAGCTTCTTTTATTTCTTTTGTTCAAATCGCATTTCTCAAAATGCCTGGTGAAATGTCTTAAGCATCTTACCTCTCCTTTGTGCGGTACTGAGAATGTAATTTGAAGACTCAAGAACAATTACCACCTTTGTTGTGTTCTACCTTATACCACTCATCTGCACTTAAATCATTGTGGCCCAGGAGTAATACTTTTCTACGGAAAGCCATCATGGTATTATTAATAAACAACTACTCTGCTGATAAATCAATATATGGCTTCTAATAAGTAGGGGAGTGTCATTCTCATCTCTTGTTCCTGAAAAACCAAATGTTCATAATTTCCACTTGGACTAAAGAAAGTATAAATACGGTTACAGTAATGGAAGTAAAAGGATTTTTTTAAAATCCATTCTTTTGCTACACGGTGGTATTGTCAAAAGTTCCTTCAAGTTTGGACATCCCAGTTTAAATATATCCTAGTGAGGGATTTTAAATATATTGAAATATAACCTAGTGAAGCTCCCAGGATTTGAGGAAGTTGAATGTTGCCCTTTATGGGAAGCCATTATTGATTTCATATCAGTTGGAATCATGGCCACAGCAGGAAGACTGGATTCACCCTTGCTTGCTAAGTTCTGTCTTGGGACCAACCGAATTCAGTTCTGCTGCCAGTAGAATCTTTGAGCACATAGTGCCAATCTCATGGAAGTAATATTCTTCCTCTGCTACATTTATTCCCTATTTTCACCCAGTCTCATCAGCTCTTTGTCCCCCCCATTCTCTCCCTTTCCCTTTCTGTGGTACCACTTCGAGAATTTGCCTCTCGTTATATGGCTTAAATTATTACATCCAAAGATGGTTCTCAAGCAAATATTTCCATCCTAACCCTTCCAAGGTGTTCTATATCTTCATTTCAGTAACACGCTGGACATCTTCACCTGATTTCTATCAAGCCCCTCGAATCCAACAGATCTAAAATGGAATACATCTTTGCCCCCTAAATCAGGATCTCCTCCACACTGTCCCCATCGTCCCAACTACTAGGTATCAAACCTGGCCTTCATCTTTTACCCTTCCCTCTCTCTTGCTTCCCACAACCAGCTCCACACTTCTATTGACCCCACCTGTGTGATCTGTTCCTTCTACTCCTTTTTGCCTTGCAAGAGCCCTATTTCAATTCCTCCTTATCCCGGATCTGTGGTATGGGCCTGGCATCCTAACTGGTTTGGATACTACCTCCTGGCTCTCCGCCCCACACTCCATCTTATATCCTACTGCCAGATAGCTTCCATTACTCTGATCCTCAGAAACCTGCTTCCTGCAGTTGCCTAAGAATCAAGTCCACACACCACAGTTTGTAATTGACAACTTTACCCAAAGCTATAGGTCATTCCTCACTTCCTTCCTTTCTTCTTTATACCCTGTGCTCTAATAAAACCAAGCTGCGTGGCCAGCGTTACAGATGGGGTTCTCTGGGATGCAGACTCTGAGGCAGAGAGTAGGGAGAAGCTATTTACTAGAGAGGGAAGGAAGTAGGATTGGGCAGAAGGAGACGAGTTTCCTCACAGGCCCAGTGGAGGAAGGAGGAGGTTTTGGAGCTGGTCTGGCCCTGAGAGCTGTCCTGGGTCAGGGCCAGAGGCCTGGGCCTTGATAAGCCCACACTGATCCACCACTGGATGTGGCCCACCTCAGCAAGGGCAGTTTTCTTCAGTCAGGGCAAACCCCAAAATGGCCAACAGCTGATGCCCATCTTCTTGTGGCACTGCCAGAAGATAAAGGAATAAATCCTTTCTACTCCCTTTATTCCTCAAAGTGGATCTGAGCAGCACATCACGCACCCACCCAGGGGTCCTCATCCATCCTCACGATTCCCCACGGTCACTTTCCTATAAGCTCCGCGGCAAACTGCTAGCTGTCTCTCAATGTTCCCCTCTAACCTGTTTCTTCAGTAATAATCTGCCCCACCCATTACATTCGCCAGTCTCCTTTGTAACGAGGTGTGGCTATGTGACTAAGTTCTAACCAGTGCCTGTGATGAAAAGCAATACACGCAACTGCCGAGTTGGTATCCAGAGGAACTGGTAGTCCCTCCATGTTTCCTTCTTCCTTCCTGCTCCTGGAAGGCAGACAGGGTGGTGGACACTGGCACCGAGCACTTGTTCCATGGGACGGAAGCTATGTACAAAGGATGGCTCGGCAGGAAGATGGCGGGTGTGTGGAGTCACCATTACCAGCTCTGGACCGCCATGGAAGAAAAAAAAAAACAAAAACAACTCCCATCTTGTTTAAGCCACTGGTATTTTTGGTCTTTGTTATTTTCGCTGAACTTGTACATCCTATCTAGTTCAAGCTGGAACACTTTCCTCCCCATTTCCCTATGTCCATAGTGCACCAATTTTTCGATACCAGTTCAAATGCTACCTTACCCCGAGAAGTTCGTGGATCTCCTTCCTTCACCTCAGTAGCAGGAAGTAGCATTTTCCTCTGCTGATCTTCCATAGTTTAGCTGTATTTCCTTTACCTAGTGTGACACTTTCCATCATAAATCGTCATTCTTTCCCTAGTTCTCAGCTCCTCTACTAAACTCCGCTATCCTGCAGAGCAACATCTGGACATCAGAATTCCCAATCCACCAAAATTAGCCAAAGGTCTTTCATTAGTAGATGTTCACAGTACTCATTGACTCAGTGGAGTTCTTTTTCATACGGAATTGAACATGGCATTCCTGTAATCTTTCACTCACCAGTTTTGTAACAGAAAACTCTTTCACTTGTCAGAGGTAACAACAACAAAAATCCCATTTCTTTTTTCACTCAACGCCCTACACATTCTTCGAGCTGGTTTACATGTTCCCTCTTAGGTGGAGTGCCATAGGAATCCGTTTTCAGGCTCTTCCTTCAGTCCCGCTATCCCTCTCTCTAGTTCTAGCAAGAGACTAACATTTACATTTAGAAAGGGAAGATTTTACCACACAGGTTCTCTGAACTGGGACATTCCCTGTCTCCCAGCGCTGGCAGCAAGTAGTGGTTCCAGGAGCTGTCCTGGTTGACCCAGCCCACGGAGGTAGGCAGCAAGTGATTCTCTCTGGGGACCTACTGTTAACACCCTCCTGCTCCTTTTCTTGGGTTACAGGTGCTATATTCCATGCTCTCCTGGGTTCAAGAAAAGATCCAGAATTGGACGGCCTGTGTCCTGAGTCTGGCCTTGCCACTTATTGAAATGATGATCTTAAGGAAGGTGTTTAACTTCTTCAACATTGAAAGGGTTTTTTTTTAACTGAAAAATGGCGATAAAAGAGGGGCAATAAAAGGACTAGTGGCTAGACCGTGGACTCCGAAGTGTAAAGTACCTGGAGTTTCATTCCAGCTCCACCACTAACTGGAGCCCCCATCTCTGTGCATACCTAGAAAGCAGTGGAAGGACCAGGAAAGACTTCATGAAGAAGGTAACATTTGAGGCGACACATGGGGATGCATAGGAATTTGACTGGGGCTGCAGGAGAGGAAGGAGAAGTCTTCTCAGCAGAAGAAACAGCCTGAGCCAAGGCTAAGAGATTAGAAGTATTACTTTGCCCTAATGATCTGACTGTCTCATCTGTTTCTGGAGCCAGTAGAACACAGAACATGGTACTAGCAGGTGTGCGCGTGTGCGTGCGTGCGCACACGCGCACACATGCACGCATGCACACGAGCGGGAGAACGAAAACACATATCCTCAGAGAGACCCACTTGCTGCCCATCTTTGTGGGCTGATTCTGTAGCGGTGAGAGAAAACAAAAGGAAGAGTCAAGAAATTAACAGAATATTTGATGGAGGTTTTATCTTGCTGATTAGATTAAGACTATTTAAATTTTCTCTAAATTTTTGTTTGTTTCTCAGTTTTTCTGCACTAGACATGTAGATTTTCATAATTAATCAGAAAAAAATTTAAGTTGTTCCTTCCTGCTGAATTTTTCAGCTTCTGCATTTCTTTGCTCAAAAATCTTTTTCTTGGGACACCTCAGTGGTTCAGTTAGGCGTCTGCCTTCGGCTCAGGTCATGATGCCAGGGTCCTGGGATAGGCCCCGAATAGGGCTCCCTGCTCAGCAGAGAGTCTGCTTCTCCCTCTCCCTCTGCCCCTCCCCTCTGCTAGGGCTCTCTCCCTCTCTCCCTCCCTCCTTCCATCTCTCTTTCTCTCTTTCAAATAAATAAAAATCTTTTTAAAAATCCTCTTAAAAATCATTTTCTTATTTTTCCCTGGATCCAGAAAATTACATAGGACCTCTGAATTAGCTCAACTGGCTGATTCACCCCTATATCCAATTGGTTTCGAAAGTCAAAAACTGAAAGAAACACTGTCTTAAGATTTGTATGGATCTAGCGGGCTACTTCTGGTTGCCAGGTAGCAGACATTCATAATCAACCACATCGCTCTAACAGATGGCAGACATGGCTTAGGATCCAGGCAGCCACTGAGCTGCCTTAGTGATCATTGAGACAAAGCCTATTTGCCAGTGCATTATTAGTTCATCGCTCCCCAACGAGCACATCTGAATAAGCTTAGCACACAAAACACCATCCAAAGGAAGTACCTCTGGGCAGGCTGCTTTCTGTGGCTTGCCTCATCCACACAAAACAACAGTTAAGTCACCATTGTAAGTGGCAACTCATGTGAACACCTGCCTGATTCTCCGCTTGACAACCTGCAGCCCTGATTGGGAGCAAGGCCATGTCTGGGTACTCACTGGAGCGATCAGAAGATTTCAGGAGGCCACATGTGAGAATGTCTCACTAATGTAGGGAGAAAGTACATACTAGGGGCTAACAGGCTCAATCCTACACGAAGACAGGTTCTGTCTGCACCACCTTGATCCACTCAGTGTTTTTAAAATATGAATTGGCTGCACTATGTAAAAAATAGGCAATTTTGTTTACAAATCTGGATTTCTTGCTCCTCTGGAAAAATAAATGGAAAGGGCAATAAGGAACCAATTTTCCACCTGGTGACAACTGGCTGGAGCTGAGGAGAGACAGGGCCTGTGCTCTCCAGTCCAGCTCACTTTCCCCACCCACTCTGGTCTCCTAGACTGCACCGTTCTGCTCATTTGGGTAATTTGCCACCCTTGTTTTATGGCCCTTTCACCTCCATAGGAAAACCTACTGCATACAGTCCATTTGCTATCTCTGTGGGATTTGCAATGGCCCCATAATGCCATGTCTGTTGCTGCAGACTAGAGGCGTCTCTGATGTTATTTACAATCCAAGTTACCTTCTTGTGTCTTCACCTTGAGGCCTGGGCCTGAAGAAGCTGGGAGCTCTGCTGCAAGCTCATTTACCCCCTGAAGACTGGAAGCTATTTCAAGCTCCAAAGAGATCTGAAGAACCCTTGACATACTCCTGATCGTTCAGGACGAAGATTTTTGTTCTGTTTTGTTTTATTTTGCCTTGCTTTGTTTTGCCTTGTTTTTGTAGGACCGATGGATTGACTCAGCTAATTTGGCTTTCAATGAGCATCACAGTCAGATAAATGTTTTCATAAGGGTAGACTCTGTGGGGTCACAAGTGCAGTCTTTGCAGCCACACCAGGGCCAGTGTGTATGTGTGCACGCAATTAGCCGGCAAAGGAGCATCAGCAGATCCCAGCAGGACAATTATTTTCGGTTAATGAGGGATCATGGCATTTGCTTTCTCTCCAGAAGTCACGACTGTGGCCAAGAACTTGTTCTAGTCAAGGAGCCAGACCTGCTGACAGGTTTCAGAAAAGCTCAAGGAATGGTAACCTTCTCTCCAAGGCAGAAAAAACAGATAAACATCAACTTTAGTGGACCGGAAGTGCAATTGCAGGTGGAAAATGATTTTGACCCTTCATTAATCAAAGGACCCACTAAATGATGCTTTAAAAGCATTTGTGGTTTTTATTCACCCCTTCACTCCAGACTGAAATTAAGCCAGGGATCTTTATGCAAAGAAAATATTAGAAGTTTACAGGTCAGGTGAAAAAGCCCTCGTTGTCATTACTGACAGCCCCAAACATTTAAGACTGAACCATGATGAGCACATCCACAGGAAAATATTTAACGAATACAAGGTTCTGGCAGAGAATCTGATAATAATCATCTCCACACAATCTAGAAGAATTCAGATATCTGAAAGTTAGACTCAACGTTACAGGTTGTTCTTCTTCAAGGTATTTATGAGTGGACTTCCACCAACCAAAATAAGTCCTGGTTAACCTTACAATTAGTTATCACGGCAATTAGGTCCAGTGGCACAGATTTTTTTTTCTCAAATGCCACCTCCCCTGTGAAGCCCTTTTTGATCTCAAGGGCAGCAATAGTCACCCTCCTCTCTTCTTCTGAAATACCTAATACTATGTCCACTAGGATACTTATGATGCATCTTATTTCCAAGATTTGAGAGCTCATCCTTGCGTCCCTGTGACCTGGCACAACACTGTAGGATTTTTATAGATCGTTTGTGAAAGGTAGGAGGAAAAGAAGGAAGGAAAGAGGGAGGGAGAAAGAATGGGAGGAAACATGGACACTTAGCATTCCTTAACCGAGGGTCTGAGCAGCTCTTCCTGGGTCTTGGAACATTGCTTCCTGTGCCTTGAGTGTGCTTCCCACTTTCTTAGACTAGTGAACTCTTGTCATCTCTCCAGATAGTTCAAAACTCACTTCTTTCAGGAAGCCTTCATGCGTCCCTCTCCCACCTGCCCCACATGAGTTCTCATCTCTCCCATTCATGATGTTGTCTGTCATGCTGATCATGTATCTCTCTGCTAAATTGTGGGCAACTTTAGACCAAGGATTTCCCCCCGTTCCTTCAATTTCCACTAGGAGTTCCTGGCATAGGGGCTTAATAAATATTTGTTAAATGAGTAAATTGATAAATGGAAGTCCCTAACCCTTGCACATTAACCAAAAGGGTGCCTATCTTAAATTCCAAAAGTGACTTAAGAATTCCATTGTGAGGGGCACCTGGGTGGCTCAGTCAGTTAAGCGTCTGCCTTCCGCTCAGGTGATGACCCCGGGGTCCTGGGATCCAGCCCCAGGTGGGGGGGGTCCCTGCTCAGTGGAGAATCTGCCCCTGCACCTCCCTCTCCCACTCCCCTCCCGCAGCCCCTCCCCCTGCTCGTGCGCTCTCAAATAAATAAAATCTTTAAAAAAAAAAGAATTCCATTGTGAGCATATGGATTATCTACTTAATTATTCACATCCAAGTTTTAACTGTAGGGCTGCTGTTCTGTGTCTAGGGAGTTTCTGGTTTCAGACCACCTTTCTCAGTCAGTATCCAAGGGAGCATGGGGGAGAAATCAGTTCAATGTCAACCTCAAAAACAGAATGACTTAAAGGAAAACGCATCAAAAAAATCAGATAATTCTTTTAAAGTCAAACTTAAATGATACTCTTACGTGCTTTCTGGTTTAAAGTATGATATTTCTGTTATTTTAAAGTGTTTCTGTATTTCTTTTATTACAAGAAATGACATAGAAACAAATGAATTATGGTGAATGGACATAAAATTTCCGTAAGATTATTCAGCTTGGATAGAAGAGGCTCTTGGAGGGGAATCTTAAGGGGACTGAGAAGATAAGCTGGTGATGGCTGGAAAAATAAGCAAGGGTGACACTATGAAAGGCAGGGAGAAGTTTCAGCCACACTATTAAGTTTGAACTTCATCCTAGAGGAGATGAAGAGCCCCTGTGAACTTCCAGCAGAAGAACGATGTGTTCAGATCAACCTCTTTGCATGTCAGCGTGCTAGATGTACGTGAGTTACCTGTGTCTGCTGAGGCCAAACCAAGGATGGAGGAGACAGACCGAAAGACATTTGTAAAGAAGGAGTATCATTTGGTGACCAATCCCATATGAGGTGTGAGGAAACTCCTTCCTTCGAATGTTTTTGATAAAACGATTTGTATAACCAAATATTTCTATTTTCTTTATAGCTTGATTGTAAATTTGGTACCAGGTCAAAAGTGTGGATCTTATTACTAGCCATCCCCTTTAGATGCAGAAGAGAGACACTAAAGAAAAAAAAACTGAAAATGGTATGATCCTAAGGTGGGTTTTTTCCCCCTGATTTATAAGAGGCAGAGCATTTCCAACAAATCTAATGAAACTGAATTCTAATCAGGAATAGGTTTCTCATGAATCAGAGATTTTATTTTGCTCCATTGACTGCTTAAATTTTCCGTGAGCCTTTGATTGAGAAGCCAGTGCTAAGACTCCTGACATCGGGCACATGGCCATTGATTCAACACAAGATAACACAAAAAAGGGGGCCTAAGAAAATTGATCAAAGTATAAAGCTACCACAGTCTACATTAACAAAGATTTTAATACACACTTGACCAAAAGATGCATACAATGACTACTGAATCTCCATTCACAGGCAGCCAACGAAATTATGAATGAATTTATTAACTTCAAACAAAACTTCAGGTTGTACACTTAAAAAATTACAAACCATTTAAAAATGAAAATTAACAATGGAAGCAACAATGACTATAAAATATGATGGGATGACTTGAAAGAAAGGTTCAAGTATTGTTTGTAAAGTTCTTCAGACACTGGAGTCTTTGAGAAGTTTGTGCATTTCCCATCTTTGCATAGTAAAAACAAAAACGAAAACAAAAAACATACTACTTGGTAAAACTCCACAGCTCTATGTGATTCATGTTTCATAACATGCACCTATGTGTACTGCTCATTTATCTAATAGGAGTAGCACTAATTCAGTGGGCTCATGCAGTATCCCAGGTGAGCAACGAAGTTAGCGCACACCTCCTCATCCAGGTGTCATTAATTAATGCAGCAAAGAAGAGCAGATGAAATGGGAACTTGTCACCACTTAACACTAACTCTTGTTGGGTAACAGTGAGACGGCAATACGCTTATGCTTTGAGCTCAAATTAATAAAAAGGACTACTCTCACCACAAAAATCAGCAAACGAACGGCATGTGCAAGAGAAAAGACAGCAAAGAGTTCAGAAAGACATAACCGAGTACCACCAAAAATAATTATAATCCATTGTTTACGGTTGGTATGGGTGCATTATCTTTCATCTTCATACACAGGCAGCTTAAAGCTTGTGTATTTTACATATACACACAGATAATTTAACATTGGAACATAGGTTCAGTTACCTAGGAGACTGCCAGTGTAACAAACAGTTACACCGACATTTGCCATTATGTACATAATATTTGGGGACCACTGTGGTCTGATTTAAAACGTAACATCGCACACTTACAATGTTGTCTGTGAAATGCTCGAAAGTTAATAATGGAGATTTAAGTTGTTTTGTAACCACCATGGTTTTGGTTCTGTGAAGTCACCCGTGGTGCCTCCGGAAGAGCAGGGAAATGTGTGTGGTGCACTCAGGAACAGGTGGAATTCGCCAGGGAGTAGGATCTAGCAACAAAGACAATATAGTGACAGGAAGAGATGCCAAGTAATCTGAGTTTCCTCTGGGCTGAAAGGGCCGTTGCCACTAGGTGGAGGGGTACAGCCTGTGTCTCATGAAGCCAAGAATAAGGCTGATAAACCATGTAGATAGCCCTGTTGTTACAATATAAATATACAGCTAGTTCTAGAGAAAGACTGCGGACCTGGGTAGCACCTAGTACTCAGAGAGCAGTAACAGGATTAAGATGTTAGGTGAGTTCAGCATACTGAAATTAAGGTTTCTGCTCTATGACTGTGATACTGCCACAATTAAATATACCCGGGGGGGAGAAAAAACCCCACAGTTTTAAGCAGTACACTTTTAGCACATTATCGCAAAAACTGTGAGACTGGTGTCATGAATCTTGCTGGAAAGGGACTGAAAGCCAAATCTAGCAACTCATTTGGTTGTCATGAAGTGAACAGTAGGATGGCGTGTCCCGTTCCTGAAAAGGGGACGTTAGAGAAGTGCAGGTTCTCAGGGTGGGGGCTTCAGGAAAGCTCATCTCTAAGTGGGTGCTGACTGAAGGACTCACGTACAAGTTTCTACATTCAAAACCAAGTCAGGACCAGATTTCTTTATTCATGTATATACTGAACACTTGAACGGAAGCTATCTTGATCCTAAATGGAAGAAGAAAGCGGTGCCGGTGAAGGAAACTCGGAGGGACGTGGGAACCCAGATTACATCTGCACATCTGCCTGGAGGCAAAATTAGATCACGAATTTGTGAGTAGTAGAATCCCATCACAATCCAGAACATCCCACAGACCAGTCACACACTACGGGCCCCCAACAAGATTTGTGGAAAATGCAACACACAGACGTAAAGCCCACGAGAGCCACGCTCACGGGAAAGCAGCCACGGCTTCTGCGTCCATTAGCAGCTTGCCGCTGGGGCTCCACCACCTGTATCTCGAGGCGGGAAGATGAGGCATGAATGAGATATTGACAATAATCGATGTGAATAAAATGAAAAGCCTAACTTCCCCCCCACACCCAGTTTTTTAACATTGAAAAGTTATTTTTTAATTTAAGGCTTTAAGTTTATCCTCCTTTCACATTAAAGACAGGGAAAGAAAACTGTCAAAAACCAAAAACGCAAATCATGAGCTTGGCACTTTTGTGATTCATACGAGAGGGTGTCTACTTTCTTACATTATATACATACATTTATAATGACATCAAAAAATGTTAGACTTGTCAGTACATATATCTGCATTTACATAATTTTTGTGTTTTTAATATGGGTTATTTAGTTGTTTGTGTCCCCCCTGCCCCGCTTTTGCATATTTTTGGTTTCAAGCATTTCATTTCGTTCAAGCATTTCCTTGTTAACTTGCACCTGTTTTGTGCCCAAACTCCCTGCATCTGTGGCTACATCTGTCTTTTTGAAGCAAGCCTCCAAATCACTGAACAATGCATTATCAGAGAAGAGAGAGAGAAAACAGTGAAAAGAACCCAAAAGATGGGGAGCAAACAATAAACTCAAATCTACAGAGAACCTTTACAAGAAAAATATTCCGGTACAGACAAGTGAAAATGATGTGTCAAAATCTCTTATTTCCATATTTACATTTATAAAAGAACTATACAATAGCATCATTGTTCAAATTCCAGCTCCCATTTCCAAAGGATGCTTGGTCCAGGCAAACACACGAGGGGAAAGGGACTCAACAAGAGCAGGGGTCCGTGGAGTCTCTCGTGGCCCGGTATAGATGAGGGGGTGAGGGCCAGGCAACCTCCGCGTGTTCCTGGGCCATCTTCACCTTGGGAATTCAGCTGCAGGTTTTGCTGTGGATTGGCTTGCTAGCTGCTTGTTGCAGATATGCCATGCGGATTTTACCCTTTTGAAAATTAGATCTTCATGCCACTGGAGTGTGTCATTGGTAGGAAAAGAAAAAAAAAATCATGCCAAATCATTTAGAAGATATTATGTGCCAGCAGGCTGAGGAAAGGAAAAAAATCATTTGCTATTTTTTAATGGTTCTTTTATTGCACTTAATTTTTTGTTGTTCCTTCTTCCTTTAGTTAGAAAAAAAAAAACGGTTCTGAAATAGTTCTTTTTATAACATTGTCTTTTATCCCCTTTTCTTGACAGGTGGTGAGAGGGGTTCTTTGAAATTATTTCCCCAAAGCACAGTTTCCTTTTACCCCATCCCTGTCCCCCAACTTCAGTCCTGTGGTCATTAACCACGCAGCGGTCTTGCTTACAGACTTAACAGTTCCAGCAAGGGTGCAGCGGGTATGTCTCACCCAGAATCCAACAGTGTGAGGCACCGCTCACCCGCTGCCACGGACTCAGATGGGGCCTTGCTGAGTGGGATCGAACCTCCTCTTCTTGACATTTCTTCCAGAGATGCAGGCAGAGAGGGAAAAATCCACACTATTAATCAGATCATGATGAGAGGAGGGTGATGATAATGACAACAACACTAGTTCCAGAGCAAAGTAATCAACTCACACGGGGGCAGACTTCCCAAAATAACTGGAGGTATAGAACAGCTCACACGTTTGAATGTCTTTACAACATCTCCACTAGAGTACAGCCATTTGTAAAGACCAAAAGAAGCTTCGAGTTGTGCATTTTAAATCCCTGAAAGCCTCCGCAGTCCAACTGGTCTCTTATTTCGGAAGTAAAGGACATGGGCTAATTTTAACCAGACGAACATGACAGGAAGGGTTCTTCCGACATTCCAGGGGGCTACTAGGGGAGCTCCGCAAAACTCTGAAGGGCTCCTAGCTGCCTCCTTCCACCACTTGAGAGTTCTTTATCAGTGGATCGGCCTTCGCCATGAGGGCAAAGAGCTATGTTCTACCCAGTTATCTTGCTGCCTTGATGTGTGAGCTCTTACTCCACCATGGAACAAGCATTTTTCATATCTAACAAGTTGAAAACCAGAGTGCACGGTAAGACGGTACACTCCAAGGAGAATGGACACAGGCTCGGGTTAGTTAAGCAAATGCAGCAGTTTAGCTTAGTGGAAATAAGCAAGTTAAAATGCCTTGCTCACAGTGTCCAGTCTCCTAAAAAGTGGTTCCTATGTTGAGAAAGAGAAAAAGAAAAGAACCAGCAAGACATTACAAGGCAACAACAGAAGTTGGTTGCAACCTCCCCATGGTCTGGCTTCATGTGGGGCATCAAGCAAGGGGGCTCATGCATTTAGTCTGCGCACTGGGCGGGTGCAACGCTGCCACCAGGCATCATGCAAGACTGGAGCCCGAGGAGTCCCCGAGATCCCTCTCTCCCCTGCCCACTCAGGGCCGGCTGGACACCCTTTCAGCCCTAAGTGCCAAAAAATTATAGTGTGTTCCTCCCCTCCACCATGTAATTCAAAATAAAAACAATACCAAAGCTCAAAATATGTATAAAGGCATCCCGCAAAAGTTCTCATTTCTCCCAAGATGACCACATTGATACTTCTCTTTTGAAAGAACAAAAATTGAAAAAAAAATAAATCTTTAAAGAAAATCTCTTTTCTTTTAAAAGGTTTCATTAAAAATGGCTTCATTAATGGCCTAAGCCTGTGGTTTGTTGGCCTAGCAGATAATCCACTGATGCAAACACTATTTGCAACAGGGCTACTTCCTTTTATCCCCAGCCCCTGTCACCTCCAACCACCCTCTTTTGAAAGCAGGCATTATGGCTGCTTTGGGATCCAAAGGGGACATCTCCCATAATGCATCTGGCACAGAGTTCGTTTGCTTCAGAGCACAGCACCTGTGCCTACTACCCACACTCACAGCCCTTAAGGGTAAGTGTGTATGAAACAACTCTCCTCGTGAGTCAGATGGCGAAAAACAAGGACTGCCTGACCTTGCCAAATGACCCTGAAGGACCAGGGACTCCAACCAATTTAGCCATCTATTGCTGGAACTGGAGAGAAATGCGAAACTAATGTTCCCTCAATTAAAAACGAATATAGAGGAAAGATAGAGCCAGCTAGGGCTGTGCATGTAAATGACTATATTGCTCACATCTAAATTCCCTTATTCAAATTCAGGGAATGGCAGATAAATAGCCATGTCCGAGGTCTTAACTGCAATCCAGTCCATTTTTAAATGGAGATAGGACTTTCCATTTCAGCCTGGAATACAGTCAACCTCCAGTGTCCAAAAGCTTGTGCTCCAAAGTCAGTGTTGGAAGTTTAGATTGCATTATTTTAAAGAAAATCTATTTTACAGGGTGAATGCATTCCCAGGCCAGACCAGGAGGCCATGCCACCCTGTAGAACCCTGTATTTCTGCGGGAAAGTGGACTCTGAATAACAACAGGGCACTACACTTCCTCCACAGACATCCCAGCAGAAGGAAGGCAGGGCCCTGTGATAAGGACAGAGAGGGACCCTCCCGAGGCAGGCTGACTGGGAGGGCTCCCCACGTATCAACTGCAAAACTACCACAGTGACTTGTGAGAACTCACCATATACTGAGGACTGCCTGCCCTGAATTTTCTACAGGAAAAAAATCTTTTCTTTCCATTTTAATGTGAAAGCGCAACTATCACAGGTAGATGTTCGCTGCCTCCCTTCCACTAGTGTTTCATGTGAATTCCCTCCACTCACTAGAATTGGGAAGGCAACGAACTTTCTCATCATAACCCGTGAGGTATTTCTGGATCATTATACAATATTAGCATAACCCATAAGCTTTGCATTGACCCAGTTTTCATAAATCTTTATGTCTGAAAAACCTATACTTTTGTGTACAATGTATGTTATATGTATATACATCTATACAAAATTAAAACAAAGCTCTTCAGGTAACAACAGGCATCTCCGGTTTATAAGGCCTTTAGTTCTTTCAAGGCTATATATTTACCCACTGCTATCACCTTCTTCTCTTTCCACAGTGAGTCGTCACTCACCCTCCCTCAACCCCTCCTAGGCCACCTTTGACAGCGTTCACTTCCCTAGAGGGCTGAGTCAGGGAGCTGACCTTGGGTCTTCCTGGCCAGCCTGCTAGGTCTGAGTGAGAAAGTGCCTAACCCAGGAGCTACAGGACTTAAGGGAATTAGGCTCCTGTTTCCCACTGGGATATGGTCATGGAATTCAGATAAGCAGCAGCTTGGTTTTCCTCATAGAAACACTAGCTACAGTTGATTCCACTTCCGAATTCTACAAAAATCAGAAACCAAAGACATTTACTCTTTTGAGAAAACATAATTAGCAATATTAAATTCCTTCCAAATTTCATCCAACTTGACATTCAAAATTGCAACTTTCCTTGTGATAAACCCAGATATGATCCTTTACATATCATTTATGTGAGTACCTTTTCTTTAGCATGTCCTCTGAAATGGAACACAGCAGGCCAAACAGAATTGCTTATGGTCAAAATCAGGCTCAGTAAGAACTTGCAACCCAAGTAACTTCTCATAGAGAGGAAATCATGGTTACTATGCAGACTTATTAAAGTAACGCTTTTAATGTCAAGAGCAGCTCTGCCAAGCGTCTGACCACTGCTGCCACTGAATTACGTTGAGAACAAGTGGTGGGAAAGTGGGACGTGGTGATAGGACTCCATAGTCTGAGGCATGGAAACATGGCTGGAAGAGCTCAAGACTCATCCCCCAATCCAGTCAACAAACTATGTCGCTGTTACCCTCAAGTTCTTTAACTATTATCACCTAGAATTTCTCTTTCTGACCACCATCGCTTATGGTGTTCACATACTTCATAGTCATGTAAAATAACTGTATTGCTCCCATCTCATTCCTATATTCACATTTAGGGAATGTCCAATAAAAAAAAAAAAAACCACGTCCAGGGTGGGACCCGCAATTCTGTTCATTTTCAAATGGAAACATGAAATCCTCTTTTCATGTATTTGTTACCTTTCCTAAGATTTAGAGATGATGCTACTAAAATGATCCTCCATCTACTTGATTTTGCTAATGTCTAGTAAAGCAACAGCCCTAAAAATCAAATCAAGCAGCATTACTGTTCAAAACTGAACAGAGGCTGTGAGTCTTCATGAGTCAACCAGGACCAAGGCTTGCAATACTCTGCAGCACACTCCCTAGCTTTACTCTGTGTGTGCAGGTGATGGAGAGGGCTTGTAAATAGATGAAGATTTGGGGGGAAAAGTTGGACAAATCAGTGTGCCAAGAACCTGTCTTCATTTTTCACAGGATTTCTCAGAGTACTAATGCTCCAAAGACTGGGAATCCATAAACTAACCACTTCTGGAGTATGGGATTAACTGGTTACCACACATTACCCCATGTATCAGACTATGTTCAGTGAAATAACCTACCAAATAAAGCATTTTTTTTTCTTCTCAGGAGTTCTACAACATTGCTTATGGAAGTCTTGTTTGCATTAAGCAAAGCTTGCAGACTGTTATTCTGCTAGAAAGATGTCATCTAGACTTATATTGTTTTTTTATCACAATTATCTTGACCAAACTTCATTATCACTTATTCACAAGGTGCACACAGTCACACACACGCATGCACACTCACAAAAACTCATGCTTTTTACCACCTATTTCAGAGGAAATATGGCTTAAGAAAAAAATCTATGGAGAATGGCAGACATTGTCAGGGGTCAGAGCATAGCTGTTTGCTCATTTATACTTGAACGGGTCATGTATGGTATGACACTTCTTCCACACTTAAATAACTCGCAGTGTTCCACCCCAAGAAATGTGACTTTAGGAAAAAGCAATACTTCCCATGAGCAGTTAGTAAATTTTTCTTTAACCTAAAAGGTTATGGACCCTCCAAATCCTCAGGCGACTTTGCTACTTGCTTTGCTTTTCTCTTCTAGTAAAACACAGTTCCAGGAAGGATTTCCAATGACAGTATTTAGAGCAATCTCTTTTACAAACTATTTTCTACTTCTGATCCTAAATGACCCTCTTTTGTATTTACATTGAACTCAATGAAAAACTCAGAGACTTTCAGTTCAATTAGCAAATAACTTCTAGACCAATAGTCTCCAAAACCGCCCAAGTCAGGGGGAACCTAACCTGCATCATTGGGCATCCAAAGCCTTTTTTTGCAAAGTAGAAGTAGTTATTTAACGTTTAATATGAACCACATGGCTACTCTTAAAATCTAAAGCAAATTCAGATCCTCAGAGAACAACCAATAGTCATCACGAAGAGCAGTGGATCCCCCAAGTTTAAACTCCTAACATTCAAGAATTATTCTGTGCTTGCTTTTTTCTTTGCTTTAGGCCATAAGTATACTTCACATTATTATGTGCTTCCCTACAACATCTTCCTCTGCCGTAACTGTTAGGGTCACAGGGCATGGGAAGGGGCATTGGCTTAGCACAGCAGTACGCATGTCTACACAGTAGTCCCCACTCAGCAGTCACCAGAGGCTGTTTCTCACCTCACTAGGTGTCCATCTCCCCTTCCTTTTCTCTGTTCTTCTGATGATTAGACATGTCTCTCAGATATAAATAATCTGCACAGGGCCTAATCCACTTACATACACAGGGATAAAAGCTTTTCCATTTTTCCCCAAAGAAACATGCAATTCAAGCTGTGCACTAGGCCAGGCCACTGTTTTGAGGTCCTGCTACAGAACAGTGCTCTTGTCTCCAAAGGCCAAGATGGTCACAATTTGGCATTGTGTGTGGCTGGATAGCAGAAGATGCACAGGACTGTTTTCCAGGCCTTGAAACGGAGGCTTCCTGATGCCAAGAAGGCTTAAGCTTGTGCACAAGCCAAATTTATTTTTCTTGAAGCATATTGATGAAAAAGTTCAAGGGAGCGTTATGAAATAATAACAGATCATGGAACTACCATAATGCGCAATGACTTTTTTACAGTAATATGGCATTAAGAAAAATTTTTGCTTGAATTAGGCCAGCCAAAACCAAACAACAACAACAACAATATATATGTCTTCTGTTGTTGTTGTTGTTAGGTACCCTGAGTGACTCATTATCCGGGCAATGGTTTGTTAAAACCACAGTCAGAAATTCAAATTTGAGTTGCCCATTTTGTGTGTGTTTTTGAAAACATAATGATGCCAAAACTACTGTTTCAGCAAACAAGTTCAAGGTTACAAATATCTCTGTAGAAAGGAAGTACCGTCTGATAACAACTTTCCAAGTTGAAGCCACTCAACAATATGTAGGCTTACTCATTAAATCTTAATATGGTAACAAAATTAGCAGAAAATGTTGAATGTATTTAAATCATCATGTGGTTTGTTTTTCCTTCATAATCAGTTTCTAATAACATTTTATCTGGTTTCAATATTTTGAATTGGGGATTCAAAATGTAAAATAGCATAAAGTTCATAATGAATGCAATTATTCAGATAATCCAAGTAAAAAACTTCCTCTATTGAGTAACCAGATGGAGGCAAAGTGGGCTTTGAATTTAGGTAATGGTCTTATTTCCCACTTAAATTTGTTTCTATAGATCTGGTTGGAACTTAATTTATCACAGGGAGTATTTGTCAAAGGAAGTCTTATCTACAAATCATAATAATCAAGCCACCACAGTATGAAAAGATATAAAAATTAATTATCCAATGAATCTGAGCTATGAAAACACGTAAACCTGATAAGTTAGCTTTACTTTACAAATTTTGATCATAATTAAGGTTGATTTGTGAATATCTGCCATGTATATTTGAACAAACTTAGTTCAGTGATCAATGCAAGGTCCAAACTAAAATGTCACTATGGAAACATACCAGTTAATTTGCAGTTAATTAGAAAATATTTAAGTATCACAAAGCCACAGATCTCAAATTCCAATGTGAAACCAATTCAACTAGTTAGGGAATTAATAAAATTTTTTAAATCTATTTTTTATAAAATAATGAAGCTTTTCAAATCACAAAGCTACGTATAATGTGTTATGTGTGAAAAATAATGAACAAATAGTTACTTAGGTTGTGCAAACCTCAACATGTCAGTGGAACATAAACCAATTTTAAACAGATACAAAGGATTTATAGCCACTTATTTCCAACTATCTCTTTTCCCAATTATCCTGTATAAAAAACATTATCTCAGGATGTTTGCTCCTAAAAGCTGGAGTGTCTTCTCCTGAAGAACCTCTACTTTGTTCTCCTGAAGCTCGGGCACGTGAAAGACTTCTACATTTCCTGCTCTCCCACTAGCCTGAAGATGACATTTGAGGTTCCAGGTTTCTTCTTTCCTAACCCATTTCTCAATAAAAATAGTTACTTGTAGCAGTTTACTGTTAAACCTTGCAATCTTGTAGCAGGAACTCAAAACTTGGTTATGTAAGCAGAAAAGAGAAGTGCCAGAGCCACTGAGAAGCAGACATGCGCCGTTGCTTACTTAAATCCCCATCCTGTGCCCCCAAGGACAATAGCTGCTACCAGGATGGCACCAGCGATGGAGCCTATTATGAGATTGGTGGCACTAGGACCTGTGACAAAGGATCATGGGAAGAAAGTCATATGAGCCAACGACTGTTGTTACCACAAGGGAAAGGCAGTTAAGCGGTTTTAGGAAGTAAATACCCTGCATTAAAAAAAAAAATTGCTAAACACTTCAATCGCCTTTATTGACTTAGCTTAATTGCACTTCTGATGCTACTGCTTGGAGAGGAATTGCCTCTACGTCTAAAGCTTCTGCACCACTGACAATTAAGTTCCTTTAAATTCAACTTCCACAGAGTTCGAAGTGAATGCGCCCCAACGGCCGGCACTGCCCATCTTTCTTCTCCTCCTCCTTCCCAATATCATGAATCAAACAAGCAAAAGAGCACATCAAGAACACAGACGCATTAGAATTAGCTCTACCTGACTGGCCAATGAGGGCAGGAAAAGAGGGGGAAATATTCTAATCAAGTGCTCTTTCAAGCCCCACACCAAGTGTTTTTGTTTTTTTTTTTAATCTCCCACGTGGAAACAGTACACATTTAAAAGTCAGAAGGAGGTTACTAATAAAGATCTGCTCTTGAAGCTTCGCTCTCAGAGATGCATTTCTTCACTGTACGGATCCATACAGTGTTGAAACAATGGCAGGCAGTTTCCAAAGGCAAGAGAGGGAGGAAGCATAAAATTCATCTGGGGAATTCTGTGGGAAATGGAAAAAAGATTCTGCAGGTTCAATTGAGACTATCTTTCAAGTTCCCATTTGCAAGTTGAGGCTTAGAGATAGATTTTAAAAAGGGAGCAGAAAGGACAGCAAGACAGAAAACACAAGGTGGAGTTTCCATCTATTGTTTGAGTCAGAGGTGATACACACAGGACAGCACATCCTCTTCACTCACACAGGAAAATGCCTTAGCTCTCGAGTTTTCAGTGTAAGCAACATTGACTTTAGTACAAGAATTATTTTGAATATCACATCCTTCAGGATGCTAATACATAGGTACAGGGCTCCTAACAGCAAAATACTTCCAGTCCTAACTGAATGTCCTGTTCCTGAAGTCACAAAGCCACTTTTGGTATTTTCTCTAAACCCCTCGACTTTGTGAATATATTCATTTCTCTGTAAAAAATTCTCTTTTCTGCTCACATTGGTCCCCTGAACTGTGTACATAAATGGATGCCACTTTGAGCCCCTCTAAAATTGTGTGTATCACATGTTTTTAACTCAGAGACCACCCAGTGCTTGTGAGGGTGAGTAGAAAGGTGGGGGGACAGCTGCAGTGGGAGTTTGGGGAAGTGGTCTCTTCAGGCTCGTGGGCTCGTGACACGTTCTTAAGACTAACCACTGAGGTCCTACGGAACACACATCTCAGTGGCCTTCAAAAATGCACGAATAATAACAACTAGTAATGAGAGCAAGAAAAGCAGGCTGGTTACTCTGCATTGAGCACTTACTATGTGCCAGGTGTGGTTTGAAGCACGTGACAAATATTAGCTCATTGGATCCTCACAAAAACCATACGAGGTAGGAATTATGACTATCTCTGTTTAATAGAAGAAACAGTGGCTTCTAGAATGTAGTGACAGAGGCAAGGTTTGAAGACTGATTTGTCTTTGAAGCTTATGCTATAAATCAAGGGTCAAGAAGCTATAGCCCACTGGCCAAATCTGGCCCCACTTCCTGTTTTTGTGAAGAAATTTGATTGGAAGACAGCCACACTCGTCAGTGTGCATGTTGTTTACAAGTTGCTTTTGTGCTAAGACAGCAGAGTCACAAGGTTGTGGCAAACATCCTGTGACCTGCAAAGTCAAAACTATTTACCTACTGGCCCCTTACAGAAAGTTTGCAAACCCCTGCTCCTAATGAAACATTCCATTTATATGTATTTCCTTTCCACACTTTAATAAGGAAACACATTTTGAAACAAACACTGAGAAAATATTTATATTTCCGTGTACATTATGCTTTAGGCATGATTTGCACTTTACTAGCTCAGAAAACAGGCTGGGATTAGAATCAATACATAATTCATGAGAAATGATTCCTGATTTACAATTATAAACTAAGGAGTAGAAATAAAAGCCCCCACTCCCGCCCCCCCAAAAATTCCAAACACACAAAAAAACCCAAACCTTCTGTTCATGGAATCCTTAGTGACTAGATGAACATGACACTATCAGCTAAGCTAGGAAGTATTAAAACCATTTGTATTGTGCTATTGTGGATTTTTAAAAAATTATATTTATGATTTAGCAATTATGGCAAAATTTAGAAATCGAAGGAAAACAATCAGCTAATAAACAAAAATAGTGCATCAAGCAAGGATAATAAATAACAAATCTATTTTTAGAAAAAAAATACACTTATAGGGACTTACCTGTCACAACCAGAAATAGGCACAAACCAACAAGACTGGAAGGGAGGATGAAAACAAAGCCTGGTACCAAGGACCATGCTTTACAACGAATGCCTTGGGGTTTGCCTATGTCTACGGCTCAAAGGGAAAATTATTAAAATTCATCCCTTAGTTGGTACACTGCAGCACATCACAATTATGGTCAATAAATAATCTAAAAAACACCATTGGAACGATTTTTTTTTTTTTTTTTAGAAAACTACCTTTCTTCAAGGAGGAATTTCATATAAATGTATATGTAAAATTTCCCCTGGAAAAGGAATGGTACTTCTATATATAATCCAGTCAGCAGATCCAAGGTGAGATTTTACAAGACAGAGTTTGTTTTTTCTAAAGATGTTACCTCTACCATACTATTTTTTTTTCTAACAAGTAAAGAAAAACAAAATAGCTTTTCCAGTGTTTCTAGCTGCCCTGAGTTAACTAGCTTCACAGTCCCTACCAGTGGGATGTTGAGTGAGCAGATGCAAGTCTAGTCAAAGTCCTCCAAACCAAGGGAGAGAAGGTTCAGGTAATCTTCAACACAGAGCAGGACCTTCAGGCCTGCATCCCTCTTAACTGCTGTTTTAGTGCCTGGGTCTCCCAGGCCCCGAATGGAAGAGCATCCATGGGCTGTAATTACTGGGACTAAGGAGGAATGTGTGTAATAGGATCAACATGCCCATAGTTTGGACCAGTTGAGTAGAGGGTATTTGGTGATACTAGTGCTCCATCCCTGGGCCACTGGGAAGTGTTACCACCACCCCCGTGAACACAAAGACAGCACATGAAGGTTATTTCTGTCGTCTATAAATGTTCTCTGGAATTAGAGAGAGAGGGGAAAATCGCAATACTCTTTTGGTCTACAGATTTGCAACCTCATGAAAGCAATATCCCGTGGAGAACTGACAGCTATTCTGAGGATGTGAATCAAGGATAGAGCAACCTAAATAAAGGTGCAAGAAGAGTTTATATTTCTGTGAAGGATCAACAGGCAAGAGATACAGAATTTACTTATTAATGCACTGGCTATTTTTAAGACAAACCACCAGACAATTTGCAACTATTCACTGAAGGTTTTGCAGGTTTGGATAAATATCTCTTTCTTCTTCATACTGTTAGGTCCCAAATATTTATGTAAACTTCTAATTTGAATTATCTATTTTATGTGAAAAAAATAAAGGCAATATCCTACATATCTTCTTTAAAAAAATTAAGCCAAAGCTTCCCCTATCACTTTAATTGAGTGGAAAAGATATTAGTGACTATCATTCAGATTATCTTAAAAAGAAGCTACAACTGTTGATAATTCCTAGTTGGATATGCGGATCTATTTGGTGAAGATCACATTCATTAAAGGAATCCTAAAGAAACACTCATATAAAAGCTTTTTTTTGCCAATAAAAAATAATGAAAATAAAAGGTCTGTATCTTAAAATGACTTTTACAAGCAGAGGAGCAATGGAAGCTTTTGGACCATCATCTTAATTGTGAAGATATCATAAGCACCCCAGTATTATTTTATGCCCCACATTGTTCCAGACAGGAGAAGGTTCTTCACTGCACGAGAAAAACCACACGACACAAACACATCCAAATCACACCACAAGTTGCACTAGCATGGGAAATACATCAACAAGACAACACATGGTAGGGGCCAGGTACCAAGGGTCAGCTCACACACCAGGAACCAAACAGAAACACTCTGAAACTCACAAAGATGCTTACTCTATTCCCCACCCTGTGCCTCCAAAAATCACCCCCAGGGCCAGAATGGTGCCTGCCACAGCACCTATTAGCCTGCTTGTGGCCATGTTCACTGTGTGGAGGGAAAACGGAGATTTTTTTTTAACATAGGATATCAATTACACACTGATTTTGCTAACACACAAAATAATCTATGTAGGAAATGCTTTGAGAGTCAGTTAAATACTGACATATTTCCTTTAAGATTTGAAATGAAGGTCTACATATATGCTAAGGATATTATACCTGAGGATAATTTTGATAATTTTGAGGATAATTAAACTTCAAACTCCACAAACCCTTCTTAAAAACATCATCTCTTATCAATACTCTTCAACACATAAATAATCTAATTGGAGTTAGAGTTCCTACAAGGAAGGAGTTGGAATTAAAATGTCACTTAAATTGCATAACAGCAAGTCTGGATTTTAATTACAAAGTAACCAACCATTAGTATACTTTATAAACTTCTCAAACTGCAAAATATGCCTCAGATGCTACGTGTTTTTAAAATTCCAAACTTTTTATCCAATTTTGTGAAAATCCTTAAAATTTAAAACATAGTATCTTTAAAATTAAGTGTATTTTCACCTGGAAGAGTGTATTTCACATAACTCTGCAATGTTTGGGCCTCTGTCCTGGTAGTTGGGCATTTAGGTGTTTTTTGTTTACAGTTTCCAGGGCATAAACTATTCAATGAGAGAGAGTTAGGGTCGCCCGGAAACTCTGGACCGCCCAGCGGTAGATTACTGAGTGGAGACACTCCATCCCCGCACCTCACCCCTTTCATGCAGAGCTTTCAGATACTGCAAAAAGGGCCTGCAGTGAGCAGAGGTCCCCAAGCTGCTCTCCACACAGGCAAGATGAAGTGTAGTGTTGAAGCAGGAAGGCAGATTATTTAAGATTGAGTGTGTGTGTGTTGGGGGGGGTGCAAGCGTGGGGACCTATACACACTTTACCTCATCTCCATGCAAACCAAAAGTTCTGGTTTCAGATCACTTTACTAATGAAAAGAGAGAGTCACCTTGATAAGGCTGCATCACACAGATTGTGTGCTATGAGACAGTGAAGCAAAACAAAGAACCACAATTTGAACTCACAATTTTTTAAGGCCTAATACTGGGTTCATTGACCTTTTTGTCTAACTACTCCCCCACAGAAGAGAGAGAACCTTGGATCTCCAATCCTGGTGAGCAGCTGTACTGCATTTTATCATAGTGCAAACAATATGAGTGAGAGATTCTAGTTTTATCATTAGGTAGGCACAACCTGAGTTGTTCTTAAAAAGAAAAACAAAAGGATGGGAAACACAACAGAAAACAGAGAAAGTCTACTGAAGGCATTGAGGGGAATGGAAAGAAGACCAACATATAAGGTGGTGGTGATGTTTTCCAAATATGACAATACATTATAATCCAAAATAACTTAAACTATATCTCAGATTTCCAGATTGTGGAGGCTAATACTGGAATGAAAGGTATTATAGATATAAATACTCATTTTTTTAAGATCTTAGAAAATCACTGCCTTCAGAATACTAAATTAACAAGGATATATTATTTTGTGGGGTTTTTTTTCTTAAGATTTGGGCATTGGGGGGCAGCTGAGTGGCTCAGTCGTTAAGCATCTCCCTTTGGCTCAGGTCATGATCACGGTCCTGGGATCGAGCCCCACATCGGGCTCCCTGCTCAGCGGGAAGCCTGCTTCTCCCTCTCTCTCGCTCCCCCTGCTTGTGTTCCCTCTCTCGCTGTGTCCCTCTCTCTCAAATAAATAAATAAGATATTTAAAAAAAAAAGGATTTGGGCATTGGCCCTCAGAGCCAAAATGCATGAAAATCCTATTACCGCTTCAATTTTTATATAAGCTACAACAGTTTCTCATGCTAAATTGTAGGGAACACACACACACCGGTAAAATGTGGTGCTGAATGAGTATTTGTTAACTTTTAAAAACTATAACTGCATGAATGATGAATAAAATAGCAATTTGAAGAGGATTTCATGTTTGCTACGGACATAATTTTTCACTGTAGAATCAAGAAAATTAGGCAATTTGTCATGTGGGTTTTAGAAACCAACCAGAGGAGCAAAACATTGCTACATTGCTTCAAATACACATTCCAGATAAACAGATACAGTCTATCATCTCTGCTGAGCAAGAATAATAATGTCCAAATTCTTAACTGATAACCACTCTTAACAGCAAAGCAAGATAAAATAAGTGGGCAAAGAGCTTTTTCAAAAGTACCCCCCCCCGTTTGTCCACCTTCCCTCCCGCTACCTTTAATTCTGGTACACTAAAAATGTATGTAAAGTACACTTGACTCTTTATCACTGATACTTAACAGGGCTATCTCTTCCAGTGGGTCATGACTCAACCTGCTTTTAAACTGACATGAATTAATCGAGTGGCTCGCAAGTGGGTGGATTTTTATAGGGGACAAATTTGAAAACCGAGAGTTCAGCTGCTCCTCACAGCTACAAAGGATTTATCTTCTTGTTAAAAAAAAAAACAAAAAACAAAAAAACCCAAACCAACCCTTGGACCTTTGGGGGCCTGTGCTGTTGTTTTCCTTCTGTACTAATTTATTAATGACGTCATGTCATTGTTCATTCATTCACTCGTTCATTTGTTATCTACTAACTGTCTTTTTTTGTTCCAGGAACTATGCCAGGCACATGATGACACACCTTAGTTTTCTTCGCATCCCACCAAACCTGGAGATGGAACTTGTAAAGACTCTAGTTCCCTAACTCTTTAACGTACTTACCTTCCCATTATAACTTGTTTGTGGAAATTCTTTAATACCTAGCAGTATGTCTTCATTTTTGTTTTCTCATTAATTTCTTTTGTTTGTTGGTTTATTGTTATCATTGTTTTTTGTTTGGGTTCCCTGCTATCTAGGATCACACATGCTAAAAAGGCAGAACTTTTTAATAAGCATGTAATATTAAGATACAAACTATAACTTTCCTCCTTTTCGTAAGACTTTCTACTTTACATGTAGAATTCTTCCACAGACAAGTCATGCTTCAGATAGCGTGAAATTGTGCTTTTGAAACTGAGTAGTTGGGTTTTTTTTTCAAAAAAAAAATCGTCCATGTGATTCTAATGAGCCAAAGGGACTATAATCCTGCATCTCTTAATACTTCAAAGGCAGGAAGCATCAAAGCCATCGTTTGTACTCTATAAGCCAAAGTTCTTTCTGCAGGGATTTATGATTTTGCTAAAATTTAAGATTAGAAATAAATACTAAATATACTCTTTAGAGTATAATACTGGCACAGCTCCATATTTCAATGTTAGACACACAATCAGATCTCCTTACTCTTTTCCATGAAATTAAAAAATAAATTCAAGTTCATTTTCAGATACATTGGGACAAATGTCTAAAAAAGATGAGAAACAAGTTATTTCATATAAGAATACTATTTCAGTCAGTTTACACTGTCAATGAAAATATCATGGAGTTTTTCTGAACTCAAACAAAATAAACTCAGTTACCAAAAAAATTTTAAACCTGGTAAATCCTTAAGTTATTAATGAGGCCATTATTAAAAGGAGAAAAATACGTAGGTGATACATAATTATACATGAGCATAAATATATATGGTAATCATAATATCTAATCATCTGAACTACAAAATCAAAGATTTGTGCATTCACAAAGGAAGTTATCAACAAGATAAACTACATGGAAACACTAAATAATATCCCTCAAGGTACTAAGGCTTAGAAATTATTGTTTTCAAAATATTAAGTGCTAATAATATAATACTCCCTTGGCAAGTAATGGATCAGCTAACCAGCTTAATCATTACCTGATTACTGTTTCACCCCTGGTTTCACTGAGAACCAGCAGAATTACTGAATACTCAGCTTTAAATGAGGCAGTGCACAATAACAGAAAAAGCATTTGGCTCAAGATCAGGTGATCCGTTTGATTCTTGGCTCTGTCCCTATCTAGCAGTTAACCTGGATAATTAAGTTCGTTTTCTCATTTGCAGAGCAATGGGTCTGGACTGAATGGCCACTAAGGTCCTTCTATCTCTGATTTGATGACGATGGACATAATGAGAGGGGCTGACCAAAGCTCCCAGAATAGTCTCTGCCCTTCCTTATCAATGAAAACATGTGATATGTTCCAGTTTCTTCTCTTCCCTCCTGTAATGGTGATGCACACCATCCAATGAGAGACGTTCCATTGTGTTGCATAATAAGCATGGTGCAAAGATGCCCACAAATTGTCAAAAATTACCAGAATTTCTACTGGCTCTTCCTGTAGCAGGTGGGAGTTCCAGTCCTTTTAAAGGGCGCAAACTTATTCTACCCCATGAGGATAAACCAAAGTAATTTCTCCCCATGAATTCAGTGGACACATGTTGGGAGAAGAGGGACCAGAAGAGTCTTCATATGTGAAATAAATGGCAACGTGGAGAACATGAGTGAAGTAATATGTAATAGAAAATCTTTTTTAAAAAAATCCCTGCTCACATGGCTTTTGCTTTGAAATGCTATTTCCTGTCTTTTAATAATTTTGGTTTGAGAGGTTGGAGCAAATAAACCAATGTGCTTTAAAACTGTGGGTCAACAAGTGCACAGTGACTCCAATGGCAATATTTTTATGTGTGCTTTTTTTTTTTTTGTCCCTACCCAGATGGAGAGGTTGAATTTTTATTCTTCCAGAAACTTACTGTTAAATTAAAATTTCCAAACCACACTGGCTCATTTCTGATGCCCCCAAATCAACTGAACCAAAGTCACAGAGTTCTCCTTGATTCTTACTAATTAGGCTTTGAGCCAGAGGCCTGCAGTTGGATACAATTTATCTTTTATGCCCACGTTTGGAATAAAAAAAGGCAATATTTTCCATTTTCTTTTTGAATTTTTTTTCTCCCTAACAAGAAAGCACACTGAAATTAAATAAAACTAAGTATTTTTTAATATGCTGTCACTGTATCTACACAGAAAACCTTCCTCTATGGGTAGGACAGGCCAGATCATTTGGGTGTTGCCCATTATATATGGCAAGCAACTGAGAAGCACCCACTGTGATCGGTAAGGCCAGGGTCAACCAAACTAATTCGTTTAAGAGAAAGAATATATGGCAGTTAGAGGAAACCCGAGGCACCTCACAAGCAGCTGAACTTACAGTCAAGAAAGTACAGACTGTTTCAATGTCTGGAGTTCACGACCTGCTCCTCTTCAACAAGGCAATACAACAAATGATTACTGATAAACTGAAAATCAGCACTAACATGCACCATTTTATTTCCTTCACATGTTCCCAATGGGAAAGGATGTAATACTTATTAAGTGCCTACAGTATGCCAAGGATATGCGGTCACTTGATTGTAGACAGTCAATAAATATTTGCTATCTGGATAAAATTAGACATAAAGTCCAGAGTTTCGAGATAAAGTCCAGAGTTTCTCTCTTACCATTTTCTTTTAAGCAGAGTATCAAAAATAAAATCACGAAACTCACTACAAGGCGTTAAACTTTGATTTCTGTTGTTTTCTCATTTTACTAGTGTATTAACAGAGTTTTCTATAGAGGCTGGAAAGATATTAATAACCATTATAGACAGAGCTATTATTTAGTCATACTAAAATTACTTGCCTTTTCTGGAAATCTAATAATTTACAATAATGACTGCTCTACATTTGTAGTAATTAATGGCTTTTTCCAATTTAATCAAGATTACTGGAGTCACGAGGATTTTAACAGTTTTAGAACCAGTGGGTACCTTTACTTTAGTGACTCCATTGTCTTTGTTAAAAATGAAAAAAGAAAACATGCAACAGAAAAGAAACATACCAGGATGTGTATATGGATTACCTCTGAGTTGTGGAATTAAGCATGATTTTTATTTCCTTTTTAATCTTTTCTGTATTTTCAAAATTCTCTACAATAACATGTATTACTTGAATGGTCATAAAAGTTATTTTTAAAAGATAATACAGAATAGCACCACGGGAACAAGGAAAATAAGACGGAAGGCAGCCGCGAATCTCCTCTTCTCCAGAATGCAGCTGCTTATGCCTCCAACTAAGCTTTCTAGGCATGGGTGGGCGAGGGGATGGGGAACAGACAGAAGCAGACACCTGACAATCCCCCCCACCCCACCTAATGAAAAAGGACAGAGGCTAAGCCAAATTGAGCTCTGCTCATCTCTTCAGGCATCTTTATACATCACTTGAAGAGACAGCATGTAGATCTTTAGGAGAATGAAGAGAAACTAACATGCCATGGAGAGAAAATCTGGAAAGCGTGAATGTCTGCTTCCCTTGTAAGAGCTTTAAATCTGCTCTAAATCTAACTTCTGAAGGTGGATCCAAGAATTTTTTGTTCCAGTTTTAAGGTAACTAAAGACTAAATGTAAAAGTGGAACTGGTTCCTTTTTACAAATAGGAGAAGGAGAACAGAAATAGACTGTGAGGGCGTGACTATGATTCTTACAGAATTTAATTTCATGGCCATATTCCGCAAATGCATGGAGAGTGTTAAACACACCCACCATTACTGAACATTACACATGCATCCAGACCAGCTAATTCTCTTCAGGAATTGAGGACCATGGAGCTTCATACATTTTTGAAGTCGTATTTTCCCATATGGACAATGCTGGTTCAGAGATTTTAAATGAGCTTTCATGCAAAACAAAGCAGATCAAAATGATACTATTTCTATACGTATTTTTCCTACCTGCAGGGGAAAAAAACCATGGTAATTATTTATAAAATACCATTAGTGGTACCATGAAAAGGAAGAAGCTGATGTATGATGTCAGTGGGATCCACCCTTTGTTCTAGTAACTCCGGTTTCTCAGGTACAATGCTATATATAGATGCTATAGGAAGTCTATTGCAACTGATGCCTTTTTTAGATCTTTGAAAATTGTATGAGGGCTTGGGAATGGGGGGAATAATGAGAAAGTGATTACCGTGTTCATGATGCCAAAGACTACATTATAACCCAATGTAATGGAAGACAATGGGCCTGAGACTTGGCACTTGGGTCCTGGTCCCAGCCCTGTATCTGGTTACCTGGGTTACTAGAGGATGTCACCTGATTTCAAGGCCTGGGTGTTCTCATCTGCAAAACGAGGGTGGTTCTAGATGGCCATTGAGACTCCTTCTAATTCTAAAATTCTAGGGGTGCCTGGGTGGCTCAGTTGGCTGAGCATCTGACTCTTGATTCCAGCTCAGGTCATGATCTCAAGGTCATGGGATTGAGCCCTGAGTCGGGCTTCATGCTCAGCACAAAGTCTGCTTGAGAGTCTCTCTCCCCCTCTGCCCCTCCCTCTGCTCACTCTCCCTAAATTAAAAAAATACATAAATAAATACATAAATAAATAAAATCTTTTTTAAAAATAAAAAAATAAAATAAAATTCTAATTTCTCTCCATCTGATGGCTGATTAAAACAAAGTCCAGATTGTTCATGTTCTCTCTGAAGAATTAAAGTTCTGTGAAGATTTTCAACTTCTTCCTAATCAAAAGTGTGTTTGAACAGAGCATAGAAGACTGCCATCCCCCTCTGGCAGGACTCAAATATTGAGGAACGACTAGAGTCTCATGTCAGGCAAAAAGATTGTCTATTAGAAAACTGGCATAGCGCAGACAAACTATAAAATGATTAACATATGTGATTATGGAAAAAGAAAGTTTAAAGGAAAGAAAGGAAACTGGAAGGAAGGAAACTGGTGTATTTACTTCTTCCTAACCTCAGTTCCAAACTAAGGGGAAATTCAAACATTTTTCTTTCAATACGTCATTCTAGAATCCTTAATTCTGCAGTAACATGAATTATATATTTGAATGACAAAAAAAGATATTCTGATGTGTCTCCTTTCAAACCTATTAAGTTCTTATATTGGCAGCACTGAAAGAGTACCAACAAACTCAGTATGTAATGAATTGAAACTGAAATCACACAAACCCTTGGGTCCTTCATCCTTAGGGGGGTGAAGGTTCCTAACTGGATCCCGGATGCTGCAATCTGTCCCTGCCCAGGTGAAATCACAGATGCAGGTGGCTTCATTACTACACACCTGTGAAGAACAAAGAACAGAGATGGCACATTTTCACTGTGCTTTTCTGAATAATGGAGATAAATGTAAAAGAGACACGGGGCAGGGCGGAAACTTTTAAAAACCTCTTTGAATTTTTTAGGTCTCCCATGGTTGACAAGGAAAGACAATGATACATTAAATTGTTGGTGTTTTCTTGTTAATTAGAGAGAGAGATCCATTAAAAAAAGAAAATGTTTAATTAAGTGTTCTTTATGTTGAAAAAATTACTTAAGTGCACAAATGTCTGACGATGTAGTTTTTTCAGAAGTAGTTGTTTCTAAGGAACATACTTTAGAAACATGCTTAATTTAAGAAATTAATAGATACTGGGCTCCAGTGGCAAGGCCAATGATTAAAGACCAGAAGACATAAATCACCAATGCACTGTTTTACCTCACCATGTCCAATATCACTTTTGTTTGGTAGCATTGTCCCAGACCAAAGAGCACCCCGCCCACCTCCCCTTCTCTTAGTCAGCCAGGCTAAAGACCCCCTAGCATGATGTTTCTCTCCTTTTGCTTGTCCTGGAGACCAAGCAGCATGCTGGAAAGGGCTTGTAGTTTATATGAAATAAACCACCATCTGCAAACCAGAGACAGAGGTGTTTAAACTCTTATCTGCCTGTGAAATACATTCAGAGACCGATCATTAGAGATGATAAATTGAATACAAGCTTATTGCTGCAAGAAGCTTTTTAATCTGAAATGTTATAATATCACGATTACAATTAACGACACTAAATTTGACCTTTTATTTAACAGGATGAAAAAGTGGGAGGGGTAGTAGGAATGAAGGTCCTTTGTAGGCGTTAAGTTTTATGATGTTTTCAGAGCAATAACTGAAAGGTCTGTCCGGTGTTTTTATTTTAACATAGTGATTATCGCACATTGACTGTGCCGAGTGCTTTATGTAAAGCATCTAACTTAATCCTCACACTAGCAGCCTGGGGGCTGAGAGAGGGTAAGTGACTTATCCAAAGTCACCAGGAGAGCAAGAAGCAGAGCCAGGACTCAAACCCATGGCTCTTTCTAGCCTCCAAATCCATGCTCTAAATCACTAAGCTATACTGGCTCCGCCTATAAGCCTAGGATTCAACCAAACCCAAAACTCTAAATAGTCACTGGGCGTGTCTTTCTTAGGCCTCTCTACCTTGTTCTACTCCACATCATCTGCTCGCTACATTCTGAATTAGGTTTACCTTCACTCCAGCATCCTCCTTTTACATTATCACTCTCAATTTCCCCATGTCTCTTTTTTTCCGTTTCTAAAGTCTGTATAAATTTTTGAAATATCTTTCCTTTAATAAGCCAATTTAAATAATTATTAAAATTTGTTTCTAGATATTAAGCCTAGGTTTACCAGGAAGCGTCTGCCCCACCACTTCATAGAATTACAAATGTAATTCACTCAACTAGAAATGTAGTTCATAGAATTACAAATACATGCAGGTGTGAGTATCTCTACTCACAGCAATGGTCTGAGCATAACCATACGACTTGAGACATGTGAATTCTATCAGTGATCCAACCCCTAGTCTATGTGATCTGGCACATACGGATGCTCAGTATACATGCTGAGTAGCTAAAACGGAACTACCGAGAGGACTAAAGTTATTTTGATTGGTACAAAGTAATGCACGGGGGGTTCTATAACTCTTTTAGGAACCATATCAATTTTCTTCCAACTCTTTAGATGTCAAGCTACAGACAACATGGTGGATACAATAGCCAGTGATAAAAAAATAAATAAATAAATAAAACCATACCAATACATATGGGTATTATCCTTAGCAGATAAGGATACTAAGGAAATCATCATAGTCAGGGCATAAATACTGGCAACACTCACAAAAGGAAAGGCTGGCATGAAAGTCTGACCACTGTGAACTTTGAGGATGCCAAACAATAAAGGTTTGAACCGGAACACAGATGCTTACTTACCCCATGGCCTGAACAGACTTTACCCTTGGAATCAAGTGGGCAGCTACTCATATTTAGGGCCTGAATCTGTAGGCACTTCCGATCTAAACACATCATGGATGGGCCACATGGCGTTCCATCTTCTACATAGCCCACATCTGTATCATCATCTAAAATCACATGAGCACCACTAAAAGGAGAAAGATATTCATACAACCATTAGCACCATAGTTAGAAAGAAAAGTCAACATGAATGAGGCTTGCTCTTCATGAAACTAAGAGGATGTCAGCGGACATGGATGGCTCGTAGCATTTCTCCACTTCTCCGTTCCTTTCCCTTTTCCCTACTTTCCCAAAATAAAAGAGCACATTGACAGGAAATACCTTTCATTGTCATTATTACATTGCATGCCATCAAGAAAAAAATGTCATTTATTCCAGGAAGGGTCTTCCTGTCTAAGACCAGTTAGAATTGTCTTCAGAACAATTTAAAAGAAAAACACAGGGGATCCTGGGTGGCTCAGTTGGTTAAGTGTCTGACTCTTGGTTTCAGCTCAGCTCATGATCTCATGGGTTGTGAGACTGAGCCTGGCATCAACTGGCTCCGTGCTCAGTGGGGAATCTGCTTGAAGATTCTCTCCCTCTGCCCCTCCCCCAATGTGCGTGCTCTCTATCTTTCAAATGAATAAATAAGTCTTTTTAAAAAAAATAAAAGAAAAATACAGCAATCATTTGACCAAGAGAACATTATTCAACTTTACTCAATAAATTTCCTAAATTTTGTTCAAAAAATTTTTGCATGTTTCCAAATCTCATATTCACTCACATAAGATGAAGGTCTGCTACTCTAAGGATACTACATATAAAAGTTTGCAGATGCTAATGACAATTCTGTAAAAGAATCCCAGAAGTGTTTCGGGCAACAACAGTACCATTTGAATGAAAGCACAGCATCTTAGAATTATGACTACTTTGAAAGGAACAATACTTATTTGGAATATAACATGACTCCCTAGTTTAAAAAATAAGCCTCATAGTCTCTGTGCCTCGTACTCACAGATAATTGGACGCCAAATGCTTGCCTACAGTATAAATAATATTTTAATAAATACGTTCTGTATGTGATTGACTATTAAATCATCTTCTAAGCCAGAAATATGTTATAAAACGTAAAGCTTAAACTCTTTTTTTTTTGGTCATAAAAAATAAAACACATAGTGTTCAAAGAGTAACCTATTCCAATGCTCATAGCTTTAATCATGGGTCAGAATGGATACTGTAAGCCTACTCAATGATCATCATTACAAAGAGTGTCCATTACTAATAAGTGGTCTGATTTTTGAGCAGATGTAATTTGCAAATCAATATACAATTGTTTTGTGTGTGTGTGTTTTCTTGTTTGTTTTGACAGAGAGAGACACAGCGAGAGAGGGAACACAAGCAGGGGGAGTGGGAGAGGGAGAAGCAGGCTTCCCGCTGAGCAGGGGGCCCGATGCGGGGCTCGATTCCAGGACCCTGGGATCATGACCCGAGCCGAAGGCAGACGCTTAACGATTGAGCCACCCAGGTGCCCCACAACTTTGTTTTTTTAAAATAACTCTAAACATGAAAGGAGATCATAAAATCAAAGTCAACATTCCTCTTGTGAGAAACAGAAAAATTTCGCTTGATTTTTCTGAATTTGTAGTTCTTGTGATTCATTAGATTTTCAAACATTTAATATATTACCTGCAGTCAATCACTCGGCCTTGATGATAGAAGGAAGTTGGGATGATCTCACCCTGGAGTTGACCAATACGTGGAGCTCGAGTAAGATTGGTACAGAGTAAAAACCCACAGAACACATCACTGAGCATGTTAAATAAAAACAGAAACAGAACAGGACAGGAGGAATCAAGCTCAAAATAGTCAAAACTATTCAGCCCACATATATTCAAAAATTGAAAATATTTTCTCTCCTTCTAAATAAAAATGTGTGTTCAGATATTGTTGGTTGGCTATGACCCCCATCCTTCCTTGCTAACAGGATCACAGTTTTGTCTGGGTACACCTAGCCCCGAGGGATTGATGATGACTGGTCGAAGCCAGTCATGGCACCCCCGGACCCCTATACCCACTTTCCTAGCCATCCCACTGTCCTGCCCTACTAGAGCTAAAAGTGGCCCCTGGATGTTGAGATGTGAGGAAAAGCCAGCTAGGAAGTTGCTGAGGAGAATGTGGCTTTCTGGACAAGAGGTTAGAGCCTGACGGGGAGAAAACCTTTTGTTCTGACTCCCACACTGCCTGCCTTTGAATGTGCGGCCTTGGCATCCACCTTGCCATAGTGAGCTCACCAGCAGAAGGATACACACTCATCATGCTAAGCATTCCAGAGCAGAGGGGAGAAATCATCTGGTCCTTAGTGACACTGTTAAATGACTCAGCCCCCATGAAAGCAGCTATCTCCAGCCTCTCTGTTAAGTAAACAACGAGCTCCCCCTTAAAAAAAAGGTCAAGGAATTGAAATGGCACAACAACAAAAAAAAGAGAGAGAGAGAGAAAAATCCATGTCCAATAAATGCATGAAAATGTTACTAAATTCCACTGGTAACCAGGGAAATGCAAATTAAAACCACAATAATATAGCAGTTTATACCCACCAGAATGGAGAGAAGTAAAAAGTCTGATAATACCAAGTGCTGGTTCAGTATGTGATTCCACAAAATTCCCATATGCATATTATTGATGGTTGGGTTTGCTAGCACACCCATTTTAGAAAATCGTGACATCATCTGGTGGCACTGAAAATACACATACCCTCTGACCTAGCAATTTTTCTTCTAGGTATAGGTCTTAGGAGAATGTCTACGAATGTGCACTAAGTTACATGTACAAGAATACCCACGGCAGCGTCGTTCCTAACAAGCCAACACACAGAAACAACCTAAATGACGATTAACACGGAGTGGAGAGCTACATCATGGTATGTGAGCGTGAATACAAATGATAGTAAAACCAATGAACAATAAATATGAAGAGTGACACACACCATGTGAGATGCTTCAAATGCTGAACTTAAGAGGCAAAATACAAAATAATACATGAAGTATGATTCCCAAATGCTATACCGAACTTTTAGGCAAAATATATTGTTTAGGGAGGAAAACCAAGGCAGCCAAACTCTAAAAGGCAAGCAAGTAATTGTCACAAAAGTCAGGATGGTAGTACCTCCAGGAGCAAGATGAGAGCACCTTGTGGGGAAGGATACATTTTTCTGGGATGCTGCGAGTTCTGTTTCTTGATCCAGGTAGGGGGTGACATGGGAGCTCATGTAATAATTATTTGGCAAACTGTATATTTGTGTATTATTCACGTTTCTGCTTATATGTTGCATCTCCCAACTTTTGAACATTTCAGAAAACACGCATTAATTTTCTTTAACTCAGTGGTGGTTGAATATTCTGTTACTAGATAGTCAAAAGCTACCTTTTATACAATGATCCAATCTAATGCCTCCCAAACTTTTTGAAGGGACAAAGACACAGAGAAATGATCAGGTTTGTCTAGGACATTAAGCTAATTAATGAAGCTAATGAAATCCAGGTGTCCGACCACATGGATTTTTAATACTTTAGGCCCCACTTCCTCCTGGTCTCTGTTACCTCAGACAGAGGATCAGTATTTTGGAACATCTGTGCCTCACTCGTGAGACATGAGGTGGGAAGATCTGTTCTATTATTTTGGTTTAATTTTAAAGAAACTATGGTCAAAGATTTGTTGCCTCGTCAGCCTCATCCACCATCAAAGGCTGCATGGAATAGCAAAGTTTCAGGAAACACAAGAAAAATGAAACTTCTTTAAATCCTTGCTCTGCTTCAGAATTGTGAGAATCCTCATTGTTATGGAAGGATAATGAAGGAAATTTGACCCATAACTTGATGGGCCTATAGATCCATGTCATTGAGTTAACCTTAATAAACTATTAAATCACAATTTTAATGTTCCTCGACTAATCCAGGGAAAATATTACCAACGTACTCTGAAAATATCTCATTTCCTGAGTAAAGATGCCTCCAGAATGCACTTACCAGATGCTTTATAGAAGGAGAAAAAAAATCTGATATGGACATGAGATGTTTAATTACATCAAATGGTATTGCACTCACAGAAAAATCAAAAATATGTATTACTTCATTTTAATTGTCCCCCAAATATATAGTCTACATATTTTGCTTGTAGAGCTCTGTGTATACTAGGACATTCATAGGCCATATGTTCCAGCAAAAGTAGAAAATTAAGACCTAAGAGCATTTTATAATACCTTAGCAAAGTGTCTTTTCAAAACAAGCATCAAGTAAAATACAACATACGAGAAATGTTCTGAAGTTTACGAAATGGTGTGAGTCTATGCCACAGTTAACAGCTTGGTCCACAGCAATTTGCTTCTAGATATACTAACGTATTTTTTGAAATACATACTGTAAAATTTTAAATAGTTGAGTATTTATTAAAAATCAGTAACATTTATTTCGTGGTCAATTTACATTTCAATCAGGGCTTCCAAATCACTCATCGTGCCCCCAAAGCTGACCACTCACTGTTTGCTGCACTGGATCCATCGGTCTCCGTCCCTCCCGCAGTTTCCCTTCTCAGTGCCTTCTGTGTTCAGCTTCTCATAACAGAACTTATCAGACCCGGAAGCCTCTTTTGGAGCAGAGCACAAGAAGACAATGTGTTTTAGTTGTCTTTGTTATGCACAACCAGCAGCACCAATGGTAAATGTTTAACAACTGGTTCTCCAGAAAAAGAAAAAAAAAAAAAATCCCCTCTTAGCATTTGCCAATTTCCATGGTGTAAATACCATAGTGTCAATTTCCGCGGTGTAACACATGGCTAATTTCAAGCTATCAATGTGATGGCAACAGGCTTCTGAAGTTCCTCAAAACCTCACACTTGGCTCTTGCAAGCTACTCCAAGACAGCTCCCACGCACTGCTGTTTTTAACTTAAGAAACAAACTGATTTCAATTCTTGTTGGTGGGTTTGAGGGAGGGAGGGAGGAAGGGGTCATCAGCAGGAATTAGGGAAGTGGCACTTAGAAAACGAAGAAAGATTCTTAGGCCTGTTTTACAAGAGTATTAAAAGATATTATAAAGTCTTAGGCAATTAAGATTTTATGCCGACACTTGGATTTTGGTATTTAAACCTTTTAAAAGACAAATATGCCTCTATTATCTTTCCTCTTTCAAAACTGAAGCACTGAAAGTAAATCTTTCAGTTACATGATATTTGCCAAACACTGAAATCACTCCTGCAGGGGCTCTGTTATCTCGTGTGCTTTCTTTTCCTTTGGGGGTGACCCAGTCTCAGCCAGCAAGACAGACATTTCTGTCTGCTGTGGTCTGGCCCCCATGAACTGACGTTTACAGGACAGGCACTGTAAATGTCAGGAAGAGAATAAGTGCATTGGGGCGCCTGGGTGGCTCAGTCAGTTAAGCATCTGCCTTCAGCTCAGGTCATGATCCCGGGGTCCTGGGATAGAGCCCCTGGTCATCAAGGCTCCCTGCTCAGCAGGGAGTCTGCTTCTCCCTTCCCCCCCACCTCTGCTCATGCTCGCTTGCTCTCTCTCTCTCTCTCTCAAATAAATTTTTTTTAAAAAATCTTAAAATCTTAAAAAAAAAAAAACATTTAGGGACTGTACCGAGAGCCAGGACCATGTACCCAAATCTCTGGGTCTGCACCTCAGGAAGGACCTGCATTTCTTCCTTTCAAATTGAGATGGTAAAACTACAGAATTTTAAAAGTAAGTCTGGTACTTCCCTGAGGTAAAGGAACGAAAGGCTAACCTGAGGGATAGTGGTTAAACCCAAGGTACAGAGTGATTCACACAAGTGGCTGGATAATAATGTGACTGCCACACTGAACCCAATCTTTGCAGGTGCATGTGACATCCCCTCTCTGACGGCCCCATCACTGTGCGACACGGCTTGGTTCTGATGACAAGTCCCCAGCTTCAACGGCTGTTTGCTGTGGTTTTTGTGACTGAGATTCACAGCTCTCTTTAGTCTCACCCTTTTCTGGATTTTTTTTAAAAACCATCACTTCAGGGGCGCCTGGGTGATGCAGTCGGTTAAAGCATCCAACTCTTGGTTTTGGCTCAAGTCGTGGTCTCGGGGTCGTGGGATCGAGTCCTGCATGGGGCTCCCTGCTCAGCATGGAGTCTGCATGAGACCCTCTCTCCCTCTCTCTCTGCCCCTCCCCCTTTCTCTCTCTCTAAAATAAATAAATCTTTAAAAAAATACAATAAAATAAAAACATCACTCCAAGCTGTCCTTGTCTTCAGCAAGACTGGCAGAGCAGGATAAAACCCAGAAAAACCGTGTGCAATCACCAAGCAGGAAAACGCGACTTACTTGTCCCCCACACGTGCTGACATTGGTTGTCCCGGGTCTTGCACTCTCCATTGTAACAGCGGCCCTGGGGACAGGGACACATGTTAGGAGGCCCACGCAGCCAGCTCCCTTGCCCGCAGATTTGCACTGCAAGGTCTCCTTTTGTTGTTATTTGGATAAGTTGATTTGTTTTTTCACTCCATGCCCAAATATTTTCACAGTGAAAATAAAAATCACAAACATCTTAAGGGAAGCACAACAGACAGTTAAATTCTAAAACTCAGAACAGACTTCAGAGTACAGCTCTTTAAGTCAACACTAATCCTCTGAAATTTTAAATTTTATGGAAAACAAACGTTGGTACACTTCCTCAGGCGATTCCAAAATGATTTTTAGCTTCTTTGGGGTATGAATGTTACATCATAACATGGCTTCAGAAAAGACAAAACCCACATCATCACACACGATAGCACATTATAACAGTCATATTTTCCCATAAGAGGCTGATGTTATTGAAAGACGGTCACAACTCAATAAATTAGATTCCTAATTCCTTAGTCATTATATTTTTTCTTTGCCCTCAATCTGGACAATTTGTCACCAGAGTTAAATATCATACTAGATTTAGTATTTAATATGCCACGAAGCAACACGGAATTAGAAGTCCATTGCAATAATGCATGGTTCTTTGAGTTGCGATTTCCCTTTGAAGATATAGTCATCAGAAAGGAAAAAAAAACCTCACAAACTAGTCCTTTTAAAATTACATTGAAAACTTATAGCCCGGCATACCTGATTTTGATTGCATGCATATCCATCTTGTTTATGAAGGTTTGGTGGGCACTGAAAAATACAATGTTTTTCATTAATGTTCAACATAAGTACCTTCACCTTATGCGTACAACATATAAATATGAAAAAAAAAGCAAGCATGGTGAATATGTAATTGGGAATGTCTACAAAAACATGAGTAACCTCTTAAGTAGTTATCCAAACTACTTCTTCTATTACTGGTAAAAATAATAAATTCATCCATGCAGTGAGTACTTTTTACTTCTCTGATTTCCATGAGGTAGACTAAAATAGGAACTTACATTCACTTGCGTACAGAGTCAAAAGTAGAAGGAATTAAAACGGACAACGAAGGGCATGAATCAGCTTGTTATGTAGGAGTGGACACATTTTGGGAACTAACTCACAGGACCTTTCTCAGCCCTGGGAAGTGTCAAATATGCATTCGACACCCCTGACACTCACCTCTAGGCCACATTATTGAAAAAGAAAAAAATAGTCTCTCAACTCAAGGTGAGTGCTGCATCTCCATTATGCCTCTGACCTCTCCAACTACAGACGTGCTACTAGAACAATTGTGATGGGATGGTCATTTCTTTTTCCAGGTCTGTTTATCAAGTCATTGTTTAAAAGTACACTTCATTTCCCCAAAAAGTTACTCTGAATGAACTAAAACTTTTACTCTCTATGCATTTTATTTGCCACATTTGAGAGAGTTGAAGACGGTTCAAGTCAAAGGCTCTAGTACAGTGTTCAAAGCAAATATGCAAAAAAGAATATATATACAAAATATATATACATAAAATATATATACAATATACAGGGATAGCAAGTGAGTAAGAAACGGTCTTCGCCTTCTCAGTAAAGGACTGTTCCGCTTTTCCCATTGGTCAGGTCCCAAACCATGAAGTCATCCTCTGTCTCTGCTATTCTCACACCCTCCTTCCAGTCTGTCAATCAATCCTACCAGGCCTACCTTCAAACTAGAATCACAATCTGACCACTTTAGTCCATCTCCCCTGCCAACCCCCACTCCAATCCGCCATCATCCCTCACCTGAATTATGCAGCAGCCTCCAACTGATTGCCCTGCTTCCATCCCTATTCAGCTACTGGAGTGTCCTTCTAAACACATAAATCACATCATGTTGCTCCTCTGCTTCCCAACGTCAGAGTTCAACATGATCCTCACTTTGCCGTCCCCCCAACTCCATCCTCTCTCTGACCTCATCCCTGCTCTGCCATGCCTGAGCTGACTCTCTGCCAGCGTGCCAGGCACATTTCCCACCCCATGGCTTTGCCCTTGCCCTTCCTTCGATCTTCCCCCAGGTTTCTGCACGGTTTGCTCTCAAAAACTGTAAGCCCTCCCATGTTGGCATTCTCCGTTCCCCATTTCCTGGTGTTTTCCTTCTCCATAGAACCTATCACCTTATACTCATATACGTTACTTATTTGTTTGTCTATTGTCCCCATCCCACACAGGCAGGGGTTGTATGCGTGGTTCCCTGTTGCCTCCCTCGCAGCTGGAACAAAACCGGGCTCAATTATTACTGAGTAAGTGCTCAATTACTATTGGTTAACTGGATAAATAAATGAATGACCCATGCAGACACAATTAAGTTACTCTGTTCTGGGGCGCCTGGGTGGCTCAGTTGGTTAAGCGTCTGCTTTCGGCTCAGGTCATGATCTCAGGGTCCTGGGATGGAGCCCCCGCATTGGGCTCCCTGCTCAGCAGGGAGTCTGCTTCTCCTTCTCCCTGACCCTCCCCCGCCCCACTCGTGCTCTCTCTCAAATAAATAAAATCTTTTTAAAAAAAGTTACTCTGGTCTGCACATATCAAGCTGTTTATCAAGTTCACTACAGAAAGGTAATAGAACTAATTTAGAATTCGCAATTGCTAAGAAGCACTAATAAAAGGAACACTTTGAGATAAAATGCTTTGGTTCTACATCTTTCTAAAGAATAACTGACTTTCATATAAGCCTTCATTCACTACAGCTTTTCAATCAATCTGATGGTGACTACTCAAAGGACATACATTATCAGCACCAAAACCTGGCCTACTTGGGCCAAGAGCATAGAAACAGATCCTCATGGGCTCCTTCATCCATCCACATCCACTCCAGATGCAATCGGTATCTTATTAATCAACTAACAGTAATTATTCACTTACTCCGAGATGAATACAATCACATCGAACAAAAATGCAAAAGAAATGTTGCTACTAGAACAGGTATATCAGGGTCTAAAATTAATTTATCACAGTTGACTTTTGTGATGTTTCAATAAAAAAATTTTCTGTAGAACTCTTTACTAATTAAAAAAAAAAAGCCCTGATTATAAACTGTTACAGCTACATGCAAGATTTCTAATCAATTTATTTTTAGTTTAGGCTAATAAAAGCAAGTTGCTTATCACTGAAATGTTTAACATGGGGAATTATGGAATGTCTTACATTCTCTGGGGACATTTAAAACAGAAGAACCATAAATCTGCGTGCTTTGCTCTACCTGTGAGTAGAGCTCTAGATTCGGTCTCTAAATGCCCTCCCAGCCCCCAGTTTCAGGCTGTGCAGGAAAGTTCACAGGAGGCAGCCTTCAACAGTGCGGTAGCATTTAAATGTGCTTATTTTTAATTGTGTTATGCCACCCATATAGACGGCATCTTTTATAGCGCTAACAAGATACATTTTCCACATCTTTCAAAAATACCTTTATTATATCATCCAGTATCGTTTGCCAAGGATTTCTCTCAGTGGCACAAGTACTGTTTATTCCGTGATAAACTGTGATTTTAAAAAGTAGCTCAGAGGCATCAGTAAAGGCTAAGATCAAAATTAAACAAAGACATGAGATACGAGGCATAAAGTCATAATGTTGCCAATGAGACTAATTCTCAGAGACGCAGAGATTCTCTGAGATCCCCTTTTTCCTAATCATAATTAGTATCAGTTAAATTCAAGGCTCACTGCCTGTTACAAAGCAGAAGAATTCTGGGGGATCCTAACTCCCTCTACTCCAATTATCTATTTAAGGCACATTCTGGTCATATAAGGAAATTATTGCTAAAAGAACATGCTATTCTAATATGCCACTTAGAAATTAATTTAACAGTGCAATTTTCCCCTTACATATATATATGAGGCAAAAGGAACATTTTAGGGCACCTGGGTGGTTCAGTCAGTTAAGCGTCTGACTCTTGATTTTGGCTCAGGTCATGGTCTCAGGACCCTGAGATCGAGCCCCGCATCGGGCTCCATGCTCAGTGCAGAGTCTGCTTGTCCCTTTCCCTCGCCCCCGGCCCCCTGCTTGCTCTTGCTCACTCGCACTCCCTCTCTCTCAAATAAATAAATAAAATTGTAAAAAAAGAATGTTTTAAAAACTTAGACACTAGAATATTAAGTTGAACATAGAGCCCTCATTATAAAAGCCTTACTTCCAGTAAATTCTATGGCAATTCAGGAATTAAAGGCTGAAATGAAAAAACTGTACTTCAAAAAGAGCTGAAACACAGAACCAAAACTATATATGATGGCTATAAGAATAGTAGTATTCTATAAAACTAAAAATATAACTCAGTGAAACAGCATACCAGGATTGTCACAAAACATAAAACTTGGCATAAAACACAAAACCCACAATTCTAACACTCTTTTACTGTATTCTAGGAAAATTGCAAAGAAACCCATTTACATATATAAATAGAAGAAACAGATATGCATAAAAATCAATAAAGAATAGCCTGAACATATTTCACTGTATCACATCCTTAAAAGGGTCCCTTTGAATTGCATCTCAGATAAATCATACATCAAGAACTTCCAAAAAGGTTAGTTAGAAACCTTTGTCTCCCTCTCCTCTTGTTTTTTCCCAATGAAGGGAACTCAGGGTCCCTCCAGCTATTCCGCTCCTACACTCCATGCCCCCTGAGGCAGGTAGAGTGACCAAATGACTGACAAACCTGGGAAGAATGACTGGCCCTTTGGCTCGGTTCTGCCATTCTTCTCTTGCCTACTCACATAAATCATACTACTCTCGCTGCTCCTCCAAGACATACAAGACAACGGCCCATCTCTGCAAGGAGAAGTCGCTCCAGACCCACTTTTGTCAATAACCTGTTCCTACAGCCTGAATCTAGGACCTATAAAGAGGCTCATTTAGTTCTCACACTAAGTTATGGCTTTCAACTTGGCCATATTCAATATGAAAAATAGTATTTTGACCTCCAACTGTACTCTATTTATGGGGAGTCCCTTAGAAACCTGGCAACAGATAACTCCATTATTTCTGGGCAATTTATCCTAAGGAGCGAATCCTGAACAAGAAATACTCTTGAAGATGCATAAAGAAAAGATGTTCATTGCCATATTAATTACAATAATGAAAAACCGCCAGCAACCTAAATATCCACCACTGGATAACAAATCACAAGTCAACTGATGAATCCACATGACTCTCGTGCAATTGTAAAAAGGGTATTTATAAAAACTGAGTAACAGTACAGGAACATGTTTTTGAAGTCATGTCAGAGAAAAAATAAAAGTAGAATGAAATCCAAAATTCTTACCTATTCCCTAACTGCCTTGATTCCTGACTTCCTCTTGATTTTTTCCCACTACTCTCCAGTAATCCCTGCTTTCATTCCATTTCTTGAAGAAGCCAAGCTTCCTTACTTACTGTTTTCTGACTAGCTCCTTCTGTGCCTTTCTACTTAAATGCCAACTCCTCCAGGAAAATATACCTGAGCACCCCACCTAAAGCCCCCCCCACCCCATATCCCACATCACCTTACATTACACTTAGCACTTAGCACCACCGGATGTTTTTGTTGACTTATTTCTCCACCCGCAGAATGTAAGTTCCCTAAGTGCAAGGACTTGCCTATCTCGTTCCCTACCATATCCCAATATTTATAGCAGTGCTTGGCACACAGCAGGTGCTCAGTAAATGCCCATTTGAATGAAAAATGAAGACTTAAAATAATACGATATAAATTTTTAAAACATAAAAATTATATAAAAAAGGAATCTTAGTAGATGGCATTAATTATGTTATAGTAATTTCTAATGTGAAGAAGACCACACCAAAGCATATGCGGCATGATGCTAGGACAATGTAAGTGGAGGAGAGTTGGAGACAGAACTGAGAGAGGTGGACACCTGCTCCCGATCCCTCTTCAATCAGAGCAATGTTCCTTGTTCTCTGCTATGGTGGGCATCCCACAAATTTTTTCTTAGAAGAAAGGGCTTGGTGGCTTAAAAATGTTTGAAAAACAGTACATTAATTCTTCATCAGTGCAAATATACTATTTTAGATGTGGGGACAGAAAGAAAAATCAATTTGTTGGGTAGAAACCATATAAAGGGAACTAATTAGGAAGGGGAAATTTGGAAGAAAAAAGAGATTTAGGTCCAGGAAACACAATAAATGTTCCTAAAAGAAAGGCATAGTGGAGATCTAGAAATTACTGGAAAACAAAGTAAAACAAAACAAAAAACAAAGAAACCAAATCATATTCATACATGTAGCCCAATTGAAAGCTTTCCAATGTGTACAATATTTGCAAGTAAAATGTATTATTTAAAAACTCAGTTTGTCATACCTGGCCAGAGTCTCCAGTACAATATTCAGTAATATCACACCCATTCACAGCATCCCGACATTCATACCCTCGTGGCTGAAACTGCAAATCAAAATTCAATATTAGGAGCTCGTGTTAATTAGTATTTCAAATAGCTAGCATTGTTATATTCACCAATAATTCAGACACTCTCTCATAACCATTACCAAACTCTTTTTATGAATTAGCAAGATAGTTGCAGAATAGAGACAAGGCCCAGATACCACTCTCTGTAGTAAATATGAATCATTAACCAAGGCATTAAATGTTCAGATTTCAAAACCCACGGTTTCAGAGTATTACTTTTGGAAAACAAGGTAATGGCAATTATGTAAAGAAGATAGAGTAGTATGGTTTAAAACAAAAGAGCAAATCACTAAAATATAAACATTTAAGATCTCTCTGAAGATTGATATACACACCCAACCTTCACTAAGTGTACCTATTAGCTTGGATCTTAATCTTGCTTTAGCTAAATATATACAATCAAATTTCAGTGAATTCATATGAACTCCTTTCAGTGACACCAATCACACTGAGGGGGTGGGTAAAAGATGAAGGAAAAAGACCACTGATGTCAAGCAATTTATAGTCTGGTGGGGAACATAAGGCAACTAAGCTAGAATTTCTTTAAAATACCATAATGCTTAATACTTCTTTGTACTGAATAAAATAATAAAATCATGTAACCCAATGGGTTATAAGGAATATTAGAGGTTTAGTAAATGAGAAAAAGGAAGATTTAAAAAATGACTTTTCAAAAATTGACTGGAGATTCTACAGAGGGAAATGAACTGTGTCCATACACACATAAGATGTATATATACACATATAAATATACACACATAGATTACTTCTTTATCCAGCTTTCTTGCCTTTATAGGGGGATTTTAAACCCAAGCATAAAAAATGTGAGCACTAGGTTTTAGGTTCGTGGTCCAAAATAAATGTACATATACATAGTAATAAACTTAAAGAAAAATATTATAAGTAGGTCATATTATTAAATAGACCACAGAAATTGTCCCTCTTCTATTCAACCATTTAAAGTGGTTTTCATCTGCATTAGCAGGACAACTCTCAATGTTTATTTTGGAAGGAGTATGTGTATATTTTCTTAAGGAGGCATTGAAAGATAGGATAGTTGATAGTGCATCATAGTAAAGGTAAATGCTTTGACCCACAGAATTTAGGTAGCTTTGTTGATTCTACAAAATTACGAGGCACATGGTCAATCAACAAATGTGTGGCAAGGTCTACAAATACTCTGCACACATTGAGAGATGTAGCTAACATGTCGATGAAAAGGAAGGCAAAAGTGTCAGTTGACTCACGAGACATGAGGTATTGTTACAGCATGGCCCATCACTGCAGTGGGCCCCGTTGGAGAGAGAGCATTTCTTACAGCACAATCCGTAGCATTCCTAGAGGAAACACTTCACGTGAGTAAGTGAGAAAGCTTACAGGCTAGTCATTCAACCCTCTCTCCACATGTGACTTATAATCCACATGAGGAGACTTATACAATAACAAGCAAATATTTCAGGAAGTAATCACTTTAAACAATGATAAAATTCCTTCCTGCCGTATTTTCCAGCAAAGTATGATCTTCTGTGAGAGGGCTTCTCTACTAAAAAGTAAGCTTATTTCTTAGCAAGCACCTCACCTTCGGTTAGCTCCAATACCTTCTTAAGACTCTATCTAGTTTTGGATTTTTAAAAATATTTTATTTTTAAGATCTCTACACCCAACATGGGGCTTGAACTCATAATCCCAAGATTAAGAGTCCCGGGCTCTACTGACTGAGCCAGGCAGGGGCCCCAAGACTATCTAGTTTTATAAAGACAAAAATAATACACACCATGGAAAGACTATTTCATGATTTGGTAAAATTTGAATGGGCTGAATATGAGCTATGAATTTTTAAGAGGTAGGAGATTTGCTTAGAAGAACCCATTAGGCTTTTTTCAAACAAGGCCATAAGAACATGATTAATTCTAACATGTCTGAGCTGGGACTAAGCACTGATGAGAGAGACGAGAAAGAAAGGCAGTAAGACCACAGAGAAGGACCCTGTAGGCTTCCTGCTATTCTTGTTTGCTCTGGGGAGGAGCTGTGTTGAAGGTAGGAAAGATCTCTTATACCTACCACGTGTAAACCACAGTCACATTCCTCTCCAGCCTCCACATACCCATTTCCACATTCTGTGGGCTCAAATAGCTAAAAGAGATTAGGAAGAGAAAGGAAAAATGTTTTAATTTATCACAGAAAATCAACACACCAGTAGGGCCACATACATGGTCCTATAATCTGCTATCATGTGAAATTCTTCTGTGATCTGTTGTTAACGGCACCTTACAAATGATGTCTGTGTGGGTAACACTGTTCACTTATTAATAACACTTCTAAAAACCGTATTCCAAATGGGGTACTATTTCTTGGAGGATTCTCTGGAGGTGGGCTCCAGAGATGACCTCTACCATTAGAATTACTTATTAATGGAAATAAACTGTCAAAAGGAATAGATCATTTATCATATTTGCTAATGGAGCTAAGATGCAATGCTAAGACTCACAGATATCTAATTTACTGACTCATCTCCAGGCAGCTGAGAAAACACAAAAACTGTCAGAAAGATAAAAATGTTTCAGTCACAGCCAAATGTAACAAATACAATCAAGGAAATGCAAATAAGCGTAGAAAAGGTGCTGCTGGAAATCCATGCCCATCATTCGCATTGAAAATAAATCTGCACTGTTTAAGGCATGTTAAATAAACGTGCAGACATATGCACGGATGTATAGAAATCTCTCAGTTATTCCTGGAGCAATGGAAGAGTCAGATTTCTAGAATAATCCACTCTACTAGTGCTATGAACTTGCTTCCCAGACAAACTATATTGCAATCAACTGTGCCAGCAGTTGAGTGTTTATGAGAAATATTCCTATTTTCCCTCAGCTGGGGCAAGATCTCCATTTGCATGCCCATCATTCTTGGATGAAGACTGGAACAGCACATTCCAACCCAAATGCTCAAAGACAGGAATATGAGAGGGTAAGAGAGACTCCTCCTCCAGGGATCCCAAGGAAGGGTTGCCTTCCACCGAGTCCATCTGAGAAAGACCCGATTCTCCTTCCACTTCCAGTAAGGCAAAGCTCTTATTCAAAGCAAGAAAGTTTTCCAGCATATTGGGGTGAGACTCCTCCATAGGAAAGTCCAATAAGTGAAATCAACAGTCCTGATCTCTGTGGTATTTTATCAGCAGGCCGGAGAAAGTGGAAATGGGAAGCTCAGACTGGAACATGGCTAGCACTCTCCTATCAGGCCTCGCATGGAACCAGCTGCTAGAGCTCACTCTTAGGAGCCTTCTTCCATCCAGCGACAGGTGGAAAACATAGCAGGTGGGAAGGGTCCCACAGCGCAGAAAAGAGGCATGCAGATAATGTGGAATATAGCATGTAAACCACGTATGCATACATTCATTGACTAAAAGCACTTGGAAAAAAAAAAGTCAGTTCTTTGATACATACATACAAACTATTCCACTAGAATCCATAGAGGCTTTTAAAGAAAAATCATTCTGCCATGTAGATTAAAAAAATCCATATTTACTAACTTTTAAAATTGAAGATGTATCATTATTTTCATTTAGTTTCCAAGTTATCAGAATAATTTTCTTTCTACTCACTGGCAATTTCCGAAATCTAATGATGGATCCTCCACACACACTAGAAACCTTAGGACTCAGTGTTGTGCTCTCAGGCACAATGCTTCTAATTGGCTGGTGAGACGCAAGGCAGGTGAAATTAGTCATGTATACTCCAATTCATAAATGTCAGCAGCTCACGTCAATCATTACTACTCATTTCCCCCACTTTGAAGTTTTCAGCTTTCTGTTGCACTGAGATCAATGTCATGAAAGGCAGGCGGCTGAATTTAATGGTGCAAGGTCACTTTAAAATTCCCGTTTCTTTTTCTGCAGACTCACTGAGATTTTATACAGATGTCAGGCATCCAACTACCATCCCCTGACTACAGGGCTATCACTTAATTATGAGGCTAGGAGTAAATTATTCTGTCAGTTATCCACATTAGTCACTGGTTTTTTTTCTGAAGGTTAACATGATTTCACTGCTCTCTCAATTCATAGAGCATTAAACATTTTGTATAGCAAATGGACTATATTTGACTTATTAAGTAGTATTTTCCAAAAGAAATATGAGATATGCAATGTTAGAGTTTCTATACCATCTGCTAATTAGCAGCAATCCTGTCTTTTTGTCTGTTGAGCGATTCATTTCTAAATACGCTATTAGAGGTCCACAGTCCCTTACGCAAAAGCTTTGTAGCCAGTGAGTTTGAAAATTCTGGCTTTGCTACATTTTAAAAAAGTATGATACATTTACAGTGTTCCATGTAATAGCCCTAAGGGGCCTGGTGCACACCCTATAATCAAAAACATTTCTATGTCTGCAGTAATACTTATGAATATTTACACTACGAGGGGTAATAAAGGTTTTCAGTCCAAGACAAGTTTTACTGCCTGACGTGTTTTTTGCAAACTCATAAAAAAGACTTCAAATTTTCAGAGCTTTTTGAGTTAAGGAATTATGGATAAGGATTGTGATAATGTATATATGAATCTTGATGAAATGCCAGTCGACACCACGGACCTTCCCACATAAAGAGACTATATAATAAATAATAAATACAAAAATGTATTTATGAGATCCATAAATACTTTGGGCTACTTTTGGCTAGCTGATATTAGTAATGCTTCCTGTCTAGGAGAATAGACCACTTAAAAAGAAAAAAAAAGCCAGGAAACTAATTATACTTTTAGAATATCAATGGAAAATGGAATTTTTCTCAGAGAAACAGGTTAAAGCAATGTATCTTAATCTAACCCACAATCTCTAAGCAGCAGGATGAAAATCCTAACATGTAAATTTCAAATATATTTTGACTGAAGCATGTTTGTTTCTTTGTTTGGAGAACAAAGTGGGAGGGGTACAGATAGCACTGAAAAATCAGATTCAAAGCAGCAAAACTATAGTTTTATCATGCATTTAAACAGGACCAGGGTTCAACATGATAATGGCTTTTATGACTAAATATTAATCTGATTGACAAATCCCCTCCTCCCCAAAAAGACCTGTTTTCCAAGACAAGTATCTGACATTTGGCAGTGTTCCGTTGTAAAAAGATATGTCTTTTTGCATCTCATTTTATTAAGTCACGGAGCTACTTTTCAACATTTCACAGAGTGAAATGCAAGAATGGCTTTTAAGTCTTTTCCCATAAGAGATTTGTGACTGGATTCTGAGCAGATCTGAGCTGTATATGATTTCAAACGCTATTGCTTTCATAAGTGTTATGTACATTAAACAAATGTCTTGGAAGCAAAAAAAATTAAAGAAATAATTACACTTTCTGAGTTACTAACCTTTGTCGGCCTGTTGAAAAGACAGGCTCCACCCCCTCTCTGTAAAAAGTCTCTATATTCCAAAATGCTGCACTTTGAGAACTTTCGGGAATGCGACACCCTGAGAAAATAAAGAATCAATTATGTAAATAATTTACCAAAAGCAGGCATCAGAGAAGAAAATTAAAACCCTTGAATTAGAACAACATGTTCACTCTGGATCTAGATGATTCCACACAGGTTATGACAAGGCATTTATGTTCAAATTGCCGAATAAGTATGTGTGGTAGAATTTGTAAAAATAGATAGTCAAAGAAAACCACAGATTGGGAGCCAGGTTATAACCTCCTCAGCAACCAAGCCCTTCTGTGCCTGGGCTTGGAAGAGTTTTGGAAAGCTTATCACAAAACTTCTCCACCTAAGCTATATTTTAAAGTGTGGTCATTTTTGTTTGCTCTGTCTCAGTAAAGGCAAGCATTTTTTGCCTCTGTCCTGAATAAAAGATGCAAAGGAACCTACTAGATTTTACTTTGGAGGAAGGAATTGTGAGGGTCAATCTATTAAAGATTATATAATGCAGACTTCAGCAACACCAATGAGGCAAACAAGGAAATCAAGGGAAGAGAAGTATTATACTATACTATATATGCATAGACACAAACATGTATATACATGACTATATATACATATATATGTATATATGTTTTTAGCACATATACACTCGGTAAAAACAGAATTAGAATTAGATAATAGCTTTTTAGGCTCAACCTCAAATATATTCATGACTTAGGAATATGATATGAGCCTCTTTGTGATTTAATTAATCCAATTACTATCTCTATGTCAGTACCTGGGGAGATATTATACACACGGTCAAAGTTAAACTGAATCACATACACTGATTCCTTGGGCATATTTGTTATAGTACTTGATTTGAGAGCGACAGGCCATGGATTCTAGGATGTAATCCTCAAGTTTCTTGTACCCTGATGCATGAGGGTAGTATATGGAAGTTGGAAAAGTTTTTGCCATTGTTGATAGTGATCTCTTAAAGGAACTATGTAGAAATGTATACTTGAGAAAATATATATATTAGCTTGAAATAGTTTTATTCTATCCTCTGGGTGGCCAGTCCAAAAATCCATTTAGAAATTGGGAGTTTTGGGGCACCTGGGTGGCTCAGGAGTTAAGCGTCTGCCTTCAGCTCAGGTCATGATCTCAGGGTCCTGGGATCGAGCCCGGCATCGGGCTCCCTGCTGTGCGGGAAGCCTGCTTCTCCCTCTCCCACTCCCCCTGCTTGTGTTCGCTCTCTCGCTGTGTCTCTCTCTGTCAAATAAATAAATAAAATCTTTAAAAAAAAAAAAAGAAATTGGGAGTTTAGAAGACAGAAGGTGCCTCCCTATAGAAGCAATATTATAAATGGTGTTACCTTCCTATAGTAGTCCGCAAAAATGCTGTTTAAGCCATAATGTTACTAAACTGTGGTAGAACAGTAACGGGAACATGAAGGTCTACAGTTTCAGGTTTAAACTACATTTCTAGAAACATGTTCTAAAGCAGCAGGTAGAATGGTTGACTCTCTCTGCAATCCCTCATGATCACACTCCTCTTTTCCGCCAGGAGCAGGACTCCTTGTGGGAGCGTAAAGAAGGGACTCTGTACAAGTAGGTCAGAGCCTCTGGCCACTGGGGCTCCTCAGGAGAGGGAGAGGACCAGAAACAGGCAATGTATTGAGCAGATCTCTGGCATGTGCAGAAGAAACAGGAGAGAAGCTGAGTGAGACAGCCTCTTACGTCTAGTAGGAGTGGGCTCTAGCTTAGGGAGCCTTGGGTCAATGGCCCCCACAGGGGCAGGGGCTGGGGGAGTGGGGGGGGTGGGGCAATGTTTCCAGGCCTTGGTTCACAGATGCCAATAGCAGCTCCGGGGCAGTGACTCTAGTTCTCCAAGTATCCTCACAAGAGAGGAGATAGTTGAGAAAATGTTCAAATGTCTATCAAGAGATGATACCTAATTTAGACACAATAAATCTGTCTTAATAAAAAAAAAAAAGCTGTATGGATCATATAAGCAGTGTAGTACAATTTTTACTAGAGCAAACATATCTATTTGTGAGTTCCTTAAAATATAAATTGATGACAAAATTGACTTTCACTGACTGCTTCAGGCAGACAACCAGCTCTTAGTCTAAGTGCACTAAAAAATTAATGTATCTACTAAACTTAGAAGCATTTAATAATGGGCTTCTTTTAAAGGTTAATAGAAATAGAAGTTGTTACTATATTTTACTCTTACCAACAACTTTATAAAAAATTAAAATATAAGGTGAATCAGTCCTTTCATTTTTAAAATATCAGATAATTAATGATTGAATTTATACTGAGGGCTGAGCCTAAAAGATCAGTACCTGAGAGACAGTGTATCTAATTATATGCAGCAATGTCAGTGAAAAGCATATATTAAAGGCACAAATAATGAAAATTTACCCTGTTTCCTCCATGATACAGCCACCCCAGGATTCTGTGCAGTCACATTCTAGTCCAATGAAATAAGAAGAAGCAACAGAAGAAGAGAAAAACAACAAAAGTCACATCTTTAATTTGCACTGCAAGTCTTGAGATAATTCCTTATTCCCAATTCCATGTCATGTAGATACAGAATGTGAAGTCTCACCAAACAAAATCTATTTCCATTCAATCAGTATTTCTTTATATCCTTTTGGAAGTATAGGTTGTTTCCTAAGACAACAGCTGGTGAGAAATAAAACTGTCACTCTCTTCATTTTTGTAACTCAGAAAACTCAATTGAGCTCCCAGTTCCAATGTTTAATGAAAAGTAGCCTGGTCTGGAAGTGAAAAGCCTGAGTTCTAGGCCAAGTTCTACCAGACAGGCAAGTCCTGCCGGCAAGTGACTTAGTATTTCTTGGGTCTCAGTGTTTCCACCTTGAAAATGGAGAACAGCCTCTCTGCCTGTCTCCCAGAGTGGTTCGGGGGCTCACACAAGATGAGCGCCAGCGTGCGCTCTGTGAGCAGTGATGCTCTTATCGCACACATGTCATGAGGCATCACTGAAGGCTCCCCAGCAGAGCACACTGGAATTTATAGGAGATAATTCCATTTGCTAGATTCAAAGTGAGGTTCGGCCAGAGACTTGAAGAACACTACGCTCAAAGGTTTAGGAAAAGAGAGCATTCCAAAACAAAAGTGTAAGTCACTGAAACTAAACAACAATCACAAACTCAACCTAGATGCCAGAGACTGACATACTGATATTACGATGGGCTGTTCTTTTCATTTATTTTTTCCTCTTCTCTTTTCTATCACAGACAGAGATATTTTTAAAGAAAGGCTTCCAAATGGATTTTTTAAAAGCCAAAGTTCAGAACTAAAGAACTATCTTCCTAAACAAACAATTCACAAAGGAATAAAACATTTTAGGAAGGAACCACTCCGGGCATCAGTCCTGAACCCCTACTTCTCACCCCACCCCCTCACCCAACTCCGTAACATCTCTCAGCTGACCCCAGCGCTGGCCTCTTCCAGGCCCCAGGGTTCTCAAACAAGGTCATAAACCTGGCCCTCCTCCTTTCTGATACTAAGGCCATCTATCCCAGCTGATGAAACCCAAAACACCTCCTTTAATGTGTACTATGCGTTTCCTTGGGAAAGCAAATACTCTGAGCAAGATATTAATAAACGGAAGTTTGTAGATATTTGCCAAATGCCACCAGACTTAATATACCCATCAACTGATAACTTAATACACCCATAAAGGGAATTGAGAAGCCCCTGGATACGTATTTTGTTTCAAGTTTCCATAACACTATGCATTAATGACAATTATTTGATAGTCGTCAAAAAGGTAGAAAATGTAGGATAATGTTACAGTAGATTTTTGTCCTTTTCTTCCTTGGGGAGCTGAGGTGGGCAGGGAGACCTTTACTTTTGGCGTCTGGTATTTTCACAGAGGGGAGCAGACTTCCACTTAAGAGAACAATTTGAGGGAATACCTCAGTCTTTCTTTCCACAGGATCGCATTATGACTTTTGTGGGTCCTCGGCACTTTTGCCTGATGCCACAAGAAATGTATTAGAAATTGCATTTTACTACTTTGTTGGTCTAAAGAGGAATATAATCCAGGTTGGACTTTATCCTGATTTTTAAAGAAACTGAACTTTTTCATGGACTCCTAAAACCACTGTGGGCTTTGCATACTTTGCCCCTGGAAGCTCAGCCCTGTGCTTCCAACTTCCCCTCCTCTGAGTAACGAAGAGAGTGACGCCAGCAGTCACTGGCTGCATTTTTCCCACTGAGTGGGGTCTGTGGTCCTGTTTGGGCTCCCTCTTGGCACTGCTGGCCCACGAGAGGGTTACCCTCTACCACCCGTCCCCAGGCTTAAAGGGCCCTTAGGGCAGGGCTACCTGTCGGGGAGGCTTCTTCTTGAGCCTTTCTGATGGGACCCTGTGGGTGAGTTCAGTTAGAGGTAGGTAGGTGGGGAAGTTTAATTAGAGTGGGAGCTCCTTTTTGACACTAGATCTAAGCTAGTTCCTGGTCCAGTTGTACTATTATTGACCCCCAGTGGAACTTTATTGACACCTAAGTGTCTACACTCCACTGCTTAGAACCCAGAGGGTGAATATTCACCCCCTCCCTTGAACCCCAACACTCTTGAGATGTGAGAAAGAGCTGCTCCTGTTTTGAGAAAATGAGTGCGATTTTTATGAATTTTGAAGGGGAACTATCTACAACCCAAACAGATTAAGAATTACCTTAAGTTGCTCGTTTGATCATCTTTTTTAAGAGGAAGGAGGTATACTACAATTCAACTATCATGACTTAGGAATGAAAAATATTCATTTATTATTGACTGGACATGCATTATACAGACAGAATGGCACATGAAAGCGAGTAAGAAGGTCAATGTACATACTTGGCTTTCTGCTAGAAGGTTCCCATTGGATTCCAAGGTTTTGAGCCAGGCTCTGCGATAATACTTGTGCCACTGCCATTGGAAGACCATACTGTTTTTCAGAGTTGAAAGTGTGTGGGAGACATTTGAGAGAGTGCACAAAGCTAGTTATTATTTCTTAATCATCACCACATATCATCTCAGTTCCCTAAGTAGAGCCTCACAGCATCAAAAGATGGCATATGCTCCTTCTCACTTCTTCCTTGCAACTGGGCCCAAGAAGCAGAAAGCCTCTCTTCCTATGTGGCATCTCTCAGAACTTGATGCTCTCACATGGAAACATAAAATACAAGCCATAAAAGGCTATGCCCTGATTCAACTCATACCAAACCAAGAATAAATTCAACTTACTACAAATATGCCAAGAGCGGTCTCGACTGAATGACGGCTATTGGGATAAGCTGGTATAATATATTCTGGCATCGATCAGGGTTTAGATATAGTTGGTTCGGCTTTTTGGGTGCTGTTGCCAACAGGCGTAAGGATTTCCTTGATATAAATGAAGGTACTGGAATCCAAACAATGAGACTAAGGAAATATTTGTTTCAATGAATTCTACAGAGATACAGGTAGAAGGCATAAAGCTGAAAAATTTGCATAGGGAGAAAACAAAGATACTGCTTAAATATAATCATAAACTCTTTGATTTAAATGAGTTAAACCTAACATGCATAGGAGAGCATGATGGCTTCAAGTTATTGGGAAAGGAATAAGTTTATAAAAACTTATCCATAGAGGTGGAAAAAAATCTCTGGACCAATCTTTGGCATGCATTTGCCTGACAAACATGAAAAACCATCATTATGAAATGAAGCAATACTTCTTTTCTAACACCAAAGACCACTTTGGGTTCCACTTACTAGTATAAATCACTCATACCTTATTCTTATGTCATTGTCATTTTAAACAAGCCTGAGAGGGATGGAAGCTAGGCCACAGGGAAGAAAGAGGTCAAATGCAAAGATAAAGCTCTACTTTAGGAAAATTGATCAAATTTACCTCATTCACACCAACGCCCCTTGTGCGAGAACAGACACCTCCGAAGTAACTCAGACTGCTTCTCTTATAGTGGAATGTCATACGCCTAAAGAAAAAGGAAGCGCTATCAAGAAACCAACATAGTGACTATCATATATACTCTCCCAAGACACACCTAATCCCTCTTCTACAGTGAACTCCCCAAACTCATTCTTCCTCAAGAAATCAAAAACTACATTTTAAATACCTTTAGACTTAAAAAAAAAGAATACCTTCAGACTTATGTTGTCATAAATACCTTTACATTTATGTTGTGTGAAACAATCTCAGTTGAACAAACATTAATCGAGCACCTACTAAGCACTGACCGATTATTATAAATTATTATACATTGCCGATTATAGACTGAGAGAAAAGGAAGTAAAGAGCTAAGGTGAGAGGCAAGGAAAGAGGAATCTGGTGGGTCTGATTCCAGGACAGAACCTTGGAGGACTGTCTGAAAACAGCTTTGCCATGAATGGAGAAGGAAACCACCTATTATATTGAAAGACCGTATGGTCATCCTTTTCCTCAACGATAAAATCTCAATTTTATTCAATGGTTCACCTCTAAAGACTATATTTCCTGGTCTCTCTTGCAACCCTCTCTATGGGTGGCATGTGATTAAGAGCCAGGAAATGATTTGTTGGTAAAATGGATATGTGAAAGCTATCGGGAAATCTGCTTTAAACGAGCTAACTCAGCTGGAAGGAGGGCTCTTTTGAACTCCTCCGTGACTATATTCCTGGTGCCTGTAATAAAGGCTGGTGCACCAGCAGCCACCTTGAATCATGAGTTGACCCGGAGGATGGAAAGTGTGAAAGTAAGAACGTGCTCTGAAGGTAAGTCTTATGACCATGGAACCACCATCCCAGCACCAGACAACCTACCTCCCTGCTACTTACATAACCAGAGAGAAGAATCAATTCAAGATCAGTACACTTGACATATAACTTAATGGATACAATAAGGGGATAAAGATCAAAGACTGCAGGTACATACGAGATGAGGTGCACAGCATCGGCATGCTGTTTGATACGCTGCCGGTATTTGGAGAACTCATGGAGCATCTGCACAGGGTTGGTGGTGATGTCAATATGATCCTTCTCAGTCCAGGTCTCTACAGCCACCAGGACAACCCTGGTGTTGAGCTGCTCCTTGTAAATCTGAGGGTATACAACAGGACAGGTGCAGGAGGAAAACACTGGGTCAAACATGCACAATCAGTGATTCAGAGTCAGTGGAAGGACAGGAAGGGAGGTGAGAGGAGAACACGAGTTCACAATTAGCTCATTATAAAGAATCTTCTTTTCTTTCTCATTTCCAAGAACAAAAATAAAGAAAGGAAGAACAATCACACAATTCAGCCTCTCCTACAAGACTCTTTCAATCCCAAATCAGCACATTTATTGGCCAGGCATCTCACTAGGGGATGGACAGTAGGTATGTCAAGATTCTAAAGTCTGGACATAAATTCAAAACAGGGTTCAGTAAAATCACTCCCCCAAAGAGTGGCTGGAGCCTGACCTACTGGCTCGGAGTGCAGTACGACCAGTCAGCCCTGCAGGATTGAAACAGGTCACTAAGTCCTTGGACCAGCGCCCAACAACATGGCTAACTTGTCCTTGGAGGCCCAGTGCCATGACACGTAAAAGAACACTGGGAGGGAATCCTAGATCTGGGCCAAAAGAAGGAAAAACAGATTCATATACTCACTTGCCCCTCACCATAGGGTGGCCTCACTCCCAGTACTTAGACTGTATCTTTCTCGACTTTTGTCCCAGATGCTAAACAATTCACACAATTAAGCAATTTCAAAGACGGCTGTTATTTTGTCCTATTTTCAGGCTAATTAAGAAAATAATGGGTGATCTTTGAACACACTGAAGAAAAGGAATATCAGCATGCCTAAATCAACCCGAAGCTATAATGATTTTACAACAAGCGAGTTAAATGTAATGTCTTTTAAAAATTAGTTAGCCAGCTTCAGAACCCAATTCCACTTTGCAAGATGTGGTTCTATTCAATCATGGTGGAAGGACCAACACAGAGATGCTACCAAGTCAACAGCTTTGGCAACTTCTCTTTTCCATATTCACTTATAGTCTTCTTCTGAGAAGACTGCTGACAGGAGCTAAAATTACAGAAGATTAATAAACCAGGTGTAAACTGGCTTTCAGAATTTCAGTCCTAACTCTATATGGCATACTCTGCCCATCCACCTGTATTATACCATTACTCAGCTGTGCCTACAGGTATTATATATTGTGAGTATTTACGTGATGAAAGGTTTGGGGACTGTTTCGAAGGCAGTTCTTTGGAGGAAATAAGTATCATTTAGACAGTTGGCAATTCATAAAAAGTTTTTTTTCCCAATTAAGAGGGAACATACCATAAATATCAGATAAAAATAGATTTAACTGAACAAAATAGCACTTGACATTAGAAAACAAAGTAGTATGCTATATTTAATCTATGACTAGCCAAACTGAACTATGTATTGGAACATAACAAATAATATTCACATCTATGTAATTCTACCTAAATCAGGAAAAAGGAAGAAAATCTTAACCATTATTCTCTGTAACTTACAAAATGAGAGGGAAAAAAATATCAATATGAACGATTTATAGAGCTAGAAGTCTTTGTAAGGAGATATATATCTTACTGTTTCAAATTAATTTTATTTGGGGGACTGCACTTAATTCTGTCATCTAGAAATAAAATCTGAAGCATTCACTACTTAGGAAATAAATGTGAGATCTTAAAAAAAAAAACATACTCCACCTCAATCAATTAGCTCTCTTGCAATATATTTAAGACAATAAGCTCAACTGGTCATCATTAACAAAGTCTCATTTGCCAAGTGTAATTTACCCTCTTTTTAGCAGTTAATTTTCCCTAGTGTTTTTGTCCTTCTAGGCTGGGTGACAAAGAGGTCTAGACATCACTTAGAAGCAACACTAATGCATCTTTGGGATACCGAGAATGACCCAACTGCCCCCCAAACTCTGATAACAGTACTTTTCATGGAAACAGACCATATATGTTTATCAGGCAAATATATGGAAATTTCTTAGCCAGATGAGCTTAAGGATGGTGTTTTTTATTAAACCATCCCGTCTTGGGAAAATAGGTTCAAGAAAACTGGGATACTTACAGAATCCACAAGGTTGACCACGGACTTTGCAAAGTTATTGGTGTGTGCATGAGAAGAGCGATATTTCTTATACTGAGGGGAGGGAAAAGGATAAACCAGTCACTGCCAAATCATCATTTAATGGCAAATTTCAAACTTCAGTAAAAGCAGACATTTCACAGTAATAGTACAAATAGGGATTAAAATAGACAATTCCGCTTGCACCATGTTGGATATAGTGGTGTTTTTTGATTTCTCTATCAGGCAGCAAAACTCCATCTAAAACACCTGTACCAGTTCCAAGTACGCACAGAACCTGTAGAAATCTGTGTGAGAAGCTTTACACCCGATAAGTGAGTAGTTCATTCAGTCTTAATGTCTACAAATGCAATCTTCTTGTGTTCACCGAAACAACCATTACAGTTTACGAAGGGCTTAGCCAAGAAATTTAGTCCCAACCGGACACCCTTCTCCCTTTAAACTCAAGACCAGACACTGGTCAAGAAAATTTCTTAGGCAGCACTCTAGATACTGGCCATGATATAGAACGCATTTTTTATACATTTTAGTTTATTCTTTCAGAAGAAAGCCTCCTCGAAATGAGGCTTGGCTTTTGACTGTTCCAATTCAGCACAAAGGAGGGACAAAAAGTAAAAATGAAGTGCGTGGATAGTTTAAGATTGTTTATGGTTATTTATGATTATTTAAGAAAATAAGTAAAAATAAATTAATAGAATAATTCCATTACAACATCTGGAGGGCTACAGTTTTAGCAAAGAACACTGCACAGTATGTCTTTGAGAGGACATTTGAAAACTGGAGTCTACCACAGGGGGATCACGCCCTCTACTGAGGAAAAAGGAAAACATACTCAAAACTACTGAATCAGATTTGCACCATAAATCTTTAAAATCTGTCTTTAATCATAACATATCTTTCATAAAGATTAAAAATGGATCTACTCTGGAAATCCATGAAATTCTTTTTTTTTCCTCCTCTGCCCACTTTCATATTATAAATTTGTCAGGCTTTCTTCATTTCATTCTCTCTCTACCCTGGTATGATTTTCTTTTTAAGATTTTTTTGTTTATTTATTTGTCAGAGATAGAGAGCACAAGCAGGGGGAGTGGCAGGCAGAGAGAGAGGGAGAAGCAGGCTTCCTGCTGAGCAGTGAACCCGATGTGGGACTCGATCCCAGGACCCGGGGATCATGACCTGAGCCGAAGGCAATCGCTTAACCGACTGAGCCACCCAGGCGCCCCCTGGTATTACTTTTTTTTTAAACAAAGAATATATGTCTTCATGCTTACATACCTGATATTTATTTTTTATGATACTTTATACAACCCATGACAACCCATGACAAATGTACAATAAATCAGTACTGTGCTATTGGTAGCATTCACTAATTTATTACCATTTTGCATTTATAACACTTAACTATGATGTGAATGTTTATATCCCCCCAAATTCGTATGTTGAAATCCTAACTCCCAAAATGATGGTATTAGGAGGTGGGGCCTTTGGGAGATGCTTTGGTCATGAGGCAGAACGCTAATGAATGGGATTAGTGCCTCGAAGGAAGCTCCAGAGAGCTCCCTTGCCCCTTGCCCCTTGCACCAGAGGAAGTGCGGACAGAGCGAGGTGCTGCCTATGAATTGGGAAGCAGGTCCTCACCACCTGCTGGCACCATGATCTTGGGCTTCTCAGCCCCTAGGATGGTGAGAAGTAAATTTCTGTTATTCATAAGCCACCCAGTCTGTGGTGTTTTGTTAGATCAGCCCGAATGGACTTGGACTCAGAATGGACTCAGGCTTGATGTTACTGCTGCCACCATGAGTCATAACCTGACCCAAACTGTCTCCATGTGTTCTTTAAGAGTAAACATCAATCTGTGCATGTAACTGGGCCAAAAACATCATATTGATCTAAGAATCTTAAGGCACGTTAACAGGGTTTTCAAACCTGGCATAAAGAAGTTGCTGTAAATAGCTAAGCATTTTAAGTTGTCCAGCAAATTCCACGCGCTAAAAAATTTCAAAGATATTTTTTAAAGTAAAAGCAAAAGCCTCAGCATTAAGTTCCTTTGGGGTGATGAAAATATTAGAAGTCTTGACATTAAGAAGCACATATTACAAAAAGAAATGAAAAATATTAACTGACACCTATTCTAAGGCAGTGGTGTTATATACCTATGACACTTAACTTTTATTTTGCTTCTGAACATTAATTTGTCCATTTTGGAGACTTCTTTTTGTAGTATAATGATCATGGGAAAATATGACATGCAAGTTAAAAAATTAATGAGGTCTTTTTTGATGTTGTGATGTTTTTCACTTATTTCCTATTTTTAATCTCCATGTCTCTGATTTCCTTTATAGAAAGCTCTCTCTGCTGTGGGGTAAGTGAATTAGAAAGGGTCAAGCATGGGAGCAAGAGTCCAGGTAAAAGATAATGAAGGCTGGACATCTGCAGAGAGAAGTGGGTGGACACACTATGAAGGTAGGCTTCCCAGGACTTACTGAAGTATAGGATGTGGAAAGTGAGGATAGAGAAGAATAAAGGATGACTCCCAGGTCTTGAATTGGAATAGCTGGGGGAATAGAGGTGACATTTAAAATAATGAGAAAGACCAGGTGAAGAGAAGCTTAGGACTCAGGGATCAAGAGTGCTGATTTAGAAATTTAAGAGATGCCTATTCAATACTGAAGCTGGCATGCAAGTAGACAGTTGATACATAAGTATGGACTCAGGAGGCTAGAGGCATAAAGTAGAGAGTGATGAATTTAAAGTCATGATATATATTTTTTAAGACTTTACTTATTTATTTTGAGGGGGGAGGGGCAGAGGCCGAGGGAAAGAGAAAATCTCCATCAGACTCCCTGCGGAGCTCGGAGCCCAATGTGGGGCTCGATCTCACGACCCTGAGATCATGACCTGGGCTGAAACCAAGAGTTGGATGCTCAACTGACTGAGCCACCCAGGCGCCCCTAAAGTCATGATATTAATTAAAGACTGAGACTGGAAGTGTTCACATTGGAAGAGTTATGGAGAGAAAAGAGAGCCCAAAACCAAGCTATGAGCACTCCCATAATCCTAGAGGCCAGATGCAAAAGACTAAGAAGGAAGGGCCGGTAAATTGGGAGAGCTGTTGTGTCAACAGAAGCCGAAAGATGAAGAAAATGTTTCACAGAGGAGAGCATAATCAACCGTGTCCACTGCGGCTGAGAGCACGAAAGAGAACCGCTAGGGTACCCATGCGATTTGTTCACTGGAAGTCCCACTTAATTGAGCAGCTAGGGTTTACCAGGATCTATAAGTGTTTCTCAACAAGGATTTGCTCCTCACAACTCTATGAGGTGGGTTTTATTAGACCATTTTAGAAATGTGGACAGTGAGGTTCAGAGAGAGGACAAAGAACTTATCCAAGGTCACACAGCTGGAATTCAATGTCTACTCTGGGTTGAGATAGGCGATAAACTTGTTCAGTGAACAATTATGATAAAATAGGTTAATGTATATTCCCAAGAAATCACAGTTCTTGATGAGAACTCGTAATTTGTTAATGTGCCCATAAAGTATAGTGGTTTTCAAATAGGGTTCAAATTGAGGTTTAAATTGAGAAATATTTGAGCTATAACACACTTGCACTCGGACTTACACGTATGGATACAGCAAAAATGTAAGCAAAACATTTTTCGCGCACTTTAAAATATTTCAACCAATTTTCTATTAGAATAAGGCTTTTCATATTTATATTTAGCTCAAGTGGCTCAAAGAAATGTTTGTAGACCCTTATCAAGGCTATAATTGGCTTACAAATTAGGTTCCACCAGCTAGCTACCAAGATGCTTTCTACAAAATTGAGGGATTTTCCTTTCCTAATTGAAAGCCACCGATAACATGATGCTTGTTCAAAATAAGGTGTCTGCCTTTTTTCAGGAAGCCAATATTAGGTTACTCTGAATTAAAGAGATTAGCTTGAATGTGAATGTAGGCAAAATGTTTCTATTCCCTGCATGAATGAGAAATAATTTTGCATACAAAGAAAAATATGCAATCTCCATTTATGATAAAACTGACTTTCACATTTTGTGATCACTGAAAATAATTTACATTTCAAGTGCCAAATTTATTTTTCCTTCCTGAACAATTACAACCCTTAAAGAAATTTGCTTTTTGAAAAAAATTAAAATTAGAGCTTGATTTTCAATCTGAGGGTGACAGTTATCAAAACAACCGTGTTGCCTCATCTGGCACAAAGATTGTATGATGATGAGTCATTTCAAGGATGATCATTCTAAAAGCCAACAGTAAAGCTCCAGGTATTAAAAAAACAGATGTTAATTATTCTAGTTCAGTTTTACCTTCAAAAATGTGAATTTCAGGATCTGACCCATGTTCTGACTTACTACTTCTTCGTGGCAATCAAATTCAAAAACAATCTTCATTTTTTTCATTTCATATAAAGCACACCTTAAAAAAACTTTTTTTCTCACCTCTCAAAAGAAAAAAAATCCTTATAAAATGACACACTTCTGTGGGCCTAGGATGTAACCTGGTCTCAAAGCAAAAGGAATATTCTGTCCCATTAAAGGCCAGATGTAAGGTTTATTCAAATAGTAGAAATCACTCAGGTAATTTCTTTCTACTTGAGGTATTATTACTACTCGAGAATAAAGCTTTCTTTTTATTTAATTTCTTACTATGTATTCCTTGCAAGTTTATCAGTGAAAATTACAATTCTTTTAGTCTAGTTTCAAAGATAGATGAACATATCATGACTAGTTCTCTCTCAATTTTAATAAAATAATAATAAAATAATTACCAAGGTTTACCATTAACAAATTTGGTAGCATAAAGAAGGTAACTTTATCACAGAATATATGGTATAAAGTGCAGAAAATTTCCATATATGAAAATGATATTTTAAATGGGAGGGTGCTGTTTTATATTCATAAGACAGAGACAAGATTATTTGAATGCTTCCATTTAAAAGGATTAAAATATAAATTCAAAGTAGACAATATTTTTTAAAAATTATTGTTTCCTATTTATACAGTTGCCGATACATACTCTGATTGATGATAGTTTTAGATTATGGTGGAACAGGAGATGTGGAGATAAGAGTCTTGGGTTGGAGAAGGGTTCTATGCATTCCCAGCTCTCTGTGAATGTACTTTGTGAATTTAGAGGCATTGCACGTATCACAATTATTCCTTCCACTACTTCAAAAGTATTTGCATAATGGATATTAGAAAAAGCGGAAATGTCTAACGCCATAGTTTCATGCCACAACGCTAAGGACTGAGAAGTACCTACAAAAACTTTCAATGTCCCAGTCAACAAAAATAGTTCAGATGAAAAATTATCTTGGGGTTTCAAGCAAATTAATGTCCTTCTGAAACGCTTAGTTTAGCCTTCATTATCTAAAATGGCTGTCTACACATTTGGTTTTCCTTCCGACCAGAGAGGATCTCGCCTCTGCTTCTTCTAACATATATCAAGCAATATATTTAAAAGCTACTGGTAAATAAAATAAATCTGCATATATAATTAACAGGTACTCCACTGAATAATACTCAACATAACTGAACCAGTACTTGGCAATTAGTAAAAAATGTCTGCTAATGTAGAGAGTCAAATAAAAGTTTAAAAAATAAGTCACCATATTTTTAAATTTATGGTTTCAAGGCTTTTTCTTGAGTAGGGTCTACTAATAGAATTTCACACTATCATTTTACCCTATCGTCTACTAATCTAATTTGGCCTCCTTAAAGTAAAACAAGGACTTAATGATATATGCAAAGCAATCTGAATTTTTGTTGCAATCTTTTACAAGTTTGTCACCCATACCTGACTTTTAAGTATTTCTTGATATATTCTCATCTTTCCAGAAATATAACTCAGTTTTCATAAAAACAACTGCTCTTTGTCTTAGTTTATACAATTTCTTAAATTAAATTATATAGTTACAACAAGAAGTACAACGAGCCTACACAGTCTGGGAGGTGCAGCAAAGGGGTGCTGGAGCCAGCTCCCAACAGTTCACAAGAGCGAACTGGATGCAACTTTTCCCAGCTCCTCATTTAGTGAGCTCACTCCAGTAGCTTGAAATCAGCCATGATGGGAGTATTTACATCACAGGTATCAGTAACCATTATAAATCAAGGCTTTTTTTTCCCAGAGAGCTAAGTGTTAAACATTTAAGCATACCCCAAGTGTTGGTTATACTAGTTATACTAGCAAACACCCTACTGGACAAGACTCTTTAGAAAGCTCTAGGCTTCCACCAACCTGTTTTACAAGGGACACGATTAAGTAAAACATGGTTAAGAAAGGTTTCTACTTGGGGTGCCTGGGTGGCTCAGTCGCTTAAGCATCTGCCTTCAGCTCTGGTCATGATCCCCGGGGCCAGCCTTTAGTAGGGCTCCCTGCTAAGCGGGGAGCCTGCTTCTCCTTCTCCTTCTGCCCCTCTCCCTGGCTCATGCTTGCTTTCTCTCTCTCAAATAAATAAATGAAACCTTTAAAAAAAGAAAGTTTCCACTCTATTTTCAAGAACAGCCAGTGGAGGCAAAAATTATTTTCCATGTCTTTTAAGTGTTATTGAGATGACACATTAAATCACACTGTACTTTGACATAAGTAGCACAATATTATTCATCTTTCCAAAATTTAAAGAAGATAAATCATCAAAGAGTGTCTCTCTGGATATGCCTTTATTATACATCTTCACTTCCTATAATTACATTTGCCACAAGTCATAATAATTAGTAAGAAAAAAATGTTCTCAGAACAAAGACGTGGAATAAAATTAGAAAGTAGTGGCCAAATACATAGAAGAAGAAAAGTAGAGAATAAGAATTTTAAATGAAGGTATGTAAAAGATGTCAAACAAATAGGTAAATCCATTCATCATAACCACTAAATATTCATCTATTTATTAGAGGTGTGAAAATTCTATAAAGCCCAGTGTCTCCGAACACCATGAAATAAATCAAGTCATTCAATAGTTCCAAAGAAATAAAGCATCTAAATACATTGGCCCTAATAAGTAAGAAATAATGATTCAATATAAAGTGAAATGTAATCTTTCTTAAGCAAGCTGCCAGGCCTAAAACTCACTGATTCTTTATATTCTTACCGTTTTGTGATCATTAACAATCATAAGTTCCAAGTATTTCATTTCTTCAAACACACCGCGAGATGGCTGTGGAAAATAAAAATATAGTCAGAATGGTGGTGGATATATCTCTGATGCTGACTATTAACTTGTAGATTGACTTTGAATTTCAAAAAGAACGCTTTGCTGCCTACTTTATAAAAAAACACCCTGGAACAAACTTGGTAAGCAAAATCGAAGACAGCGACTGTAAAGTCTGGATAAACATTCAAGTATTCAGAAAAGAACTGTATTTAATTATCATTAAAATAGGGGCACCTGGTGGCTCAGTTGGTAAGCGTCTGCCTTCAGCTCAGGTCATGATCCCAAGGTCCTGGGATGGAGCCCCACATTGGGCTCCCTGTTCAGCAGGAAGTCTGCTTCCCCCTCTCCCATTCCCACTGCTTGTGTTCCCTCTCTCACTGTCTCTCTCTCTCTGTCAAATAAATAAATAAAATCTTTAAAAAAAAAATACTCATCAAGATAGAGAAAACCCTGTGTTTTTTTTTTTTAAGATTTTTTTAAAGTAATCTCTACTCCCAATATGGGGCTCGAACTCATGACTCCAAGATCAAGAGTCTCATGCTCCACCAACTGAGTCAGCCAGGCACCCCCAGCCCATGTTATTTTTATATGATTTTCATATGGAAAAATATCCTAGAGAAAAGTATACAGTATAATTCTGCTAAAATAAATAAATCTCAATTTCTTTGGCATTAAAATGTGGTAAAAAAAGATTCTTATCTACTTAAAACTTCAAAGGAAATCTACTTAAAGCTCATTTAATAAGAACAGCACAGTGTGTGTGGAAAACAGTTATCAATATAGTCAAAAGAAACATTAAGTCACTGGAGTGAAATTTTAATAATAATGTACTAAATCTTAACCACACAACTTCTCAAAGGAACAAACATTGATAATTACTATTTTCTAAATGCTTCTAAATTTTTATTATTCCTAGATAATTTTAAGAGCAAGTGCTAAGCATCTGAATTATCATTTGGGCTTTCTTTTTTCGTAGTTGAAAACCAATAATGGTAACTCTTTTTTTCTTTACGTACAAGGTCATTGATCAGTTTATATTTGATAGGGGTGGACTGTAGTGAAATGTCAGTAGCCTATATAAAACTTATTATTACCAACCACATCTTCAAGAGTAAGAAAAAAACTCTAAGCAAAAAAACAAAATTTGTATCTATAATCACCATAACATGAAGACAGGCTCATAAAAGAGAGGATGATTTAACCTGTAACTAAGTTTCTGATGACTGGTGGTCTAATTTTTTCACAAAAAAATACATTCAGCAAAACATTATCTAAAATGTGCAATTTTCAGTATAATTACTCATTAAGTTATCTAGTAAATTACCATGTAATCTATATGCTGTGGAATTAATTCTCAGTTACATAGTATTCACCATGTAATTACGAAACAGTCCCCATCATTACAAGCTTTCTAATCTATTATGAAAAAGACTAGGAACATAATTTCAGTTACAAAGCTCCTATACATTTATCAATACATGGGAGCTATCCTACAGTTGCTGATTATATAATTACATGATTCGTACTTGGTAACTGTCATGACACCAATGGTCAAAAAGATCCTCAAGAAAACATATCCAGCTTCAAATTTTGGTACAACAGAGCTTTCAATTTGAAAGAGCTACAAATAGGCATCATTAGCCAACATTTCAAAACCTAATACTACCCCTTACTTTTTTGGTGAACAAAAATGCTTCATAATGTTATATAAGCCATATAAAAAAAAAAGTCTGCTGTACTTTTAATAGAAAAAAAACGCACTGTACTTTTCATAAGAAAATGCTTTGAAAATGAAGCTAAAATAATACATTTCTTATATGCCATCAGGGTTCACAGGACACTGTAACCAGTGTACCTCAAATAGAAAAAGCTGAATAAAAAGCAATATGCCTATAAGACGCAAACCATAGGAGGAGTTTGGTTTGTTGTTTTGGTTTGTGAGAGGATATTGCCCAAATCTCAACTGCTTCAGATACACTCAGATACTATGTGATTTCAGGCACACAATTTAGCTGAGTGAAGTGGCCCCACCTATGGTTCAATGCCACACTCACATTCACTGCTCTCTTCCTTCTCCTTTTCAACCATTGTAATTCAGACAGAAAGGGCCACTGGTCACTGCTTTCCATACCTGTGTAAAAGAAAAAGGAATACAAAAGTTTATACTTGACTGCAGTTCAATAGGAGTATGTTTTTAAAATATGTGAAAGTACCAAAACTAAAGCAGGAAGAAATAGAAAATTTGAACAGACCAATTACCAGCATTGAAATTTAATCAGAAATCAAAAAACTCGCCCAAAATAAAAGTCCAGGACCAGATGGCTTCTCAGCCGAATTCTACCAAACATTTAAAGAAGAGGAAATACCTATTCTTCTCAAACTATTTAAAAAAAAAAAAAGAATCGGAAGGAAAACTTCCAAATTCATTCTATGAGGCCAGTATCACCCTGATTCTAAAAGCAAATAAAGACACCACAACAAGAGAACTACAGACCAATATTCCTGATGAACATAGATGCAAAAATCCCCAACTAAAATATTAGCAAACTGAATCCAATGATACATAAAAAAAAAAAAAAACCATACACCACAATCAAGTGGGATTTCTTTCCAGGACACCAGTGTGGTTCGTTCAATATTCACAAAACAATCAACATGATATACCACGTCAATAAGAGAAAAGATAAAAACCATATGATCACTTCAACAGATGCAGAAAAAGCATTAGACAAAGTACAACATCCACTCATGAGAAAAGTCCTCTGCAAAGTACGGCTAAAGGGAACATACTTCAACATAATAAAAGCCTTATATGAAAAACCCACAGCCAACATCATACTCAAGAGGGAAACACTGAGAACTTCTCCCCTAAGGTCAGGAACAAGACAAGCATGTCCACTCTCACGACTTTTATTCAATATAGTACAGCAAGTCCTAGCCACAGCCATCAGACAACAAAAAGAAATAAAAGGCATCCATCTTGGTAGGGAAGTAGGAAAACTCTCACTATCTGCAGATGACATGATACTGTATATAGAAAACCTGAAAGACTCCACCAAAAAACTACTAGAACTGACAAATGAATTCAGTAAAGTCGCAGGATACACAATCAATGTACAGGAATCTGTTGCATTTCTATACACTAATAATGAAGCAGCAGAAAGTGAAATTAAGAAAATAATCCCATTTACAATTGCACCAAAAACAATAAAATATCTAGGAATAAACTTAACCAAAGAGGTGAGAGACCTGTACTCTGAAAACTATAAAACACTGATGAAAGAAATTGAAGATAACACAAAGAAACAGAAAGACAATCCACGCTCGTGGACTGGAAGGACATGTATTGTTAAAATGTCTACACTACCCAAAGTAATCTACAGACTTACTGCAATCCCTATCAAAATACCAAAGCATTTTCCACAGAACTAGAAACAACCAATCCTAAAATTTGTATTGGAGCCACAAAAGACCTCAAATACCCAAAGCAATCCCGAAAAAGAAAAACAAAACTCAAGGTATCACAATTCCAGACTTCAAGTTATATTACAAAGCGGTAGTGACTAAAACAGTATGTTCTGGCACAAAAACAGACACACAGATCAACGGAATTGAATAGAAAACCCAGAAATAAACCCACAATTATATGGTGAATTAATCTTCAACAAAAGAGGAATGAATATAAAATGGAAAAAGACAATCTCTTCAACAACAGCTTTGTGCAAAAGAATGAAACTGGACCACTTTCTTTGCACCACACACAAAAATAAACTCAAAATGGATTAAAGACCTAAACGTGAGGCCTAAAACCATAAAAATCCTTGAAGAGAGCACAGGCAGTAATTTCTCTGACATCAGCCATAGCAACATTTTTCTGGATATGTCTCCTGAGGCAAGGGAAACAAAAGCAAAAATAAACTATGGGGACTATCTCAAAATAAAATGTTTTTGCACAGCAAAGGAAACAATCACCAAAACTAAAAGGCAACCTACTGAATGGGGGAAAATATTTACAAATGACATATCCGATAAAGGGCTAGTATCCAAAATGTATAAAAAATGGATACAACTCAATACCCAAAAACCAAATAATCCAATTAAAAAAATGGACAGAAGAGGGACGCCTGGGTGGCTCAGTCAGTGAGGCATCCAGCTCTTGATTTTGGCTCAGCTCATGATCTCGGGGTTGTGGGACTGAGCCCTCACTGGGCTGCATGCTGGGCGTGGAGCCGGCTTGGGATTCTCTCTCCCTCTCCCACTGCCCCTCCTCTGCTGTACATGCAGAAAAAAAAAAAAAGATTATAAAAAAGGACAAAAGATATGAACACACATTTCTCCAAAGAAGATATCCAGATGCCCAAGAGACACATGATGATCAATATCACTCATCATCAGGGAAATGCAAATCAAAACTATCACCTCACACCTGTCAGAATGGACAAAATCAAAAACACAAGAAACCACAAGTGTTGGTGAGACTGTGGAGAAAGGGGAACCCTCCTACACTGCTGGTGGGAATGCAAGCTGGTGCAGCCACTCTGGAAAACAGTATGGAGGTTCCTCAAAAAGTTAAAAATAGAACTACCCTACAATCCAGCAATTGTACTACTAGGTATTTACCAAAAAAATACAAAAATGCTAATTCAAAGGGATACATACACCGCTGTGTTTATTGCAGCATTATTTACAATAGCCAAACTATGGAAGCAGCCCAAATGTCCATCAATAGATGAAAGGTTAAAGAAGATGTGGTACACACACACACACACACACACACACACACACACACACACAGAGGAATATTACTCAGCCATAAAAAAGAATGAAATCTTGTGATTTGCAACAACAGAGATGGAGTTAGAGAGTATAATGCTAAGCGAAATAAGTTAGTCAGAGAAAAACAAAAACCATGTGATATCACTCCTAAATGGAATTTAAGAAACAAAACAAATGAGTAAAGGAAGGAAAAAAAAAAGAGACAAACCAGGAAAACTCTTAACTATAGTGAACAAACTGATGTCTACCATAACGGGGGGCGGGGGGGGGAGGGGGATGGGTAAGACAGGTGATGGGAATTAAAGAGTATACTCAACCTGATGCAAAAAATAAAATAAAATAAAAGTATTATGTGAAGAAACAGCAACATTGATAGCATACATCATCTCAAAATCAAAATAAACTAAGGTGGAAAAGGTATGCCAATCACTAAACATTTCACAGTCTCATGGTCACAAATCTAATTCTATTTGTAACGCACAAATTATAATTTATAATTCAAATATTATTTTCTTCCAAACATCATCAAAAATGTAATGAGATATTCAAGATTCATTAGAATATGCATATTTGACCTACAACCACCTGACCCTCAATATCTGAAAATTTAAGAGAATTTCACTGTGCTTAATTCAGTTTAGATTTAAAAATAATGTATGGCATAAGACTTTGCATAAATTATTGAAGACTTTTGGCATTAATATACAGAAGCAATATCACATTCCCAATAATCCAAAAGAAGCTTTTGTCAACATCAGTGTCCTTAGGATACCTCGGGACCAGAACATAAGAGTGAGACAATACAAATTGTCTAAAAAGCCGTAAACTGTCAGAGAAATTTAAGGATGAGCCTCATTGCAAATCACCATTAAATTTAGCCACACTGTCTGGTTCTAACAGAGGTTTACTCCTGGGCTGCTTCTTTCAGTATTTCCATCGGCAACGACTCTCCAGGCCTCATTCCACACCAGCCACAGTTCATGCCACTGCCCACCCACATGGCTCACTGCAGAGCAATTTTACCTCCTGCATGTGCACTGAGTTCCCCCAAGGCACGGCTCCTATTACATAAAATAAAATGGCCATCTTAATTAGAACTTACTGAGATTCTTCATGTGCTTAGAATATTGTCCTGCCAAGGTTTTCTGGATTATATGTGGTCGACCTGTGCTTTTCTGAAACAAAAACAATTGCGGACCATTAAAAAGCAAGATGTGATCAAGCTTCCACGGAAGAGTGTTAGAACTTTCTCCAATATCCTTCTTAAAATGGGAACATTTATATGCTAATGTTTTAGCTATCAAAATGAAAAGTATGTCTTACTGAAACTTTAATTTTTTAAAAAATAGAGCACCATTCAATTGCTCCAGTGTAGATAAAAGCATAGTTTTATTAGCTACTCTGAAACCTTAGCTTTCTTCAAAGCCATGAATAGGAAATTCACAAGAAAGAAACATAAATGGTCAATGAACATATAAAAAAATGATGAATGCTTTAATACTCCTTCAAAGTGCAAATTAAAAAAAAAGATATACCAATTTTCCCCATCCAGTGGGCAAAGGTTTTAAAATTATGATAACCATAGTTAATTATGGTTTCAAGGTAAAAAGCACTCTCATACTCTGCTGATAGGAATAAATTGGGAGCATAGTTCAAAGAGAAATTTAGCAATGTCTATCAATGACCTTGAAAATATTTATATCCTTTGCCCTAGAAACTACACTTCTAGAAACATCTTATTTCCATTCCTATTATTTACTATCAGCTTCCATTACTGAGCACATACTATGTGCCAGACACTGTTAACGTACACATTACCTGATTTAATCCTCACAAGAACTCTATATAATGCATATTTTATCTTTATTTTACAAATAAAAATACTGCAACTCAGAGAGATCCATCATTGAGCTAAAATTCTATTACAGAATAATGATTCAATTTATTTTAAAAATATATAAGACCATATCATTGAAAAACTGGAAGAATGTATACTGAAAGGTGAAGAGAAGTTCTCTCTCCAGGATGGGATCACGGAAAATTACAATGTAGTTAAGTATTTGCTTATTTTGCTTTTCCAAATTTCCTATGATGTATTAGTTTCATAAGCAGAAAACTAGTTATTAAAAAAGTGTTCTTAATAGGTTACATATGAGACTCACAATAATTAAGAGTTTTGCTGTTCACTGCTTGAGAGATAACATGAATTCTTATTAGAAATATCCCATCCACATTACTTGACTTACTGTAAAGTATACTAAAACCAGTAATAATAAGCTAAACATCAACAAATCTAAATTCAAGTTCAGTAAATTCTTAATTCTGGTAACAGGTGAAATGATACTCAGAGCAATGAAACTCACAACTGGATTAGAAACACAATTTTAAAAGCCCAATAAAGTTTCAAGCACTGTTCCTTTCCCTCTCCCCATGGTGAAGATGAAGACAGATTGTTACATGAACAAAAGGTAGGGAGTAAGGAAGAAAGCAAAAGAGAAAAGGGAGTGGGCATGGAACAATCAGCCCCTGAAGAACTTGATTATGGGTATAACAATGTAAAACCAATGCTTTAAATACTATGACGATAACAGTTTGTACTTATAAATTTCTTCAACAGTTTTATTAAACATAGTCACATACATTTCTTAATTCATCAAACCTGCAAAACTGCTCTATTGGGGATGCCCTGAAAAAAAACCATCTTATTTTACATATTTGAAAACTATGAGGCTTAGGGAGTCGTTATTTGGGGTTTTTGTTTTGTTCTTTGGGGTTTTTTTTAGAGTAACAGGGCCATTAATCAGCACAAGAAATCAAAGTCAATTGTTTGTGTACCAAGTCAAATAATCTTGCTGTATACAAGTTATTTACCTACCAACAGAGTAGGGGAAAAACATTTTATTTAATCAAAATGACTTTACCTAAGGGTGGTTGTCTTCATTTCAACTTACTAGTTGAAAAATGATACAGGTTTAAGCAAACATTAAACATTTAAAGTTAAATGACACTTCTGTCTCAAATTTGAAACTTATGCCATATTTATATATACATTGCCACAGCAAAAAATGTTTGTTCAACTGTGATGATCAATAGCCTAAATGGCTAGTACCTGGGTCAAAACTTATTTTATCTACAGGTGAAATCTCTGAAGATAAAAAAAAGTTTTCTGCGCCCCATCAAATGATTGCAATATTCTGACTTGATCACTCTCAAAATACTATTTTCCCCTTTAGCAGTTCCTCTCACTGGTCTGATTTCCCTATTGCCACTTCTCAGAGCCTTCATCTCCTACCACTCTCCCCTTTGTCCACTCCTGTCCAACCTAGCTGGGCCCCTCAAAGTTCCTACAACACACACTCCTGCCTCAGGGCCTTTGCATTTGCTCTTCTCCTGGAATGCTCTTCCAGCTCCCTAATTTCTTGAAAGTCCTCCTTCAAAAGTACCATCTCATTTTGCTCTTCCTTATAATTCTACCTCCTTGGCTTCATTTTTTTTTCTCCTTAGCACGCTAACAAACAGTATGTAATTACTTACTCATCCCATTTATCCCTGTCTGCCCCTGTAGACTATAAGCTCCATAAAGCTCAAGCTCTATGTTTGTCTTATTCACCACTTTATCCCCAGCACCTAAAATAGTACCCAGTATGTAGTAAGCCCTCATTACAATACCTAATGAATACAGATCAAATTTCAGATTTGTTTTCATTCTATTAGTGAGCAACACTAGTAGAGTACATGATTCCTTTTTTAGCCCAATTTTATTGGGATATAATAATATGTAACATTGTATAAGTTTAAGGTGTACAGTATAATGATCTATGTATATATTGCAAAATATATAAGTGTAGTTAATATCCATCACATCACAATTACAATTTTTTCCTTGTGATGAGGACTTTTAAGATCCACTGTCTTAGCAACTTCCAAATATACAAAGATACTATAGTCACCAAGTTGTACATTACATCCCAGAATTTATTTATCTTATACCTGGAAGTTTGTACCTTTTGACCTCCTTCACGCATTTTCCCCACTGGCTTCTGGTAACCACTAATCTGTTCTCTGCTTCTGAGTTCAGTACTTTTAGATTCCACATATAAGCAAGATCATACAGTTTTTGTGTTCCTCTCTCTGACTTATCTCACTTAGCATCATGTCCTTATGGTTTCTCATCTAGGTTGCTGGCCTGTGCTTGACTCTAAACATTATTTTCTTCCCTATCTCTAAAGAAAACTAAACGCTAACTAATATAATCATAGTTCAACTACAAATTTTCCCACTGAAGATTCTTATAAAAGTTAAGTATATGCTTATAGGCATACAATTATCTAAAGAAGAAGTGAAAATAAAAGCTAGTTTAAAGGAAAAGAAGTGGGTCAGTACAAAACAAAATGTCCACTCTGCTCAATAGACTGGAAAGAACTGCCTTCATTTCCAAAAACCTAGATTTGTTGCCTCTTATCATTCCTTACTGGTATGCGGCCTGGTGTGATGAGAAAAACGACTTGTATTTTTCTGAGTTGTTGCCTAGGCATTTTACAGCATGATAACCCTGCTCACACCCAGGGTCTGGACATTTCGATAAGAATTTGAGTTTAGGGCAAAAATTAAGAAAACAGGAAACAACAAATGTTGGTGAGGATGTGGAGAAAGGGGAACCCTCTTACACTGCTGGTGGGACTACAAGTTGGTACAGCCACTCTGGAAAACAGTATGGAGGTTCCTCAGGATGTTAAGAATAGAGCTACCCTACGACCCAGCAATTGCACTACTAGGTATTTGCCCCAAAGATACAGATGGAGTGAAAAGAAGGGGCATGTGCACCCCAATGTTCATAGCAGCAATGTCCACAATAGCCAAACTGTGGAAGGAGCCGAGATGCCCTTCAATAGATGAATGGATAAAGAAGATGTGGTACATATACACAATGGAATACTACTCAGCCATCAGAAACAATGAATACCCACCATGTGCACTGACATGGATGGAACTGGAGGGGATTATGTTAAGTGAAGTAAGTCAAACAGAGAAAGACAATTATATGGTTTCACTCATATGTGGAACATAAACAATATCACGGAGGACCATAGGGGAAGGGAGGGAAATCCAAAGGGGGAGAAATCAGAGAGGGAGATGAACCATGAGAGACTATGGACCCCAAGAAACAATCTGGGGGTTTCATAGGGGAGGCGGGTGGGGGGAGGGGGTAACAGGGTGATGGGTATTGAGGAGGGCACGTGCTGTGATGAGCACTGGGTGTTATACTTAACTAATGAATTGTTGAACACTGCATCGAGGACTAATTATGTACTATAGAGTGGCCAACTGAACATAATAAAAAAAAGAAATTGCAAAAAATCAGAAAAAAAATATTTGAAATAAAAAAAAAAAGAGCTTGAGTTTAGGATTCCCACTCTAAGTTCCCGCTTTGCTTTTCCCGGGACATCTTTTAAAATAACCACTTAGAATTAAGCCCACTAAATGTAGTGATCCGAAGGGATATGTGCACCCCAATGTTTACAGCAGCAATGTCCACAACAGCCAAACTATGGGAATAGCCAAGATGTCCATCAACAGATGAATGGATAAAGAAGATGTGGTATATATATCACACACAGTGGAATATTATGCAGCCATCAAAAAAATGAAATCTTGCCATTTGCAATGACATGGATGGAACTAGAGGATATTATGCTAAGCGAAATAAGTCAATCAGAGAAAGACAAGTATCATATAATCTCACTGATATGAGGAATTTGAGAAACAAGATGGAAGATCATAGGGGAAGGGAGGAAAAAATGAAACAAGACAAAACCAGAGAGGGAGATAAACCATAAGAGACTCAGGAAACAAACTGAGAGTTGCTGGAGCAGTGGTGGGAGGTGGGAGGGATGGGGTGGGTGGGTGATGGACACTGGGGAGGGTATGTGCTATGGTGAGTGCTGTGAACTGTGTAAGACTGATGAATCAGAGACCTATACCTCTGAAACAAATAATACATTATATGTTAAAAAGAAGAAAAAGAAGAAGAAGATAGTAGAAAGGGAAAAATGAAGGGGGAGAAATCGGAGGGGGAGATGAACCATGAGAGACTATGGACTCTGAGAAACAAACTGAGGGTTTTAGAGGGGAGGAGGGTGGGAGATGGGTTAGCCCTGTGATGGGTATTAAAGAGGGCACGTACTGCATGGAGCACTGGGTGTTATATGCAAACAATGAATCATGGAACACTACATCAAAAACTAATGATGTAATGTATGGTGACTAACATAACATAATAAAAAATAAAAGAATTAAGCCCACTAAAAGTTAGGGAACTCCACTCCAACCACCTTTCAAGTAACAGGTGCTTGCTACCCTGTTCTCTATCTCCTGCTCACTAGTGACCTGGGAAGGAGGACTGCCTTCCTCTGGCTTACTGCTCCCCACCCCAGATTCCGGAATCTGTAGGTAATAAATCCTGTGACTTTACTTCCCTTGTGCGTGTGTACTGAAACTGCACCTTCAATCAAAAGAACCATGGATTTCACTTCCCCAACGTGGGAGCTTGGATGCTGACAGAGCCACCTGCCAAGCCCGTGTAGCTGGCTTATGTTCCCCAATGCAGCAGGTCATAACCTGCATATTTCTAAATTCAATACACCAGTACTACATATAAATGTACACTGACATCCACATTATGTTCTTTATGGCTCAAAGGCAAAGATGCTAAAAGAACAAAACACCATAAGGAAACTGAGGTCACAGACTTACCTCATCGTGAATCAGCTCCAGTGGTTCTATCATATATACAAAGGTATTATCTTCAAACATACCACTATGAGACAAGAAATCGCATGAGGAGGAAATTAACAAATACAGCAAACAGGAAGAACCAGCAAATGAGCTTCACATTGCATCTTTAAAAATGAACAGTGTATCTAAACAAGTATCTTTATACTGCCCTAAACCTAATTCATATATCTGTATGGAATCCCACTGTGGTCTCAGCACTGTATTAGACAGAGATAAGCTACAAAAGGTGTTAAAGTGTATACCACGAGCATATAAATTATAAATGTTATAATTAATTTTTGAAACAAAATGGAAACATTAGAAGATGAATCTGGAACAGGACTATTCATACAGTTCCAGTATGTCACATTATAATTCCAAGACAATGTCCAACTAGTACAAATCTCTTCTTACACAAATCCAGTATCACCTATACGAAAATAGGTATTTTGCTCGTTAGAATAATCTAAAACCATCTGAATCTGAAGAGGCAAACAGAAGCGTATTTATGACTGCCAATCGTGAATTTCCATTAAGCAGTATGACTCTGTGTTGCATATAATTTTGAGAGATATAGGAAGATAAGATTTTCAATATCCTTTCTCATCACATGGCCACAACCAGATCTTTACATGGAGGGTTACTATTTGGGTCTAAAAGGTGCTTAGAGAGGTTTTTCTAGAGCCTGCCTTGAAGCCAATGTATGAGCTCCTCTCTTTGCACCCCCGACCCTGCCATCCTCCCGTGGCCAACACCACCTGACTGCTATGTCCTCTGGCGTATACCTTTGGGAAACCTTTCTAGACTAGGTTTGGCCACCCTGTAAGTCCCTGATCCATCCCTTCACAGTTCCTACCAAAATCGCAATTCAGTATTAATCTCTGTAATCACTTGTTCAATCTCTGAATCTCCTGCAGACTCTAAATGTTAAGACGGCGGAGAATACGCCCTCCTTGTTTATGACTCCATATCCAGTCCCTAACGTGCAACTGGCACAGCAGAGTCCCTACAACAAACATTTGGGAAAGAAAAGATGGAAACTGCACGGCTGAAAGCAAGTTCACTCTCCCACATGAGACTCGCACGTACTGAAGTCCATTGCAGGTCGACAGAGCTGCCCTGGAGTCCTTGACACCTCGGATGCTGCCGTGGTAGTAACAGTGCTCTCCACCCTACAACACAGAGGAAGGTTTCATTGATGAACGATGCTTTCTGGGTCATCATTCACTCTTACAGATGCTCCTATAAGCCAGAAAGAATTGCAAAGATGGTCCTACAAACTCCTCCTGGTTGATATGAAATCTCAAAGGGCACGAGGCCATTTTTCTGCTTTTCTATGAAGATGCTGTGTTATTAAATTTAATAAAGGAGAAAAAGCTATTAACAGGAATAAGACACCAACGTAACTGGTACAACGTACATACCTTTCTTAAACATGTAAGGGAGTAGCTACTTACCAGATATTGCTATGGAATAAGGTCTTCTACCGAACTGAGGAGACCCCAGAGCTGTTGTTGTTAATAACTGTGTTTGACAGGGGCGCCTGGGTGGCACAGTCGGTTAAGCATCTGCTTTTGGCTCAGGTCATGATCCCAGGGTCCTGGATCCAGCCGTGGTTTGGGCTCCCTACAGAGCAGGGAGCCTGCTTCTCCCTCTCTACCCCCCACTCATGCTCTCTCTTGTTCTCTCTCTCACATTAATAAAATCTTTAAAAAAAATAATTGTGTTTGATAGAAAACCACACAAAATCTTATTATTTGCTTCCCTACCTTTTAAAATTCGTTTTAAAAATTTCTTAGAAGTATTATATGAACTTAGTTTTCAAAGTCAAGAAGTAACTATAAGGCCTATTTTAAAAACACAGGGGTGCCCGTGTGGCTCGGTCTGCGAAGCGTTCTACTCTTATCTTCTGCTCAAGTCATGATCTCCGGGCTGTGAGACCCCCATGATGGGCTCCGCACTCAGCCGGGAGTCTGCTCAAGGATTCGCTCCCTCTCCTTTGCCCCTCTCCCTGCTCACGCACCAGTGAACATGCTCTCTCTCTCTCTCTCCTCACCTCCATGACAATCATTTTTAACTCTTCTATCTGTTTCCTTTGTTGTTTACCAATGTATTTCCGAATGGGATATTTCTACTGCTGCATCCTGGCTACACATACCAGGTCATTTGTCACATGTATTTTATTCTGGGAGATAGCCCTCTTGTCCCCCTTTGACCTCCCACTGGGTCTGACACAGAGCCACCAGCCAGGAGTTGTGTCTGGGGTCATCCCGGGAACTCTTCCGCCTCCCTTCTACCCAGAAGCCTGGACCCCATATCTTCTCCGTTCATGATCTCATCCTCCCCTTTTGGGAAGGTACACATCTTCTGGTACTTTCTTGAAAAAGTGACCATGGAAGATGAATTTGGTGAGAACTTGCATATATAAAAACTTATTTTTCTATCTTCACACTAGATCAACCATTTGGGTGGGTAAAGAATTCTAGATCAGAATTATTTTCTCTCGGCATTTCAGCACTATCGTGCACAGCTTCTAATGTTGCTGCTGAGAAACGGCTGCTATTCCGATGTTAGATATTTTCTACAAAATATAATTTTTCTCTTTCAAGAAGACTTCAGGGAATTTTATTCATCCCCATTTTCATGAAATCTCAAGACATGCCTTGGTGTGGGTCGTGGCTTATTCACTGTGCTGGGCACTTGGTCAAAACTTTTAATTAAGAAAATGCACACACATCAGTTCTAGGAAACTTTTATTATTTCTCTGATAATTCCCTCCTTTCCATTTTTCTCTATAAATGGAGCTCTTCTACCAGAGTAGAGAAGGGATGGCTGCCTGGCTATATGGGTTATGAAGTGCATCAGGGATGTAAGAGCCCTCCACGTAGACTTTGAACCAACCTCTCTGTTTTCATGTACCCTCACTTCCTGGATCTTCAATCGGCTTGCTTCTTGGATTTCCCCAATGGAACTTAGCAGAACAGGAAAAGCTCAAACCTGACAGTTACCCCCCATCCGTTTGCTTTCTATCTCCTAAAATTTTATGAATACCTCTCACCTTATATCCTTTTTTATTCTTTGACTAGTATTTAACGAGGTTAGGTTATTGGGAGGGAAGAGAGATAAATATAAGCACTGAATCCACACTGTTTAACCAGAAGCTTCCTATTTGTTTTCTTAAATAGAATATACTGAACATACTTTGACTTTTCATTGATGATTTACAGTCATTTTGATCGCTGCTCATTATACTGTATTACAATAGCCTCAGAGGTTATTTACAGTGATAAGGGTGTCTACCCATATATCAAAGACCACTCCCCAACCAATTCAGTTTGTTTCCTCTTAGGAACTATAATACACATTTCCAGTGCTGGTTGTCTACGTTTGGTATTATAACCTTGTTAATATTTTGTAAAAGGTTGCTTTTGTATGGGGTTTGGCTCTCAAAAGGCAATTTTTTACAAAAATATTGACTTGTATGCAACATGAGAAGCTTTATTTGTATATTCAACCCTGGAACTTATAAGGACAAATGGTATCATGCATCTCAGCAATTTGTGAATCCAGGTCAATATTCTGCAATTAAATTTCAGACTCTTCACATTGTTCTAAAAACAACCACAGGTAACTGTAAATTCCATCAAACTGGTTATTTAGTACTTTGTATCACACCAAGAAGTTCTCTTAAGTCAGGTGATTATTATTAGTGCATAGCAAACATGGTCATATTTACTTGACCTTTCTAAAAAAAGCTGTATTTTCCAGATTTTCCTAAAAATATTTTTTCCCAGAAAATACTTCCAAGTCCTTTCTTAGATTTCAATTCCCATTAGAAACTGAAGATTGATGCTTTCTCAGTATAAAGGTCATTGTTAGTTGTTTTAATTAAGGTAGGATATTATCTGAAGGAACTGTTTCAATTTTCTGTATATTTGAAGGTAAATCACCATATTTTCTGAACCTGAAATAAGACTTGAGGTAACATGCAATCCCTGACATCTATTATCATAACAAAGCTTGAATATCTAGATTATGTGGTCATATTAAGCACTATGAGGAATTCAGCAGGCTCTAATTTAGTATTAGTATCTGGTAGTATTAGAGGATTTTCTGAGTTTCTTATTACTAAATTTATAACAAGTTTTTAAGAAAGCATTACCATAACAATACTATTTGGCAACTCTCCAGGTGTACGCAGCATTTTATAAATACCACTGCAAAGTAAGCTCTTGAAGTATTTCATATTCAAAAAATCCTAGTTGAAAAGAGGCATTCCCTCTTGGGTAACAGGGATAACAGGAGTGAACCAGTGCAGAGAGGCCCCTCCCAGAGGGCGTTGTGAGCAGTGACACTGGAGAGTCAGCTCCGGGTGTACCTTCCGCCCAAGGATCTAACCATCTTGAACACTCACTCGCTGTCTCATAGTAACTACTACACCTCCTTGTACAGAGAGGGAGACAATGACAAGATGTGAAAAGGCTCTGTGAATGATAGCAGAAAGCCAAACTGAAATGACGTGTTTTCAGGCTCTCCAGTTAGTGTTTCTTTCTCCAGGGGGTAAGGTCTCAGACAGTTTGAGAGCCCTGGCCAGCCACTTCACGATCAGTACTGAGGAGCGCATCACAGATCTGTGACTAGGCAATAGGCAAGCAGGACAACAAAATGGGCTCAATGAGCACATGACAGGAGTCTATGTGTGTCCACACAGGTGTCAGCATTTTTGGATTCGAAATTGTCAGTGAGTTATTTAAATGCAACAAAATAGAGCATCCGATAAGTGGAAGTTTTTGGCTAGGCAAAGGAACTTAAAAATCCTAGTAAGTATGCTCCCCATCCTACCACTTCCCCACATCCAAACACTCCACAAGCCAGATGATGCTCAAATAATGGCAACTCTGCTCCACAAGGTTGCGGAGCTCAGAACCCCGCTGGAAACCACCAGGCCACTCCTGCAAATAATGGGACCCTGACTGAATGTGCATCTTTGAAAACACTTCCTAATCAGAAGGGGCTTGATAATAACAGCTCTGTGAGCTAATGACCTAATGAGGAAAACAGATTTGGTTCCCTGGTATTACCGACTGAATGACAGAAACAGTTTGATTCTTTCTACTCACTTTAAATACAACCTTTTGGAAAACAGAACCTACTGTTTCAATTTGATTTATTTTACAACTGCCCCACCTTTGTGTTTGTTTAATTATGTCGTCTTCTCCTCAGTGAAGTTCGACCAGCCAGTTCTTACCTTCTTCATCATTTAAGAAACCCCCATAAACTCTTGGGGAGCTGGGTGGCGCAGTCGGTTAAGCATCCAACTCTTGATTTCCACTCAGGTCTTGATCTCAGAGTTGTGAGATCAAGTGCTGCATTGGGCTCCATGTGCAGCACGGAGTCTGCTTAAGACTCTCTCTCTCTCCCCTCAACACCCCAAGAACAAATAATCCAATCAAGAAATGCACAGAAGACATGAACAGACATTTCTGCAAAGAAAACATCCAAATGGCCAACAGACACATGAAAAAGTACTCAACATCGCTCGGCATCAGGAAAATCCAAATCAAAACCTCCATGAGATACCACCTCACACCAGTCAGAAGGGCTAAAATTAACAAGTCAGGAAACGACAGATGTTGGCGAGGATGCGGAGAAAGGGGAACCCTCCTACACTGTTGGTGGGAATGCAAGCTGGTGCAGCCACTCTGGAAAACAGCATGGAGGTTCCTCAAAAAGTTGAAAATAGAGCTACCAGACGACCCAGCAATTGCACTACTGGGTATTTACCCCAAAGATACAAATGTGGTAATCCGAAGGGGCACATGCACCCCAATGTTTATAGCAGCAATGTCCACAATAGCCAAACTACGGAAAGAGCCTAGATGTCCATCAACAGATGAATGGATAAAGAAGATGGGGTATATATACACAATGGAATATTATGTGGCCATCAAAAAAAAAATCCCATGAAATCTTGCCATTTGCAATGACATGGATGGAACTAGAGGGTATTATGCTAAGCGAAATAAGTCAATCAGAGAAAGACAAGTATCATATGATCTCACTGATATGAGGAATTTGAGAAACAAGACAAAGGATCACAGGGGAAGGGAGGGAAAAATGAAACAAGATGAAACCAGAGAGGGAGACATACCATAAGAGACTCCTAATCTCAGGAAACAAACTGAGGGTTGCTGGAGTGGAGGGGGGGTGGGAGGGATGGGGTGGCTGGGTGATGGACATTGGGAAGGGTATGCGCTATGGTGAGCGCTGTGAACTGTGTAAGACTGATGAATCACAGACCTGTACCCCTGAAACAAATAATACATTATATATTAATTTAAAAAAAGACTATCTCCCTCTACCCTTCCCCCCCTCTAGCCCTCTCTCTAATAAACAGATAAATCTTAAAAAAAAAAAAGTCTCATAAACTCCTGAACATCTGGATAAACATTTAAAACTACGCAGGCCTTAGCTCACAAATGTGTATGTATATTTTGATATTCCAGCTCCTGAATATAATAATAAAATAGGGCACTATATTCAAATGATTATTCTCCATGCATATCTTTAAATTCAAACTTTTCAATCATCAGGGTCTATTAATCTATTTAATACATCAGTGGGCTGATAGCAAAAGAGAAGATCTCTTTAACTGGACACATATACCTGAATTTGAATACTGCAGCATAAAGAAATGAAAAAATATATCAGAGAATAAGGGAACTTGAGACCCCAACACCAGTTTAATTATTTACCTTCATTAAACTCAATAGGAAAAAAATGTTCAAGTATTAGAACAGTTTAGCTGTACCAATGCTATATAAATTTTTAATAGTTCTTACAAAATTATCCTATTCAAACTTAAAATAGCTTTGTGAGGAGCCAGTGTTGTCTGCTCTCTTGATTTTTTTTTTTTTTAATTTCCCAGCCAGGAGCCATGCCCACAGAGGCCCATTTCCTCCAACAGCAATCCCTGCCAAGAACAGTTCACGGAAGGAGTGAGCTTGAACTGAGCCATGGTGATGATTCGATTTAAAAAAAAAGTATGAAAACTTCTAGGAGAGTGATGTGATTACAGTGATAAAGCAAAGAACAAAGACAGGGATTTTTATCTGCTTGGTTCACTGATGTACACCCAGTACCTAGAACAGGGACTGGATCATAGTAAGCTGAATCAGTTATCTGTTTAATGAATACGAATGACTTATTCATGTGCCTGAGTGACAAGACCAATCCGAAAGGAGCAAAGGATTCATGTTTGTTGAGAAGGTGGGTAAATAAACCCACCTGAGGGTTTATTTTTCCTTTAAGATATAAGTGACAAGCCATAAAATTCACCCTTGTCAAGAGTGTAATGCAGTGGTTTTTAGTCTACTCACAGGGGTGTGCTACCATCACCACTAATTCCAGAATGCTTTCATCACCTCAAAAAAAAACCCTGCACCCGTGAGCAGTCATTTCCCACTCTTCCTCACCCCCAGCCCCTGGCAACCAAACCGTATTCTGGACATTTTCAACAAATGGAATCATACAATATATGGACTTTTGTGACTGGCTTCTTTGACTTAGCATAATGTTTACAAGATTTATCCATGTTGTACCATGCATTAGTACTTCCTTACTTGTTACGACTGAATAATATTCCCTTGTGTGGATATATCACATCTTATTTATTCATCAGTTGATGGCCTTTTGGGTTGTTTCCACTTTTTTGATAATTATGAATAATGCTACTGTGAACGTCTATGTACAAGTTTTTGCTTAAACATATGTTGGATATCTACCCAGGAGTAGAACACCTGGGTCATAAGGTAACTGTACACTTAACTTTTTGAGGAACTGCCAAAGTGTTTTCCAAAGCAGCTCCGCCATTTTACATTCCTGCCAGAAGTCTGTGAGGGTTTTACTTCTCCACATCCTCATCAGCACTTACTATTGTCCATCGTTCAGATCATAGGCATCCTTGAGCATGTGAGGTGGTAGCCACACAAGTTTAAAACCAAATGAGAGAGTGACCCAGGACTGAAACAGATCAAAGTGTCACCTTCATTTTTGCTAGTGCTATACCAGAGGAGAGGATCAGCTGAGAATCCAGTAGGCCTGCTAATGCCACACCCTGAGTTGGCTAGACTTACCCACCTGGGGATAGACAACATGGAACAAGAAACCCCCACCAACAACACACACACACTAGGCTGTCACTGTGCAACTTAGAGTGTGGAAAAGTACAGAGAACGTGCTCTTCCTGTAGGAGGTGGATCCCATAAAAGATGGGAATAAGAACAACACAGACATACCCAACTCCTTCCCATCAGTTAAGTGGCTCTTCCTTCCCGGAGCGGGAGTGAGGAAGGGGACAGGAAGAAGTAAACAGAGCTAGGAAAGGGCATTTTCCCTGCCCAATAATGATAAAGAGTAATAAAGTAGAGGGAAGTGGGAATGGGAGCATAGCATCTATCTGTTCAGTTTTCCATTGCTGGCCAGCTGATACTTCTTTTCCTAAGCACAACTGAAACCAAAACATTAGTAAGCACTCAAAGTTACTGGTTCGCCTAAAAGGAACTTAATAGAAATACGTTAAAGTTGAAAAGGACTTTTACACTGTCGTATTGATACCTAGTTCACTTATGCAAGAACTAAAACACCAAAAATTAACTCGTTTTTAATAGTTTCATCAACAAAGTCAATCAACAAGTCACCAAAGTTGTTTTATCATATACTGTGTAGGAACTCTAACAAAAGCTATTGCTCTGTCAAATGCAGAACAAAAGTGCTTCCATACTCATTCACTGATACCTGACGCCTATTCTATATTGATTACTTAACTCATTGACCTCTCCAGTTCCTATCTTTGCTTCACAAGGAAAAGAAGTCCCTTTAACCCACTTTCATCCAATAAAAATAAAAGCCTAAGACACTGGCCTCTCTTGGCAAGAAGTGGGAACTAGGTAGGGGCTTGGTGGTGGTGAAGTGGAAAAACTTTGACAAGCTTCTTCAAAGTGTGGATTCATCATTCTGTTTGAAACTAATTCTTGGCATATTTTAAATGTCTCCACTTAAAGTTAAAGCCAAATAGGCTTGGCGTAATTCTTTTCATCTCTAGTGAATAACAGAGTGTGTGTGCATGTATTTTTGTCTAAACAGTGTGTAATCTTTGCAAGAAAGGTTGCACGCTGGGTTGAAACAGGTTTAATTAACCTAACCATCCTTACATGTTAATTTCCTTTGCTGGTACTCTGTACAAAGATTTTCTTAACATGGAAGGCAATCTGAAGTTTAAAAAAAAAGTTTTAAAAAATATGTATGTAATGGTAGGAACAGTGTGGATCTAAATAAACCTTCAGAAAGAAAAACTATCAGTATGTACCAAAAGACTTTAAAGAAAGGGACCAATGCTTTGACCCAGCAAATCCCATTCTCAGAATTAATCCTTAAGCAATTATTAAAGATGGGTTCAAAATGCATCAGGAGGGGCGCCCAGGTGGCTCAGGTGGTTGGGTATCTCACTTTTGACTTCAGCTCAGGCCATGATCTCGGGGTCATGAGATCGAGCCCCGCATCAGCTCTGTGGAGTTTGCTTCAGATTCCCTCTCTCTTCTCCCTCTGCCCCTCCCCATTCTCTCTCTCTCTCTCTCTCTCTCAAATAAATAAAATCTTTTAAAAAATGTATCAGGAAGGACTTTCCTTACAAATTATTTGTATAGTAAAAGATTGGAAGCAATCTAATGTCTATTGCTATGGGATTTTTAAATAAATTATGGCAAATGAATAGGAAAGAATATTACACATTTTTAGAAATAAAAGTTTAGAAGATTATTTAATACATGTTAAAATGTTCATAATATTGGGCGCCTGGGTGGCTCAGTCGTTAAGCGTCTGCCTTCGGCTCAGGTCATGATCTCAAGGTCCTGGGATCGAGTCCCACATCGGGCTCCCTGCTCAGCGGGAAGGCTGCTTCTCCCTCTCCCACTCCCCCTGCTTGTGTTCCTGCTCTCACTGTGTCTCTCTGTCAAATAAATAAATAAAATCTTTAAAAAAAAGTTCATAATATTATTAGGTTAAAAAAAATTCTGCTTCAACATACTGTGCACCATGTCATCTTGGTTTTGGGGGTTATATATATAAATACAGACACATAAAAAACAGACTGTTACCATTAACTCATTATATAGGAAGCAGTAAGTTTGGGTATACGATCTGTTTGAAGAAAATGAGGCATCAAGAGAAAAGCAATGACCACAAAAACAAAGTGCAATAAACACTTCCTTTGCCACAGCTGAACTACCCTTTGTCTTAAATTCTAGTTGTAACTGATATGAGTTTTGATGTGCCTTATTAGTAAGGCCTCCGTCTGGGACCTCAAATGACCTCTGGAGGTCAATTAGCTATTCTGCTTCTAAAAAAAAAACAAACAAAAAAAAAACTGACTGAACTTGTTAGTGAGACGTTTGACTCAGGTTACTGTGGCCTGCAAATGTGGCTCCTTTGCTAAGTCTATAAAGTTCTCGTGCAATCTTCTCTACTCCAAACTCATGATTCAGCATCCGCAGTGCTCAGGGCCCTGGCTCAGCTGACGGAAGCTTTGGTTTGTACAAATGCCAGAAAGCACCGTTCAAGTGCTTGATTTAGCATTTCTGCTCACTTTCCACAGCATCCACTTTTCGGGAGCTTCAACAACCCCCAAGATGCAGCCTGAGGCAAAAACTGACAGAACAATAAGAATAATAACTGGAAGTTCTTAATATGTGGCATAAAATTCAAAGGCTTAAAACACGCATCAAATTACAAATGTGCCCACTGTTAATTGGACAGTTATAAATCCTGAGAAATTCCAGAACCCCCTGGGCAGTATTTACAATGAAGGCCACCCATAAATATTTGGTGAGAAGCTATCACATTGAAAAAATCTAGTTCTCTGTGCTACACAACCCAGCAAGCCCATACATGAAAGGCCCACTTCTGTGCCAATACTCGTTAGCAATGTAGAAAAAAAAAAAAACAGTTTCCCATTGTATTTTGTTTCCCTGTTTCCTCTCCTGTGCCCGTGGTATCTGCTCCATGGACACAGCTTAGGTTCAGTGGTACTCTGTGGACTTCCTACAAATCAGTCTCTGAATGTAGCCATTCCCAGGATTTTCATCCTGACTGGTAGAGATCACTGTCTCCCTTATCTAAACCCACCTGCTCCTTATTGACACTCCATTAAAAGAATAGTTAATCTCCACTGAAGGAAATCAAGTACCCAATTAGCTTTCAAGGACAATCCATGGTGGCCTCGGGTAAGTTTATCTGCCCCCTCTTTGCCTCAATTTCTTCCTTCCTTTGCACAACAGAAATAATAATATCCATCTCCCAGAACTCTTGTGAAGATTAAGGACAGTGTTCCCTGAATCTCCCTTCCCCTACCTGTCTTCTGCCCTTCTCAGGCACCAAAGTCTCTTGGACTAAACAGCCATTCTAGTGTCATCATTCAGACTCTATGACCATGAGCTGGTGATCTACTACTTGAAGGTATTGCTATGGAGCTGTATAGCTCTTTATACCATTCATTTACAGAAGATACTGTATGTATAACCAAAACAATAAACATTTCTTTATTGACCTGAATATACAGAATCGCTAATGCTATCTCGAACATTTATAAGTTTTAAATAAGTCTCTCCTAAACTTATTTTAAATTTGAAAATAGCACTGTTGTACAAGAGGACAGCTCATTTTATTGAGAGAGACATCAAAACAATGCAGTGTGCAATGAACAATTCTATGGGCAAGCATGTTTATGCTGCAGGATTTCCATATGTTCTTAACTATACCTTAGAGTGCTGTGGCTTCCCATTTTCGTAGTGGATCTCCACGTAATCAGAAGACAGCAAACCACTACAAGGGAAAGAAAATAGAGTGATTTCTGCATCCAAGACACTTAGAGGTTTAAAAATAATCAGCTCAGTAGATGGCTACGAGGGGCGTGTAGACCACAAAGAGCCACCCGCCACGGCAAGCATGAACAGGTTTTCATCAAAAGCCTCGAACGTTCTCCAGTAACAAATCTTTCCTCACTCTGTTCAAAAAAAAAAGACAAAATATAGGCTGAACTCTGTTTATACACACTATGCATCATTTGACTGATAGGTTAATTAATATGGAACAAACAGAAAAGGCAGGTAACAGGAGACAGACCTTATAAAAATCCCAAAATTATGTTCTAAATAACTGGAATCTCAAAAACATAATCACTGAGGAAAAGTATAGAATAAGGGCCAGATAGTAAATATTTTAGGCTTTTCGGGCCACATGGACTCTGCCACGACTACTCAATTCTAGACACAGACACAGGTGATGTAAACAAATGAGCGTAGCCATGTTCCAGTAAGACTTCATTTATGGACACTGAAATCTCAATTTCACCTAATCATCCTGTGTCATGACATTTTTTCTTCTTCAATTTCTTCAACCATTTAAAAAATGTAAAAAATATTCTTAGCCTGAGGACTATGCAAAACCAGGTATGCTCAGTTTGGCCTGTGGGCCATAGTTTGCCAACCCCTGGAATAAAATAACAGTTAAAAATAAAGACTTTGAAGTCAGACAGAGTTGGATTTAAAGCCTGGCGCAGCCCCTTATTTGTGCTGTGACCACAGGCCAGTTACCCAACTCTGCCTTTACTTGAGTCAAACGAAGGCGATAGAGAGTATGAATCTTATGGGATGTTGGAGGTTATGTGAAAGCACACACCATGCGTAGGCCAGAACTCAGCCCCAAGTCCATGCTCAGCAATGAGAATGAGGCTGCCACTGCTTTTATTTTAATTCAATTTCTCCAAACACACTTCTCCCTATACAACGTGAGGAATGCAAACTATGTGCCTCGGAAAACAGCAGGCAACTATTAGGGCATCTGGGTTCCTCTTTGGGTTCTGCCACTAGAAATAATGATGACAAATGGTAAGTTCCATGTGCTGAACACTCACTAGGTCCTAGGCGCTGTGCTAGGGACTAGAAAGAGGTTAACTCATTTCACCCTAACGATAAGAAGAGGACAAAAGTAGGTTTTACTATGTATGAGCCAGATGTGGGCCCTTCCTACTCTGACATTTTACTTTCTCTAGTTCTGCCTAAGTGTAGGTTTTCCTGTTAGGAAATCTTGACATTACTGCTTTAACAGAAGTATGGAAGCACCGCAACAGATGCAGCTCTAACATGCCCCAATGAGGAAGACTGGAGGTGCCTTGGAGCCAGTCAACAGAGGGGGAGACCCAGGCGTGCATCCAGCATGGTCTCCCGCATGAGCTGAAGGTCAACCTTTACAACACAGAAATGAGGCAGATTCTGGCACCTTGGACAACTTTTTCTATTGAAATTACTAATCAAGGGCGCCTGGGTGGCTCAGTTGTTAAGTGTCTGCCTTCGGCTCAGGTCATGATCCCAGGGTACTGGGATCGAGCCCCACATCGGGCTCCCTGCTCAGCGGGGAGTCTGCTTCTCCCTCTCCCACTCCCCCTGCTTGAGTTCTCTCTCTCCCTGTCTCTCTCTCTCTGGCAAATAAATAAATAAATAAATAAATAAATAAATAAATAAAATCTTAAAAAAAAGAAATTACTAATCAAATGTGTATCTACTGATGTTTCTACATTTGAAACTAAATAATGGTACATCTACTCGTTCCCTTTTAAAAATCAAAGTTAATAGTCAAAGTAACAACAGTTCTTAACTCTATGTACTTGAAAATACCTGACAGGGTGCAGAAACTTCTTTCATATCTAGTTCATTAAGTCAGCGACTAGCATTGTGAATATACATAAACAGGGCTGTTGATGGTAACTTTTCTCTGAGGAACGTTTCCATAACACCAAGGCAGAGAGAGGTTTCACTACCTTCTACTTACCTCTTTCTACAGGTAATTAATTATTTTCAAAATTCTCAACCACACAATCACTGGAGCATGTCTAAGAGTTGAAAACAAATTTATTTGCTTATGATGACAAGGGCATATAATAGCATTCTAATCATTAATCACCAAATCTGATAAAGGTCACTGTAGGATGGAATTTCAAAGCAAGGTGGAAGAGACAGTAAGAACTGGAGTAAGGAAATTCTCTTGAACACCCTCACTCTGCACCTTCATGGTGAATCTGTACCACTGAGGAAGTGAAAAGAACATGAATTATCTAGAGTCAGACTGAATGTGATTTTACTCAAATATGAAGAACAAGGGTAAACACCTTGAAGATGCTGAACTCTGAGAGCAGGAGAACGGTAAGACTATTAAAACATGGCAAGTGAGCCAAGAATCAAACCAATGAAGGGAGCTGTGGCAGAAATGATGCTATGCGGCCACCATATCCCATTTCACTTTCCCCTTCCTAGCACAGTAAGGCCACATTTCAAAGCTTCTCTAGCAGTGAGGTTAAGGCCGAGAGATTGAATTATGGCTCATAAGATATGGTGGGAAGTGATGTCTACCCCTCTAGTGTGGTTATTATACTCCATGCATGATTATCCAAGCTCTCTCTTCCATGGCAACTCTGGAAGCCCCGTGCCCCAGATGGCATGGATACAAGATGGGTGCAGCCTAAGTTCTTACATCATGATCTGGAGAAGAGCTTCCCAGGAAAACCACTCAACTTGTATTGGACCATAAGGTGGGTAAGAGATAAAACTCTATAGTGTTAAAGCTCAGATTTCATCTTTATTACAGAAACATGGTTTCAACTATCCTAATTCCAAGATTTATCACAACGAAAAATTTAGAAATGTAATGTTCAAAGAATTTCAGAATCATCAGTAAATGTACAAAGAAAGCTGCTACAAGATCTAAGCATTGGAAATTGACACAAAGAGAGAAATATGCCTTGGGGAGATTTTTCCTATATAAATATATATATATTTGTTGGAGTCCTCAAGTTTGAGATTTCTGTGTCTAACGAAAGTAGGCCCATGAATAGCCAAGTGACCAAAACTCCCAAAGGTTTATATCTTCCACTTAGGCTCATTATGGAGAAGCCAAGCACCCTAGGAACTGGGAAAAGTTACTTACTAGGAATCCCTTCTGCCCAAAAATCTTATTAACCAAAAAGGGTGGATGACTCCTAGGGTTTTGTTTTGTTTTGTTTTTAAAGATTTTATTTATTTATTTGACAGAGAGAGGCACAGCGAGAGAGGGAACACAAGCAGGGGGAGTGGAAGAGGGAGAAGCAGGCTTCCTGCTGAGCAGGGAGCCCAATGTGGGACTCGATCCCAGGACCCTGGGATCATGACCTGAGCCGAAGGCAGACGCTTAACAACTGAGCCACCCAGGTGCCCCTGTTTTGTTTTTTTTAAATAACTTGAATCCCTTACTTTAAAGAAAGAATCATATGCCTTTTTTGGGTAACCCTGTCATGAAAGGCTGAGTAGGCTAATCAAGCAAATTAAATTGTTTGATTAGGTAAAGGTCAGGGCCTTGGGCTTCGAGGGAAATGCTAGGAAAGACAAATGCTGGAGCACAAGAAAACCATCTGGTCTACATGAGTTCAAAGTCGTTTACTTCCTTATAAAAAACAGTCAAACTATCAGTCTCTAGAAGCCCAGGTCTGAAATCTACATTCACTGAAACTGAACAACACTGAAATGTGTCGAATCCTCACAGTTTATACCCCTGATTAAAAAATTGTGTGGGTTGCTAGGAGCAGAATGAACTCTTCAAAAAGAACCTAGAGGCCAACAGGGCATTCCTTCATCAGTAGATCTAGGGAAAAGTCAAGAAGAATAGTAGCAAGCACCAAGGCTTACCAACTGGATGGTCATCTAATTTATCATCCAAATCAGGACATTTTGGGGAGTGCAAAGAGGCACATTAATAATTATGCCAGGACAACAGATGTAAACCAAGAAGGTCTGGGACATATGATTACCCTACCTCAAAGTCAAATTTTAGGTACGTACATCAAGTTCTATGTGGAAAGTCACGCTAGTCTATGAAATGAAAAGTATCCTAATGCTGAGATGCTACTAAGCAAGCAGTCTGTGAGTATGTCTCCTTTTCCAGTTGCTTTTGGCCTCTGTGATTATGTTTATATGGCCACCATTTTAGGACAACCTTGGGCAGTGTCCTTGGGTTCTCTCTCTGAGTGCCTAACATCAGGAGGTAGATAGTGGGAGACAAGTCAGCAGTCAGAGATGTGGAAGCCAGGAAGCTATAAATCCACATTCACTGCAGTACACTGGACTTGTCAGGTCTCGACCAGCCATGCTTCTTGTCACACGAGGTCCTCCTTCTTAAGTGAACAGTAGCACAAATATTTTAATTCAGTCCTCAGTAGTAAAACAGTAAAACCCTTAAGTTACTTCCATATGTGTTCAAAACTGGGATTAGAACAGAAGTCAACATTTATGTGAACAAAGAGTAAAAAATTGTGTGTAGAAAAACAAGACTGCCACTAATGTCTACTTTCATAATGTATATTCACTCATCTGATTATTTTCTGTTTGACAGGGCTTAGCTTCTCCATATTGCAAGCCCTGATCATGCCCAGTGGCCCCTGACAGATTTACCCAAGAAGTCTCCTGCTGCCCTCTCCACCAGGTCTCATTCATTCATTTAATAACAAACACTGGTCACTATGGAGATGAGCAACTTCATGGGGCTTTGAGCATAATAGCATTGTACAATGAAGCACCATGCCTGTTCCCTTTTTACACTCCAAGGTTCTCTTTTCTCCTTTTATACACATACATATTTTTAATTCATCAAATAATTACTATAACTTGTAATGAAGAGAGACACAGAATTTAAACTCAGTACATTCCTACAAGCATAAGTTTGTAACCTTATAATTATCCTCTGTCCTTATGTTGCTTTCCTTTTTTGAAAACAATAGGCTTAAAAGTCAAATGATTTTTCAATAGCCACTTTTCTCAGGGTTGAGGAAAAAAATTAATCATCCCACCTAAAATAATTTTTATATCCAAAGTGTTTCAGCTAGAAAATATATAATCCTTTGAATGTAAACAATACAGTAAGACTTTTAAGCTGTGCTAAAGGATTGTAGGCATGAAGAGGTTGGAATTTCAAAGAGTAGAAATGATATGTTAAGTGGGTAAAAGTAATTACAGATTGAATAGAAGCTTTGTGTTAAGTCAAACAAAGACAGCCTGCTAGGCGAGGGCTGGGAATGTGGGCATATTTCATAGGAGGAGAGCTGCAGGTGGAGAACACTCCTAGCAGAAGCAGGATGTAGGGTGTAAACCTCTTTGAGTGTCCCAACAGGAATTTAATGAGTTCCTAAATCACTTAAGAGGTTGCGGCCAAAATTTTAATGTGGAGGAGCTCTTGCATCTCATAGGTGATGGCCCTATGCACCATAATAGTAACACCCTAGTCTAATATAACAGGGAACACAGGCAGGGCTACAAGTTAATAGACAGGGACGTAGACAAAGGAGGAGCTAGAAGAGAAAGGAGGAATGAACTTGAGATGTAAAAGCTGATGACCACCACCCAACCTGGCTTCATCAGCCAATGAGGGTAGTCAATTAAGAGTTCCCTTCTGAGGAGGTGGTATCAACAGAGATCTTTAACTAAATAAAAATGAAAGATGTTCAATTTTTCCTCCTTGGCTTGAAGTCATACCCTATGAAGTGGCTGCCAATATTTCTGCAAGTATATACCAGTAATTCTGAGATTCCTCCATAACAGAGTCCCAGGTATTCTCACATATGTGGTTTTACCCACATACATCGTCAAACAAAAAAGATTTTTAAACAAAGGGAAAATGGAATCCAAATAAAAACACCATACCTTTTGAACACAATTACACATACCTGAAATGCTTTGATGCACAAATTTAAGCTAGTAATGAATATTATAATGTGTTGAATATTGCCAATGCGGGTTCTCTTCCGACATTCCCAACATTTCTTTTTTACAGCTATTAAACACACAGCAAAATCGTAGAGAATGGATATGGACCTGTGATCCACCTTGCCTTCCTATAACCTTGTCCAGGACAGACAGCTCTCCTCCAAGTCCAATTCTTGCCATGTCCTAGGATAAGAACTCCCTGCTTCTTCCATTTTTCAGTTTATCAGAAAAACTGCACATATGTTTACAAAGTGTTCCATTCTTTCCAAGTATGCATGAAATGGTCAAAAGAATAAAAAAGAAACTAATGGAAAATCTAACAGAAGTAATAAGCATTAAATAAGGTAGCTGGTTACAAGATAAATATGCAAAAAAAAGACCAAAACAAAACATTTTTATGTGCACCAGCAAAAACCACCTAGAAATAGTTTAGGGGAGAAGTTTCTACCAATAATGACAAAAACAGAAAGGAATTTCATATATATACATATGCATAGATGTACATATACCCTATAACTTTAATATTAATTCCAAGCAAGATCCAGCAAATTTTTATTAATTGACAAAATTATTCCAAAGTTCATCTTAAAGAACAAATGCTTATGTCTACCCAAACATTTTTCTTAAAAAAGGAGTTGCAATAGGATATTGCTATTAATTTATATTACTATTATAGTTATAATAACCAAGATACAGAGCACGACCTGATTAGACAAATGGCCCAAAGGGGAGAACAGAAAAGAATAGAAAAGAAATTCACGTTCATATCAAAAACTTTATGAAAATAATGGCATTTTAAATTGGTAAGAAAGAGAATAAAGAATAAATATGTACAGGACAAGTGACAACATTTTGGGAAGTTTAGATCCCTAATCATATCTTACACCAAACTAAAAATATATACATTAAAGATTTATATTTTTTAAAATAAAGCTATAAAAATACAGCTGAATGTTAGGAACAAGATGCCTTTTTAAGCACGATATTAAGCCCAGAAATTATAAAAAACAAGAGATACGACTATAAAAAAATTTTAAACTTCCACGAGTTAAAAAATATGATACACAAAATTTCAAGAGAAACTAAGAAAAAACATTTGCAAAATATATGAAAAACAAAGGGTTGCCATCCTTAACATAAGGAGCCAAAATTAAAACCAAGTAAAAACAGATAAACAATTCCATAGAAAATGGGCAAAGGATGTGGGCAGGCAATTAGCAAAACAGAACGCGCAAAATGCAGTTCACGGAAAAAGAAAACAAGAAATACTAATGGTCTTCAATTATATACAAATGCACAACTGCACTAGTATAAAAGACCTGTAAATTAAAACAACCATAAGAGACCAATTTTTCCCATCGGTTTAGCAAGTATAAATGAATAATAACAGCCAGAGCTGGCAAAAGTCAGAAAAACAAGCACTCCACACATTACTGCTGGGAATGTGTATTAGTGCGTCTTGCTGAGGACAATTTGGCAACAGCTATCATATTCACCCTTTAAATCCACAAGTTTTTATAATCTCCTAAACGCTACTCATAAAGGTCTCCTGAGGAAATAACCAGGCAAGAGCGCGCGCGCACACACACACATGCACACATACACAGGATGAGTTCCTGAAGATGATGGAGGTATGAGTTGGGTTTTTTTGGTTTCTTTTTTTGTTTTGTTTTTTTTAAAGATTTTGTTTATTTGACAGAAAGAGACACAGGGAGAGAGGGAACAAGCAGGGGGAGTGGCAGGCAGAGGGAGAAGCAGGATCCCCGCGGAGCGGGGAGCCCGATGCGGGGCTGGATCCCAAGACTCTGGGATCATGACCTGAGCCGAAGGCAGACGACTAACAACTGAGCCCCGCAGGCGCCCCGGTTTTTTTTTTTTATACGTGGTTTTACAGACAATTGAAAAGATGTTTACAACATTGTTCAGTGAAAAAAGCAAATGAGAAAATATTATGTTTGGTAACTTTTTAAAAGTTTACATTACTGAAAGAAAAAAAAATCTGCAAAGATAGACACTCAAATATAACAGCGAGCTAATGTTTTCTGTGGAACTTTCAACGGTTTTTATTTTCTTTCTTTGGCCACCCCTGAATTCCTAAAGTTTTTACGATGACTATATACTACCTTTTAAGATAAGAAGCCACAATACAAGCTGTATTTTTTTTTTTAAAGAGGAGGAACACAGTGCCTTTAGGAAGAAATTAATGAAGGGCTAATTTTAGACCCGTGACAGGAAAGGAATTGCTGCTCCTAGCAAGGCCACCAGCAATCATGCGAGATCAGTGGCCAGGCTATCTGCCTCTGTCCTCCACAACCCGCCGCTGCTCCCGCCGTTCCCTGAACACCTGGAGGTTGTTTGGCTAGATGGAGTGCGTGAGGACTCAAGGAGAATCAAACCTAGTTCATATCCTCGAGGTGCCTCTCATCTCATACGTAAAATAAGACAAGGCCTCATGTTGCCTGGGATGAATAACAAAGCATCAAGCTGCCCCCCAAAAGGAAATTCATCTCAACAAGGATGATCAGGAACTTTTCAATAAGAAAGCAAGACCATTTGCAACGACGTGGATGGAACTGGAGGGTATTATGCTGAGCGAAATAAGTCAATCAGAGAAAGACATGTATCATATGACTTCACTGATAGGAAGAATTCTTAATCTCAGGAAACAAACTGAGGGTTGCTGGAGCGGTGGGGGGTGGGAGGGATGGGGTGGCTGGGTGATGGACATTGGGGAGGGTATGTGCTATGGTGAGCGCTGTGAATTGTGTAAGACTGTTGAATCACAGACCTGTACCTCTGAAACAAATAATACATTATGTGTTAAAAAAAAAAAAAAAGAAGGTAGCAGGAAGGGGAAAATGAAGGGGTGGAAATCTGAGGGGGAGACGAACCATGAGAGACTATGGACTCTGAGAAACAACTGAGGGTTCTAGAGGGGAGAGGGGTGGGGGGATGGGTTAGCCCAGTGATGGGTATTAAAGAGGGCACGTACTGAATGGAGCACTGGGTGTTATACGCAAACAATGAATCATGGAACACCACATCAGAAACTAATGGTGTAATGTATGGTGATTAACATAACATAATTAAAAAAAAAAGAAAGAAAGCAAGGCAGCTTCGTGACCAAACACGGTCAGGGAAACAGAGGCGGGGAAAGAGCAGGTCATACAGAAAGAGGGACCAGGCGGTGCAAGCAGGGAGGTATATTCCGCTAAAAGTCCAGCGGGGCCAGGGCATCAGGCATGGTGGTGGTGCTGTTACAAAGGCAGATTTGGGCCCAGGTAGGACACAGGGTGCAGCAAAGAGCTATAAAGAAGGGTGCGCTAGAATCAGGAACTCAGAACCTGGGAGGCCAAACTCGGTTTTCTGTCAGAGCAGAAAGCATGCAGTACATCCTGTGTCCTCAGAAGCTGCAGAGACTGTAAGGCCTGGGAAGGGCTGAACACAGATAAGGTTCTTTTATTGGGTCAATTAGAGCCATCTGCAAAGTAATTAATGTTAGCAGCAGGAGAGAACAGCAAGAGCCCAGCAGAAACACTAAGAAAAGGCCTTCCACAGATGAAAACCTGTAGCCTTAACTTTCCTTCACTCATTCAATTAACTGGCTGGAGAGGGAGAAAAAAACAGTGGAGGGACAAATGATTAACAAAGTCTATGTAATTTTTACCTAAATGTTTTCATTTCTTTAAATGGTTTTACTGTAAATTATAGATATCTGTCCTAACATCTGCTATGCAAATGCTACTGTGAACTCTGCAATTTTATGTTCTTTTAATAGTTCAAGGAGAGTAAGATTTTTGTAGAAGAACCACAGTGATCTTTTGTACGGTTTCTTCTTCTCTTTCTGCTCTACCTGGGAGGAGTCTAACCCTTTGTCTGGCTGGTGCTCCCCCAACCTGAGGCTGGAGGGTGTCTGCTGGCTAAACTGAGCCCCAAGGCCACAGAGCAGGTCTCATGGGACAGAATGACCACCGGGCTGCGCAGCCATATGAAGGAAAAGGCATTTGAAACTGTCATCCTAGATTTCTCTGTACTAAACAGGAAACAACATTCTATGCAATGGATCCTTCATACATAAAACAGGGGAGGATGTTTAGCGATCATAACCACAGTCCTTCCTAAATAGTACAGGCTTTTAAGACACTATCACAAGGGCACCCCCCCCCCGTGGGTCCCCTCCCTTCTTGGGAGCTTTGTACCATCACTTTGCTAACGCTCAGTAAACCTTGCTTTTGCTGCCCCCCGCCAAAAAGAAGAAAGAAATTATCACAATGTAGCACCTACGAACATACTTCTGCCATGACATCAAACCAAGATGGCAGACAAGAACACAGAATAGCAACAAGAAGAGGAGGAAAATGAGAACTTTTTAAGGATTTCTTCAAGTACAAAATTACTATTATACAAAATAGCACCCATTTTTTAAATTACCACTTATAAAAATGATCTTCAAATTCATCCCATACTTCATGGCATCAAAAAATGATCCACTGGGCCTTTGTTAAAAAAAAAAAAAACATGAATTCCTGAAGCCCAACTAATTGCTCTAGCCAGAGAATTTTTCATACTTCCAAATTATGTACCATTTCAACATAATAGCAAGATAACGGGCCTCTGAAGAGTACAGAATTTATCGGAAAAACTATTTGTAGCTCCTGTGGAAAGGGGATTCCTTCCAACTGGTGTGGACTTTCAGATTCAGTGTAGGTCACTATAGTGCTACCCTGGCCTTTTTTACTTTGCACACGGTTATATCCTCAGTTATGAAAGAATGCCTGAACTAAACAAGTGCCCAGATGTATTTGTTGTAGAACGAATTAATGTCAATGAATGAACAAATGGGTAAACAGGAACCCAGAGATCCAATTCCTGGCCTGACTGACACTGACTGTCTCTGAGACCTTGGAGAAGTCCCTAATATTGTGGAATGGTAATATTGCAGAACAGTATTAGGTAAGTTTTCTTACAAAAAACATGAATGTTGGGTTATAGGATCTCTAAGGATACTGCCAAATTTAAAATAGTGAGTGTGAGTATGACTACCATCATCCCCTATCCTAAAAATATACCTGTGCTAAGCTGGGAGTTGGGGATCATTAACACACCCATCTCATCTAGTCAGTACACGCTTGGTGAAATAAACAACGGCCACGTACTGGGATGACTTCAGCTAACATTTTCAAGAATGGTGCTAAAAGAAAAGTTCCATCCATATTCCATACATACTGTAGAAAGCCTCTTTACAGTTTTTTTCTAATTCTACATGTTTCTATGTACCTCATCCAAAAAAGAACAAACACCTCAATTTCCATGATGTAAAGTGATAAACTTCTCTACAGATTAGATTAATAATAAACAAAAAACTTTTACATAGAAACTAATCTAAGAGCTAATATTTAAGAACTGCTAAAGCGATATCTGTGTTAACACCAACCTATTTAAGTGGTATGCTAAAAATCAGATAACAATTACAAAACCATTACTTGATTGTAACTAAAAATAACTCAAAAACTTAAAGTCATACTAACATGCTTTATCGTAAAGATACTGAAAACCAAAGATAACAGGGAAAAATAAGTATCCTGCTTGAGTAGCTTTTGATAAGCAAATCTGATGGCATTTCATGTCACTTTGAAGGATATGTATAAAATAATGATCACAGGTGAATAATCTATTCCAGTCTAACTATACAGTCTGGACATTTTGCATAAAGCTAAAACTGAATTTTTATCTCTTAAAAGCTATTAAATCATCAACTCTTGACACTTGATTCTCTAAATTTATGTCTTAAAAGTCACTTTAAATAATTTATAGGCAGACATATTCTTTCTATCTTAATGTATATAATGTGTCAGTGCCAAAATCAAATCAGTGGTAGAAAAAAGCAAAACAACAGATATCTGAAACAACAGAGTTTTAAAACAATTTCTATAAATGGGCTTTTCCTCTAGCCAGACAACTTTCATTAAATTGTCTTAAAATGTTAAGTCCATGTAGACGACCTTACTTTCACAATTAAAGTACCTCTCAGTGTTTGGATCAAAAGCAAAACTTTTGTTAAGATTCTAGAAGCAGCCAAATCCCAGAGAGACTGACACAGAAAAAAGGAGAAACTATGCTATTTAGGTCCTTTCAGAGAAGCTATATTTAGTTTAATCTTAAAACCAGACATTTTTAGAACCTCGTGAAAATTCAAACAATTAACGGTAATCCATAGTGGCAAATTCACTACGTATCAATAGTAAGTTCTAGAATTATGAGTTGGAAATGATAGGGAAGGAGAAAGATCCTAAATGAACTGATTAACACCCAGGTTGGGTAACTCACAATAGGGGTAGAAAATGGAGTGGACTACATTCAGAGAAAAATCCAGAAGCTACTACTCTGGGAGAGTCAAACTCTGTGCCAACAGAATATTCAGGAGTTGAAATGCATAGAGTCCAGAGATCACACCAGCATGTGAACACCAGATAAGCAAAGGAGACTCTCCAAACTACCATCCCAGAGAAATGACAGGTGCCATGTTGTATCCACAGTTTTTTTATATTATCGCTTACACAGAAGAGGTATCCTAACAAAGTTCTGTCAATGATGAGTCCACAAGCCAGGAACTCTGGAAGAAATAAAAGACAAGACAAGATGGTACATCACACTCCAGTCTGAAGAATCCACAGGAACTGAGGGTCCTACAAGCAGACCTCAGCCCCAGGTAAGGAAGGTGAGGCCTGAGACAATACATGGCAGCAGGAAAACTGAGAGTCAGGCTACTTTCTGTCTCTATCTTTAGGTAAGTATCCATGAAGTCAAAAGCCAATCCCAGGCAGTCTGCCCATGAAGAGTGGGAATGTATGGCTGAAAGAAGAAAGGGGGTGCCTGGGTGGCTCAGTCGATTAGACGTCGGGACTCTTGATTTCGTTTCAGGTCATGATCTCAGGGTCGTGAGACTGAGCCCCCAGTCAGGCTCCATACTGGGTATGGAGTCTGCTTAAGATCCTCCCTCTGCCCTTCCCCAATGCCCCCCCCCAAACTGCTGCTCGCATTCTCTGCCTCTCAGAGAGGAAGGAAGGAAGGGAGGGAGGGAGGGAGGGAGGGAGGGAGGAAGGAAGATGAGAAGAGATGTGATAGTAAGATTACCCTAAAAGCACACCTCTTTACTATTTCAACTGCTACCTGGAGCTTTATGAAAGGCGTGTGTGTGTGTGTGTGTGTGTGTGTGTGTGTGTGTGTGTGTGTATGCATAATTTCTTGATGGGCTCTCTATAACAAACTGTAAGACATGGAAATGCTACTAGTATGTATCCTCAAGGACCAGGAGTCAATGAGGTAAAGAGAAGTCGTGTGTTCTCTAGTTGAGGGACCAATATAGGAAATTTCTAATCATTACTTAGACCATCAGACAAAGGTATGGGGGGTGTCAGTCCACTGAATATTTTCATTGCATATGTTTGAAATCTTCATTTTACTCTATTTCTAATTTCAGTAAGTCAGCATGAACAGCTGAACCCTTTCCATACTATTCCTACTTACCATCTTACATAGCTTTCTTTTTTTTATGGAATACAAGGAATAAACCTGCATCCGCATTTTCTTCATTTTCTTCTGAAAATTCTATTGTCATTACTTATTGCTATTTTTCTGGGTTTGTCTTTGGTCTTGTTTTCTGGTAAACAAACAAACAAAAAACAACTCCCAAATCTCCTACATAAGCTTAGACACTAGGAATGTTCTGTTTTTCAACCTGCACGCTGAGTATATATGAATGTCCATTTCATTATTATTCCTTGAACTGTAAAAACATGTTTCCACTCTTTTATGTATGATATTTCATAATTTTAATAAATTAGAGGAAAAGGAATCCAAAATATCTGTCAATAGAAATAGAAGAGCCCAGTCCAATTCTGACATTAAAAATTTTGAATATGAGACAAATGGAGCCAGAAATAACCAAGGAAAAGGCATCTGGAATTAGAAAGCTCTCACTACCAAGACCAGAGGGGAAAAAAGTCTAAAGAACATGTGGGAAGTGAAAAGCACAGAGAGAACAAAAGGCAACTTTCTCCTCCCCTAAAAATAGCAGGCTTATTAGGCCATTTTTAGACTCCAGTGTTTGTGTAGGAGTCCATTTCTATTAAGAGTAAAACTTAGGGAAAAAAAAGTTCTTGGAGAACCCCAAAGTACGGAAAAGAAAAGTTCAGAAATATAATAAACCATAATAGAGCAGACAGGATTTGAACTATCTACGACTTTATTACCAAAATATTTAACCTTTGAACTAGACAGCTAATGGAACAGAAGATTAAAGGCATGAGACAAACAAAACCCTCCCATGCACTGATTTTCTGTGGAGCTACATAAGGACAGAGAAGGATGTGTGTGGCACAAGGTTAAGTAGACCCCACAGGGAGCTGCCATGGCCGGTAACTGGTTTCAAAGAACATGGTAAGTGATACCATCCCATGTCCTTCACTGGAATAATCCTCAAGTTTAAATCTGATTTTTTAAAAAACAAATACTGGCTTTCAATCACCAAAACTACCATGGCTGGGAAAAAAATCAATCTCAGTTGTTTTGATAGTTATTTTAAAACATATTTCTCAATTCACAATGAATTTCTGAATTCTGAATTAATAATGCCAACAAACATCTTCCCTTTCTCACTCCCACCTTCTCCTACAGTTCAAGAAATTTATTTGCACACAGGAAGGCGGAATTCATGAGCAATAACACCAACAGTGGATCTAAGGAAAAGCAAGATCAGTGTCACACTGTACCAAAGTACACTCATATTATAAAGCCACTTGTAGACATTTTTTTGCTCAACAAGATAAAATCTTTTTCAGAGTTCTTATTTTTTCATCAAAGAAAATACATTACAGTGCTAGAATATTTAGAACATCTAATAATCCTGAAATAGGTTATTCTGCATGCTCAGAGGGTCAGATCATTATTATAAATTGCTCTATTTTTATGCACAATTTTAAAAATTCTGAGGCCATGTAATGGCATTTAGCCTTTCAGATGACTAATAATATCTAAAACCAGAGGATATTTTTGAGATGACTAATAATTTGAATACACACACTAAACTACAATCCAAAATCAGAAAGGATGAGTGAAGTAATAGCACAATGAGGCTTTTTCCTTTTTTCTGTGCCTTACACCTGGTCATCCTATAATTCTTAACTAAAAAATAATTTTAGTTTGCTTATTCTTTAAGAAGATATTAAAGAGACCATTTTAAAAATGAAAGATAATTCTAATTTTTTAATCCCATAACCTCAGATAACAAGCACATGGATATCAGTTCTCTTTCGCTCTTTATCTGCATTCTAGGCATTGGATTATTTTTTAGAATTGCCCAAATTTTACCACAGGTGTCACTGAAGCAGTGGTCCAAACAGCCCAACCCCAGTCATCTCCACCTAGCATTGGATAACTCAGTGAAGGTTCCTAGTTAATAGATCCTCATTGTTACTGACTCATCCATTCTACAAATCCAAGGCCATGATAACAATACCTAAGAGAAATGCACACTGGTCAAAATACTTCCAAGAACTGAAAATGTTTCCCTCCCTCTCATTTTCTATCTTAAGCCTGTCATTGTTTTTTTTTTCCATGTCCTGTTCCTTACCCAGATTATAAACCCCTCATACACAGCAACAGAAGAATAAAGAAATAGAGGAACAAAAAACTACCCCACGTTCCCTACAATGAGAAATGGTCTTAATTTCAAGTTACCAAAAACCATGAAGCTAAATGCTGAAAACTCTGAGCCAACACGTATCTCCCCAGAATCTGAACTGGTAAAAGGACCATTCAGATGTGAAGTAAAGGAGGCAAAGGAAGGTAACAGGGCAAACTTCTGTTCAACACATAGAGCTCCCAGGAGCTTTGCAATGAGCTCCACTGACCCTCTCATGCCCCCAGTAAGATGGCCTCTCCCCAGGAGAGGAACAGACTGTGAAGAGTGAACAGGGCAACAAACCTAAACAAACTCTGGGGTCCTGGGCTCACTGCTCCCTCCCTGTTGCCACTCCCTCACCTCCTACACAATGCTTCAGCAAATAGCTGGTGCCAGGCATGGAGTCATCATAACCAAAAAGAAAAGAACAGGGGGCTAGAGCGTAGAAATGAAAGAAGAAAAGAAAGAAGGAAAGTACCAAAGCCAGGGGAGATGAAGGACATACATCACAAGGAAACAGAGGAAACGCTCAGATAAATACTTCCCTATGACCTCAAAGAAATTATAGACATGACCTCTTTTTTAAAAGCTCAAAGAAACATCAAAAAAATATGAATAAGATAAGAAAAATAGAATAAGATAAAAAGGAAGCTGGCAAACTCAGGAGGAAAAAAATGAAATAAAAAGTAAGTGTTCTAAAGATGCAAATCAAGTTGGAAACAGAAAAAGAAAAAACACAGGAATCAATAATAAAAGTTTATAGAGATGACAGATATAGATCACCTATACACATTGTTATTATTCCTGAAGAAGAAAATAAATAACATGGAAGAGAAAAAATAGACAGAAATGGAACATAAATTTCCTAAAATCAAAGAAAGCCTTGAATTTGGAGCTCAAACAAATCATGTTCCTGGAAAACTTTATAAAGCACCATTAATACTGAATAGTGTAATTAATCTTGGGGAAGCTACTGATATGGAAAAATCATATAATCATGTTAAGCCAGAAGAAGCAATCTCTCTAAAGAGAGAAAACGAGATTGCCTCTGACTCATCCACAGCAATTCTCAATGTCCAGGGACAGTGGGGCCATCCCCATACAGTCCTGGGGGAAGTATGCTCCAAAAATTTTATATCTAGCCAAGTTATTCTTTAAGTATAAATATGGCAATAAACAAACATTTTTGTACATTCAAGAATTCATGAGCTACAACACTTAAAAATCTATCTTGAACAACAGACAATTCCAGTCAAGCAAAATACAAATAATTCAGGAAGAATGGAGAAGCCATGGTAAAAAAAAAAGGACTCAAGTTGGACACCGAACCCCTAAGTTTAAGTTATGGGAATTGTAAGGATTGAACAAAATACAAATGTTACAAACCTTGACAATGTAAAAAGAATATTATAACTAACAGGTAAGGAAGAAAGTGGAAGAAGGATAAATATGTTAATTTCTTCTTCATTCTAATATACAATCTAGTTGAAACGTCTTCTTTAATCACTCTAAACAATGTTCTTCATTGTTCAGCAAGTAACATTTCATCATGAAGAAATATTCATCTGATCTTCATCAATTTCTTTCATTTCAATTCTTTTTCTTTCATTAAATTTAGTATTTATTAAATTCCAAGTTTGTTAAATTTAATCACTTATGTTTAAAATATCATTATAGAATAACCTCTCTTCTGTAAATGATCCACCAAACCCTCCCATCTGTGTGCATAGAGTTCTCTGAATTAAGTTTACAAATGTTAATAATGGTGAGTTCTGAATGGTAATTTTCAACTTTTTCTTCTGTACTTTCTTGTACTGACTTTGAATTTTATAATAAGCAGTATTGTTTTTAACAAACACAATAAAATATTTCCTTCGGAAAATTACTTTCGATGTAAGTTACTCTTCTATGCCTCAGAAATATAAAAATTTCTGACAACTAAAAGGAAACTAATCTAAACATCCTCCATTAGCTGCTTTTTATATGACAGTTCAGTAACAACAGGTCTGTAAATTCAGTATTGCGGATGAAGAAGTAACTTGGGATATTCATTACTTTGTCATGGCAAGCTGCCATTCTAATGAACATCAGCTTTTGGATGGAAATCAGTAAGACTGAACTTTGCCAGTGATCTCAGAGAGGAAAGTTGAGAGAATGATCCATTGAGCTACTAAGGTGCTTTGTTACAAGTCATGCTGTTGCTGACTTCTCAGAAATAAGAAAAGATCTTTATTCCTCAAATATACTTGAAACTTGGTAGGTGCTCAATGCATGCTAACATCTACTTTAAGAAGCAATACCTGAAAAGTAGAGGACTTTATTGAGCCCTTTACTTTTCTAAATACTATTGGGAAAGTAATTTAAAACGAACTAGGCAATGAAAAAAAAAAAAGAGGAAAGCTACCTTTTTTATCTCTTCTTCCCCATTCTCTTCATACCCTTATCTCGATTGGAAAACAGATCTAGAAGTGAAGGAATTCCAAGCAGGCTGCACAGTGATCACTGCCCTATAGACCTGTGCTCTATGATCACCATCTCCTCCCAGCTTAGATATTAAGGGCTTGAATAAAGTCTAGCATGAAATAAAGGACACTCGTGCAAAGTTTAAAGACAACTACAAACTGAAAAGCATGTTTGCATTTTTATATCAGTGAGACCAAACACAAACATAAAATTATGACTTGAAAATACACAACACTGGACATTCAGACAAAATCCCCCTAAGAAAGCACACTTTTGAATGATGCTTCTGGTAAAACTCCATAAAGTAAATCCCATCAGCAAGGATCTGACTGCCATTTGTCACCTAGAATGTCATGACTTTATCAACTGTCAAAGCTTTCAATATGCTTTCTTCTTGTTAAAAAAAAATAGACCTGCACTTATTTCTAACTATATCAATGTTGAAAAGCAAAAAGTCCTTAAATAGGTGTGAATCTCCTTTTATTGCAAGATAATGTACAGTCCCACAATGTTTCTCAGATCCTCTGAACACTCTTACATTTTTTAAAATTATTTCAACCAACCAACCCTCTTTTGTTTATACTTCTAGGTTTAGTGAATCATTAAGTTAGGCAAATGCCTACTGTTCAGTGTCAAAATATAAGATGGCTAACTGGAAAAGATTTTTCTCATTCCACAAAGATAAAGCGAAGAGTCGTAACTATGCACCTGTTAAGAAATTAACTTTCTTGTCAGCAACAGAAAAATTAAAATTTTTTCCAGTTGATTAGGAAGCATAGAGGCTTTATCCTTCCAATGGCAAACACCCATAAAAATAAAAAGATTGAATCTGCAACAGTAGAAGGTAAAATTCAAATGAAGGTAGCCTGTTTACCTGGACATGCAAATATGGATGTCAAGCTGTAACTGAGGAAAAGTCTGACAGAGTGAAGACCAGAGAGTGGGAACATAGGAATAGTAAGGTGCATGATGGCTTATATTGTAAGCGGGTGGAAGAGCCCTGGAGAAAGACTGCCAAACTGAGGTTCTCCTCTACCTACCAAAAAAACACCAACCACTTGCTGCACCTCAGGAACAGAGGCTTAAGACCACCACATCTTACTTTTCAGCTGAAGTTGCTACTGCTCGCATCCCCAGCCTGTTCCTCTTTATTCTAACCCCATCATCCTGCCTTCCCCAGAGTCCGCACGTGGTAACTCATTCCTCCCCAGAAGCCCTTTCCTCTGCAAAACTCGCTCAAATATGACAACGAATAACTAGGAACATAAAGATTGCCTTTTTTTTTTTTTTGTAGAGACTGTAGTGATGGAAAATAATGCATGGCTTATCTAGAGCTTTGATAAGAAATTCCAAGGAGCCTGGTGGCCTCTGAGAGGCATATGTTAACTTGGGGGAAAGAAACAATGCAGTCTTGTGAGAGAACTCAAAACTTTTAAGTCTAACCCTTCTTAATGTGATGATCCACTTTATGTCAACACCCAACTAGGCTAGCCCCTCCTAGGAATCAATGAGTCTGTGTTGCCCCTAGAGATTCCAAACTCTCTCCCAAGGAGAGGACAAACTGGATGAAAACCTGGATTTCCTTGCACCTAGATGGGGCTGCCTCTTTAAAGAGACCATGCAACTCTAGAGCTAATATATTGATTAAATCCCAGGCTACCACTAACTAGATGTGTGATCTTAACATGAAAGATCTAATTCTCTGTGCCTCGGTTTCATCATCTGGGTTCACCATCACCTGGGTTGTAGTGAGGATTAAATGAGTCAGTTCACATAAAGCACTTTGAACACACTGGAAGTTCTCAGTAAGTCAATTATTATTTATTTTTGCCTGAATCCCAAGTCTTGCTAACTTCATCCATCCGAATTAAAATTTTTATCCTTTGGCTGATAGTTCTGGAGATGAAAACCATTGTTCTAATCTAAACCATTGTTGCTAGAAGCCTAGGGTTGCAAATATACCCACCTGCAAATTTAAGAGCTGGTAGGTTTGATAGCCCTTCTTGCTCTGCAAGCCGCCTCGCTCTACCAAGTCAGGAGAGGAAACCTTATGGGAATCAAGTCTGGTATTTAATACATTGAAATCTACATTCTTAGTCCCAGAATCCTCATCAAATTTCTGAACACCCACTTTTCCTTCTATTTAATCTTTACTATTTAAATAACTTAAAAGATTTATTACAGGGACACCTGGGTGGCTCAGTTACTTAAGCCTCCGACTTTTGATTTCAGCTCAGGTCATGATCTTGGGGTTGTGAGATGGACCTGCATTGGGCTCTGTGCTCAGTGCAGAGCCTGCTTGAGGTTCTCTCTCTCCCTCTCCCTCTGCCCCTCCCCTGATTTGTGCACACACACTCTCTCTAAATAAATAAAATCTTTTAAAATAAATAAAATAAAAGATTGATTATGCAGTGTACAGTTTTATAATTCCAAACACATAATCTACAGTCACATACATAAGAGCCCTCTAGGAAATACACTCCATCCTGGGAAAGGAAAACGACAAGAGCTACGACCTGGAAATTCTAGGTTCTAGGACTCAACACATAGCAGAGTCACCCTGGGCAAAAGAGTCTATTACTGAATTTCAGGGTCTTCATCTGTAAGTGGTAAAATTTGGTGCAAACTCTATAAATTATAGAGTATGTATCAGACTGATAGGTATGTTTCTAAAGTTATTCTGTTATAAAGTAGAATAACACCCCTTATTTTCCAGACCTCCGATTCCTGATCCTCTTAACCACCTGGAAAGTGGCCAGCATTCAGGACACAAGGCAAAAGACTCACTGAGTCTGAAATCATTATTTTAAAGTTGGTCCATCTCTTACACTTGGCTAGAGAAGACTTCAAGACTTTATTCAAGGTTATTAATTCTTGATTTACCTAAAATGCTAATAATTTTGGTTATTTCTTATTCTGGCTATAACATATTAAAAAGCAAAAGAGCTGGGTTGACATAGCAGTTTCACTGGGAGGCGAAATTAGAGCCCACAGCACAAAAAGACCCACGATGCCTATTACACTGCTGGTCCAGCAAGCAAACAACCTTGTATGTTAAAACCAAAAAGTGAAAATACATCTAATATATATTCTACCAAAGAAACAGAAAAATACCCATTTGGGGAGGATTCTTTCAAAAATAACTCATTTTTTTAAGTTTAGCATTTCAAGGAAGAAACTGTAGTTATCTTCAAAACCCCCTTACAGTGAAACAATACATCCCCCAGCAACCTTATATTTTTTAAGTTTCACAATATTAGACCTTTAAAAACAGCCCTTTGTAGGCTTTAGGTGATGGAAACAGATAGGTCAAAATTTACATTGTTTCAGCATTCACAATTTTGTAAGTGAAGCCGTGATAAATTTGAGCGGTTTTTAAATAGAACCTTACTACAGTTTTCAATCAAGTGCTTCCATGAATAGAAAGATACACAAGAGACTGTTTAGAAATGCTTACACCAGGCAAGTCCAGAATCAATTTATGACAGAATCTTGGGCAAGAGATCATGAAGCATCAAGAAGTAGAAAGTGCACTTTGTTGGAGGAACCAAACACCTATTACGGGTCTGTTCCACATGCTGGTCTCCCCAACACTGCCACTCGGCTGGTTCTCCGTGTACCATTTGATAAGCCGAGGCTCAGATAGTGCCATTATTTCTCCAAGTGGCAGAATTATAATGCAAATTGAAACATTTAGCTATAACCTGAAGCATACTTTCCACCTCACCACACTATTTTCTCACTTGTTACACAAATCCTGACTGACTGCCCCTCTACCATGTGTCCAGCAATGTTCTAGTTGCTGATGGGTCATGTATTCCTTCATCCCTCCTAGTATTCTCACCTCTTACCATACAAACTTTTCTTCTTATTCCACAGTTAGAAAAGGCTCTCTTGGCATATGGTATGACACTTAACTTTAAATTAGTATGCATCCAGGGACGCTTGGGTGGCTCAGTCGGTTGAGTGACCGACTCTTGATTTCAGCTCAGGTCATGATCCCAGGGCGGTAAGACTGAGCCCAAAGTGGGGCTCCGTGCTCAGCGGGGAGTCTGCTCCAGGATTCTCTCTCTCCCTCTCCCTTTGCCCCCACCACTCACTCGCACGTGTGCGCGCTCTAGCTCTCTCTAAAGCAAATAAATAAATCTTCAAAATAAATAAATAAATAAATATGAATCCAATTCTTTAACGTGAATATGCTTCTCCTTTGTAATCATGCAAACTTTTCAAATTAATACCGTGACAACGTCGAAAGACACGGTGCACTAGAAGAGTAAAATTTCCATTACCCGAAGGCTCAGGGTGGCCTGACTAAATTAATGCAATCCCAAGGGAACCGATTTATACTGAAGGAGATGCTGCTTCACCTTATATGGTTTAATCTTATATTTCTGAAATCATTAACCAATAAAAATAAGCAATAGCTCCCCAACATACAGAAAATAACTATGCTTAGAGGAAAAAAACACTTGCCCCATCCTACAAATGAATGGGATTTAAACACTACTGAGCATTATGCTTTGCTCAAGAGGACTATTGCAGACTTTCTATAGAGCAATCCTGCAGTACTACATCAAATTACGTATATATCTGTCCTATGACCCAGCAATCCTCCTCCCGGGTATATGCCCCTGAGAAATTCTTACACAGGCAAAGGGTTCATAGGTCCATTACAATATGGCTTGTGGCTGTAGAAACCCGAAGGAAATCTAGATTTCTTCCCATGGGGAAATGGAAGAGTGTTAGATACCCTCCAGGGGATACTCTCTAACAGTTAGCTAGGTTGAGAGAGATATACACAGTTACAAGCATAGGTTTTTAAACATTGTGTTGAGTAGAGATCTGTGGTGTAACACTATTTATAAAATAAAATTAAATGCCCACAAAACTATAATATCTATGTTTATAAGAACACATACAAATTGGGACGCCTGGGCGGCTCAGTTGGCTAAAGCGTCTGCCTTCGGCTCAGGTCATGATCCCAGGGTCCTGGGATCCAGTCCCGCATCAGGCTTCCTGCTCAGCAGGGAGTCTGTTTCTCCCTCTGCCCCTCCCCCCACTCATGCGCGCACGCTCTCTCTCTCTCTCTCTCTCTCTCTCTCTCCCTCAAATAAATAATTTTTTGAAATTATTAAAAAAAGAACACATACAAATAAAAGACCATATAAAACACCTGAGGATGATTGCCTCATTAGGATAGGAGTGGGGAGAATAAGAAGACTGGAGATAGACAAGAATGAAAACATCCTACAGTACTGGGCCTCATCCTGGCCAATGACGTAGTGTGCCATGAATGCGAAACATGATTAATGACCCAAATGTTTGTGTACACCAACCCTCTGCACCTGAAGTTATGTGAAAATTAAAGGGATATCAGTCATAATCACCAAAGCACGCTCTTTATGAGTGCTTGACTTCTACTATTCTTCAACTCAATGCAAAATACTGATTTTTACCACTAATATTTGTTGTACATAGTAAAGATTCAATGTTATTGAAAAGAACACGCATTCAAAAAATATTTATTTCATAAACTCGGAGGAAATGTTTTTGCTGGCTCACAGTAACACCGGAGAAAATCACTAGTTATTTATGAAAAGTTTTTACATGAATTCTTCAGAAGTTGACCTGTTTTGAACAAAGATAAATGGTTAAAAACTTGGCCAATTTAAAGGGCACACCCTTCAACACAAGGTGCCTGCTGTGTGCATGTTAAAAGAAAATATTCAATCAGATTTGGATGCTAGGTCTGTTAAGAATAATAAATATAGGGGCGCCTAGGTGGCTCAGTCGTTTAAGCCTCCGAGTCTTGATCTCAGCTCAGGTCTTGATCTCAGAGTCATGAGTTCAAGCCCTGCATTGCGCTCCACACTGGACACGGAGCCTACTTTAAAAAGTAATAATAATAAATATAAAAAATAATAAATACAAAGTATGTTCTTTATATATTTTGGATATTAACCCCTTCTCGGATATATTATTCACAAATATCTTCTCCCATTTGGTGGGCTATCTTTTTGCTATGTTGATGGTTTCCTTCAGTGTGCAAAAGCTTTTTATTTTGGTGTAGTCCCCAGCAGTTGAATTTTGCTTTGGTTTAGAGTACATTTATCATGATGAGCACCGAATAATGTATAGAATTATTGCATCATTATATTGTACACCTGAAACTAATATAATACTGTATGTTAATTACACTATAATTAAAAATATATATTTAGAGGCATCTGGGTGGCTCAGTCAATTAAGCATCTGACTCTTGATCTCAGCTCAGGTCTTGATCTCAAGGTCATGGGTTTGAGCCCTGCATTGGGCTCCACGCTGGGTGTGGAGCCAACTTAAAAACATATATATATATATATACACACACACATATATATACACATATATACATATATATGTAAGTCAGCGTGTTTTTTATATTATTCTCCCCAATACAATCAAATAAGTAACTGATTATCAAGTTTGATTTTTGAAATAGCCTAATATTGTCTCCAAAGAAGACATTAAAAATATTTTTAGGTTACTGCATTTCAATTTTAACCAGAACACTAAAATATTTTAACCTATTTGTATGCAATTTAAAAAAAAACTAAATTATACTTAACACATTGGGTCTTATGTCTACTAATGGGTAGTCAGTTATTAACTGTTCTCTTAATAGACTGTATTGAGTTCAATTCATCTGTAAAACACATTGAGACAAAAAATCTGGCAGAATTCATCCTGAGATTGCTTTCACCTTGTAGAAAGTTCTTCCAGACTTCAAAATACCATTTTTAAGCTGCAAAAGGCTCCTGCTGTTTAATAGTACTAAGCACTGACAGGGACAAACTATAAATAACTTATTACATGCTTAAAAATATACTTTTCATTTATTAGAAAAATTCTTTTTATAACTTTCCAATCTTTTCTTCTTGAAAAATGATCTGTATTCTTATTTCATATTCTAGGGGAACACCTACAAGCAGAATCTTGGCTATTTTGAAGTAACAATAGCAATCTCATGACCAATTTCTAGAAATTGCTGATAATTGAAGTAGACTAATATTCAGTCTCTATGAGTGACAGGTTTTAAGTGCAAAAAGTGAAAGTGAGAGGTAAAAAATGACAGAGAGATAGAAGAAAAGGGCTTCATAAGGCAGCCACAGTCTAAGAATCAGCTACCTCAGGCTTGGAGGTGTTCTGGAACACACTAGGGGACCACTCAGTGGGGTAAGAAGGATGTGAAAATCAGCTTGGGAATTGGACTGCATGATTCTCAATGCATGTAAGCCCCATCTGTCATGATTCAAAGGAAGTTCAAGAAGAAGCTGTAAGTTGTTCTTGAAAACAGGAACCAAATATACAAAACACCTGTAATCATTTTCACTCAAGAGTCACAATTACAGACTTTGTAAATCCCTCCAATTTCAAAGTGGAGACTGAAAAGTAGAACACTTTAGCCAAGTCAGCAAAGGCAGAAAACTTGCCTAACTCTGTCTCCTTTAATACAAGAAACAAGACCTTTCAAAAGGGCATTTATTTTATTTTTGTGTTTGTTTCCAGCGTTTATTTAAATTCTAGTTAGTCAACATATAGTGTAGTATTCGTTTCAGGAGTAGAATTTAGTGATTCATCACTTACATATAACACCCAGTGCTCATCACAAGTGCCCTCCCTAATACCCATCACCCACTTAACTCGTCTCCCCACCCACCTCCCTTCATCAGCCCTCAGTCTGTTTCTCTATAGTTAAGAGTCTGTTTTATGGTTTGCCTCTCTCTGTCTCCCCCACTCCCTCCATCGACTGATAAATGGATGAAGAAGTTGTGGCATATATATATATATGATATTACTCAGGCATGAAAAAGAATGAAATCTTGTCACTTGCAATGATGTGGACTGAGCTAGAGTATTATGCTAAGCTAAATAAATCAGTCAGAGAAAGGCAAATACCATATGATTCATTCATATGTGGAATTCAAGAATTAAAAGGACATTTATATCTTGACTTTAGACTCTGAAGAACACCAGAATAGAAAATATTCTGTAATTAAATCCAAGTCTCAAAAGATAATTTGGACTATGCTTTCTTCAAATACTAAGAAAACATCTTCTATTTAAAATAAATAAATAAAAGCATGAGGCTGCTATATTCAAAGCCCTAACTGAGAAGTGGAAGATGACAGAGGGATCAATGGATGGAAAAGCATGGCAGGAAAGTATCCCCCAGCTACCCAGACTCCTCTCCCAGGTGAAGGCAGATGACAGTGGATTCAGCTCAAAGACACACGTGCTTACATTCTTGGACTTCGCTTAATGCCAAGAACGCAGCAAAGACTGACCCTCTGGATTTCACACAAAGGAAGGAGATGGGCTTCAATGCTACTCTAGAGAAAACATTGCTACAGTGCTGTTGGTCAAATCATACGGAGGAAAACATTTGGATTCCAGGGTCTGTATCATCCACTGCTGTGGCAGAGATAAGTCTTAGCACCAATTTTCATGAATGTAGTAATATAATCCATTAGCATAGTTAACTACCCACATACCTGTGCGACACACCTGCTCAGTAACACTTTAAGGATCTGTGGATTTTTTTACTTTAAGAGCCATGTAATTTAATTATTACCTACCAGGAAGTGGATTTCGAAGAAAGAGCCAAAAATATTGGTTCTCTTTTGGCTTTCTATATAGCTTTGCTATAGGACAGTGGGTACAACGTTATGAGATACTCTACACTGACATTAGTATCTCCTAATCAGTATAACTAGGCATTAAGCAAGCCTTCTATACTGGGCCTTACAGGAAGAAAAACAGAATTTCCTGCGTATAAAACACACAAAAAATAACTTTTTAAACAAGTTACACAATTTTTAATCATAAAGAGTTCTTCCACACCACAGATCTTGAGGAGAGGTATCAAGTCAAAACAAGGAAAATGCAGTATGGGCATTGTGGTGATGGTGCCGGCTGCAGGAACGCTTGCCCCCTTTAATCCACAGACCTGAAAACCCTGCCTCAAACTGCTTTCATCAAAAAAAAAAATCTAATAATTTTTGCAGTTTATTCATTATTTATAGTTCACCAAATTGCAAGGACACAAAGATCCCAGGTATTCAAAGCTGGATGAAAAGACAGATAGAGTATTTACTTCTCAAAGCAGTGCTGTCACTAAATGTTTATATCCAGTCATGAGTACATTAGTGATCGTATAGGAACAGAATTAACTAAACCTCCCAAGGGAAACAGGCACATCTGCATTGTTAACCTCGGTAAAATATCAGTACTTCATTTTTACAGCTCAAAAAACTACTCCTGGCTGGAAAGCTGGTTCAGGTAGAGATACTAGTGAGAAAAAGATGCAAAATAACTCCCTGTATCATCAGCCCATCACTCGTATGTATCCAGTAAAGACCATCCCTTATCAAACATTGACTCGCCAGCAAGAAAAAAATGAGTGCTCAAAAGAGTTACTGCCCCACACCCCAACCGAAAGTATTATCTACTCATCCTTGAATTATTCCTCCTTCAAAATTCAGCTCAACCATCTCTTCCTCTTTGTAGCTTTCCCTAATCCCACCCTAAATTATGGGCTCCTTAAAGAAGTTACATCTTCTTCTTTGTTTCCCCATAATGTAGCATAGCGCAGCAGGATGAGCGAGGGCGGGTGAGCGCTAATAGTCACATAAAGAAACCCTTCACCATCATCTGAATAGCTTTAAAGAGCAAAGCATCTCCTTAGGGTCAAGTACCAGGTCAGTCAGTGCTTAATGAATAAATACTGAGTAATGAGGAAGAGCCTCAGACGCAATTAAGTCTCTAAGAAATTCTAGGGATTTATAAGAGACATAGTCTTGTCCTTATGCTGTGAGATCCTGCCTGTCACATAGTTTAGTCTGATTTATTGCATGTGTGAAGTCATTTGGGCAAAAAATAAAAGAGGAAGACATGAAATGTGCACTCTACAATGTGTTAGAGATTTTCTGCCTCTCATTTGAAAAAAATATTCCTGTAAGAAAGATAAATATATTTTTCATTTAGAAATTATCTTAATTGAAATGAGGACTTGGAACTACTGCAGAAATTGTCTTATGGAAAAACCTATATAGATTGGTTTGTTTTTAAATATAACCAAAATATAAAGCACATAGATATCATCATGGTAGATGAATTAGGCTGATTGTTTAAAGAGCTCACTTTTATAAACAAATCATAATAAACAATAGTTAGGATTCTAATACTGGGGATTCTAATATTACAAGTAATTTTAAAGGATAAGGGAAAATGACTCTAAATGATGATTCTAGCCTATGAATCATCAAAAACAATGGTTCTAGAAATAACACACTCCTTATTGGTAGCAGATGATGGCCAAGAATCTTAATGAGCCTTTTACCTGATGTTAAGCTCTTACTTTATATAAATCTTTACAGTAGTAAGAGGAAATGTTTTTTAATTTATCTTTATTATGTTATGTTAGTCACCATACATTACATCATTAGTTTTTGATGTAGTGTTCCATGATTCATTGTTTTCGTATAACACCCAGTGCTCCATTCAGTACGTGCCCTCCTTAATACCCATCACCAGGCTAACCCATCCCCCACCCCCTCCCCTCTAGAACCCTCAGTTTGTTTCTCAGAGTCCATAGTCTCTCATGGTTCGTCTCCCCCTCTGATTCCCTCCCTTCATGTTTCCCTTCCTTCTCCTAATGTCCTCCACGCTATTCCTTATGTTCCACAAATAAGTGCAACCATACGATAATTGACTTTCTCTGCTTGACTTATTTCACTTAGCATAATCTCCACCAGTCCCATCCATGTTGATGTAAAAGTTGGGTATTCATCCTTTCTGATGGCTGAGTAGTATTCCATTGTATATATGGACCACATCTTCTTTTTTTTAATAATTTTTTATTGTTATGTTAATCACCATACATTACATCATTAGTTTTTGATGTAGTGATCCATGATTCATTGTTTGTGCATAACACCCAGTGCTCCACGCAGAACGTGCCCTCTTTAATACCCATCACCAGGCTAACCCATCCCCCCACCCCCTCCCCTCTAGAACCCTCAGTTTGTTTTTCAGAGTCCATCGTCTCTAATTGGACCACATCTTCTTTATCCATTCGTCTGTTGAAGGGCATCTTGGCTCTTCCCAGTTTGGCTATTGCAGACATTGCTGCTATGAACATTGGGGTGCATATGGCCCTTCTTTTCACTACATTTGTGTCTTTAGGGTAAATACCCTGTAGTGCAATTGCTGGGTGATAGGGTATTTTTAATTTTTTGAGGAACCACCACACTGTTTTCCAAAGTGGCTGTACCAACCTGCATTCCCACCGACAGTGCAAGAGCGTTCCCCTTTCTCCACAACCTCTCCAACATTTGTTGTTTCTTGCCTTGTCAATTTTTGCCATTCTAACTGGTGTAAGGTGGTATCTCAATGTGGTTTTGATTTGAATTTCCCTGATGGCTAATGATGATGAACATTTTTTCATGTGTCTGTTAGCTATTTGTATATCTCTTTTTGAGAAGTGTCTGTTCATGTCTTCTGCCCATTTTTTGACTTGATTATTTGTTTTTTGGGTGTCAAGTTTGAGAAGTTCTTTATAGATCTTGGATATCAGCCCTTTGTCTGTAGTGTCATTTGCAAATATCTTCTCCCATTCTGTGGGTTGCCTCTTTGTTTTGTTGACTGTTTCCTTTGCTGTGCAGAAGCTTTTTATCTTGATGAAGTCCCAAAAGTTCATTTTTGCTCTTGTGTCACTTGCCTTTGGAGATGTATCTTGAAAGAAGTTGCTGTGGCCGATGTCAAAGAGGTTACGGTCTATGTTCTCCTCTAGGATTTTCATGGATTCCTGTCTCACATTGAGGTCTTTCATCCATTTTGAATTTATCTTTGTGTATGGTGTTAGAGAATGATCAAGTTTCATTCTTCTGTATATAGCTGTCCAATTTTCCCAGCACCATTTATTGAAGAGGATTGTCTTTTTTCCATAGCATATTTTTTCCTGCTTTGTCGAAGATTATTTGACCATAGAGTTGAGGGTCCATATCTGGGCTCTCAATTCTGTTCCATTGGTCTATATGTCTGTTTTTGTGCCAGTACCATGCTGTCTTGGTGATCACTGCTTTGTAATATAGCTTGAAATTGGGCAACATGATGCCCCCAGCTTTGTTTTTCTTTTTCAACATTTCCTTGGTGATTTGGGGTTTTTTCTGATTCCATACAAATTTTAGGATTGTTTGTTCCAGCACTTTGAGAAATGTCATTGGAATTTTGATTGGGATGGCACTGAAGGTATAGGTTGCTCTGGGTAGCATAGACATTTTAACAATGTTTATTCTTCCAATCCATGAGCATGGAATGTTTTTCCATCTTTTTGTGTCTTCTTCAATTTCTTTCATGAGTGTTCTGTAGTTCCTAGAGTACAGATCTTTTACCTCTTTGGTTAGGTTTATTCCGAGATATCTTATGGGTTTTGGTGCTATTGTAAATGGAATAGTTTCTCTAATTTCTCTTTCTACAGTTGCGTTGTTAGTGTATAAGAGAGCAACTGATTTCTGTGCATTGATTTTGTATCCTGCCACATTACTGAATTGCTGTATGAGTTCTAGTATTTTGGGGGTGGAGTCTTTTGGATTTTCCACATAAAGTATCATGTCATCTGCGAAGAGAGAGAGTTTGACTTCTTTGCCAATTTGAATAGTAAATTTGCAAATCTTAGAACCAAGAAGACCATCTTAAGGGCAGTTGGGGGAAGAGATTCCTTAAGTAAAAGGAAATGTTAATAAATTATTGTTTAAGGCTAGATTTATATAAGGTATAACAGTACTGAAAATAAAGCAAGATATAAAAGACAAGTGATACAAAATTTATTTATCTGAGGTTCACTTTTGTAGAGCTTTTCAAACATAACTTCAGTGGGATTCCTTCATCACTGAAAAGTGTCTCAACTCTAAAAGGCTGTGATAGTGGGCACTCCTGTGTTCTGATTCCAACTCTGTCACTCATTAGCTGTGCGATTTTGTTAATTTCTCCAAGCCTGCCTTTTCTCTCACTCCATGCCTCACCTCTCTTGCTTACCTTCAGACTCTCACACTCTAACCCTCAAAACTTTGTCTGGCTCTTAAGTCTTAGAACTGAGCTTAGACATTTAGCTTCCCATCCATTCCCATCCCAACTACACGTGATAAAAGCATCCTTTCTAGCCCCAACCCTGCCGTCCCCCGCCATGGCACAACTCAGACTGTCATTTAAACAGCTATGGACTTCTTTCCCCTCCATTGTTCTGTAAGCTTCCTGAGGAAAGGACTTCTCACTGGTGTCTTCAACAGTGTCTGGCACTTAGCAGGTACTAAATACACCTTTCTGAAATAAGTGCTCAGAATGGTTTATAAAAGGTTTCAATCCATGGAAATCTATTGATCAATCTACTGAGGCTAGAAAGAACTTCACGCACTTGGCTAATACAGAGTGTCACTATGAAATGTCCATTTAAGTGTAACATTTCTGGTCATTCACAAAACCATGGTTGCAGACCCTAACCATTATGCTACCTAACATCCTGGCAACATCAGAACCAAAGGGATGTTCCTCTACGACAGGAAAACGTTTATATCTCCAAACAGACAGATAAACTTCTTCTATCACATAATGGTAATTACACGCCCCAGAATGTGGCTTTTCTCACCTGTCAGAAAAGTAAGATCTAAATTCAGTAACTACCATAATTAACTCATCTCAGATGCCTAGTATCATCTAATCCTCTCTGCCTTCCAATTTTTTGTCAAGATTAACTCCTGCTGCAATTTTTATAAATTTGTCTATCTTCAAAAGACCAAGCAGTGGAGGTGCCTGCCTGGCTCAGGCAGGAGAGCATGCAACGCCCGACCTCAGGGTCGTGAATTCAAGCCCTATGCTGGGTGTAGAGCTTACTTAAAAAAATAAAAAATAAAAAAGACCAAGAAGTAGTCCAAAGAATGAATCAGGTCCAAGTTTTACTTGCCCTCATTGTGCCTTAGGGTGGATACCTGCAAAGGGTCTTTTTTAATCATCAGTGAAGACACAGTCTCTTAATTTGCTAGACATGTCTTCTATTTCCTCGATTAAATAGTGCAATATGATCCCACTGACAATTAGATCCCTTTGATTTTGCTAGAAATTCTTAGATGACTTTTTTCCCTCTGTGGTGTTAGAGGCTATTGCCACAGATAGCTCCTTTCTAGACAATGACAGTCTTATCTCTGGGATCTTAAGAGTCTAAATCTAGCTCCTATGACCCTCCTGATTTTCTCAGCCTGGTGTTTAATTTCCCTGGGTTCCATCACCCATAACAATTATTGTCAACAGGCAAGAGGGTATGGGGTAAGGAAGTCTCATAATTACCACAGGCAGAGGGCAAACATCCACTGTCCTTAACCACCCAGGAGTTATACTAAATCTCATCTACCTGTGGAAATAAAGAATCAGTACATAAATACCAACGGTTTAATTGGGATTTTATTTTTAATGTTTCTGCTATTATTATGTTTAATCGTGAAAGTCATTTCTCAAACTATTTTGAAATTAGGTCGGATACACATCCTAAAAAATGGAACTAGAACCTATTAATATGTGGCAATACTTTATTATATATTTTTCAAGAGTTTCTGGACCTGATCTACCAGCATAAAGATGGATCATCAAAAGCAAATGATAGTGATAACATCCAAAGCATCTAAAGCAATATAGGGTTAACTCTCCAACCCTAATGCCAAGGGAGACCTTATAGGTACTCACCTCATTAGAGAAAATATGGCAAAAAGAAGAGCTACCCAGCACTACAGAATCAAAATGTTTAGACCTAAACAGGAAAAGATGCCTTCGGGAAAGGAAAGCCCACAGCAGCTCATCCCTGACAGCAATGGGAAACTTAGAATACTCTAGGGCCTCTAGGACAAATGAAAATCAATATTCATCCACATCATATTGCACGTGACACAGTGGCAATCAATACTTATGGCAACTTTGGGGACCTCTACATCTTAAGATTCCTTATCATCACAGAAATGTTTTCAAAGCCGCCAAAATAGTTTGGCCTTCCTAAAGCACATAAATGCAAAAGAGACCATAATCTCTCAAAACAGCACTTGGAAATTACAGTAGGAATATTAGCTAGGAAAGATCTACCAATTAACAAGCAACAGCTTACTCCTGAATGTTTCACTGCAATAAGTAAACAATAAATGAATTGGGATGTGTATTCATTTGCTAGAGCCACCATAACAAAGTACCACAGCCTGGTGACTAAAACAACAGAAACTTATTTCCTCCTAGTCCTGGAGGTTGGAAGTCCAAGATCAAGGTGTGCTCAGCGTTGGTTTCCTCTGAGGTCTCTCTCCTTGACTTGCAGATGGCCACCTTCTCACTGTGTCCTCACATGGTCTTTCCTCTGTGTCCAAATTTCTTCTTATAAGAACATTGGTCATATCGGGTTAGGACCCACCCTAAAGACTTCATTTTAACTTAATTACCTCTTTAAAGTCCTTTTCTCCAGGAGCACCTGGGTGGCTCAGTTGATTAAGCATCTGATTTCGGCTCAAGTCATGATCTCAGGGTCCTGGGATCAAGTCCCATGCATCTGGCTCCCCACCCAGCGAGGAGTCTGCTTGTCTCTCTGCCTCTCCACCAGCTCATGCACATGCTCTCTCTCTCTCTCTCTCAAATAAATAAAATCTTAAAAAATAATAATAAAATCCTTTTCTCCAAATATGGTTACATTCTGAGGTACTAAGGGTTAGGACTCCAACATATGAATTTTGGAGGGACACAGTTCAGCCCCACAGCAGATGGTCTGCTCAACAAACAGGATTATTTTAAATCCTATTGGGGACTTCGGGGTTTTCTTTATATTGTTAAAAATTGACTAAAATAGTTCAATTCTTTTTTCCTACTTAATGTGAGCAGATGAGCAATCATTAGCATTATGCCCGGCTCACTTGTAATTTAACAGTCCAGTGCTGTTATCAAAGCAGACACAGAATAAGGCTCCAGACTGACAGCCCACGCTGAATCCCAACACGTGACTAAATCTCCCCAGGCCTCAAGCTGCTCGGCTGTAAAATGGGTATTATTACATCTTCCTCATGGGGTTCTAAAGGTATTTAAGTAGGAGAAAATGGGTAAAGGGCTTAGCAGAGGGTCCATCACCATTATTGCTACTGTAGCAGAAAGCCTTCCTTCTGCAGACCTCAGAAGTCAGGAAATAGAGCATTTAGCCTCTGAGTTAGGACCAATGGGCAGAAAGTAGGGAGGGGTCAGCACTGGCACGCTTGGCCAGCCAATCTTGGTTCAGAAGTCCCACAGATTCACAAGCTGACATGGAAGACAGAACAGCTCAGTGTCAGGCTAGCATATGAGCCATCTGCCTCATATTCTTTTCCAGCCACAGCCCCTAACTCCTGGTCCTGTTCACTCATGAAAGGAAAATGGGGCAGGAGGCCTGTCTCGTCTCTACATGTTCCTTCTTACAAACCAAATTTAAATTCAAATCTCCCAATCTGCAGAGCTGAAAGAGACTAAATTTCCCACTTAGAATCCAATGAATCCAAATAGGCAGTTCTCCTTCCATCTGCTCCTTGATAGTTTCTTCACCAGTCCTCACTCCCAACAGGAATCTGATGCTCTCCTGCTCCCACACCTTTGCTCCTGCACTTCCCTTGTGTGCAACACGCTTTTCCCCCTCCCATGTCTCCCCAAGTGGAAAGCATGTGGACATAGCAGACTCTGCCCTGCCCCACCTCTGGGCCCTCAGCAGCCACCTCAACACACTGCAGGCAGCTGACTGGGAAGACCCAGACTCCTGGTCTCAGGGCATGTTCTCTATCCAAGAGGAGGCACCGGAAGTACTCAAGAATTATTGCCCCCAGAAACAGCCCTCAACCAACAACAGACTGGCAGTTAGTGGACAAAACTCCAGCTTCCTCGCCTCTCAGGCGAGTCAGTCAGTTGGATGACATTCTGGGGAAGAATCCCCCAACTGCCAGGGTGCCCCCAGCAGAAATGAGCCGCAGTGGGAAATCAGGTTTTTTTGGCTCCCTTCTCTTCCACATCTCATATCCCCACTCCCTGAAGGTATTTCCTGGAGTGTTTGCCTCAGGGTCCGCTACCCGGGCACCCAAAGCCAAGACAGCACCCTTTAAGATGAACATCAAATCCCACCTTCCCCAGAAAACCTCCCCTCAGTGCCAAGGCCTCACTTCCTACCATATTTTAATACTATTTGTATATGTTTTCATCTCATTTTTCCTACTGTGGGTTCCCGGAGAGAATTCTTTTACACAGCTCTGAATTCCCTGGGCCGCTCAGCACAGTATCTTATGCAAACAAGATACTCTCAGTAAATGTTGACTGAATAAAGAATAAATTAACCATAATAATCAGCACAAAAGTCAGGTTCTTTATTTAACCTAACCGAAACTATATCAGTGTAGCTGTTTTCTTCTTTCAAAAGCATTGCATGAACTACTTTTAATGAGCAAATTACTATGTGCATATATTTCTTTAAATCGGCATTTTCTAGATATTCATCTCAAATCAAACACCCCTGATGCCCAGAAAAAATCAGAACAGAAACCTTTTCCTAAATCCAGAACTACCTTACTGAATGCATTACTTTGACGTTTACATTGTGCCTTTACACTTACTACTTCTTTAAGTGCATCCCTTTCCATACGGTGACAGTAAAGCCAGTTCAGTCGTCTGCATCCTTGCACCACCCCACCGTTCTGCACACATTCATCAGTACACACCTCAAACCCCATCCCTGGGTGAAGAGAAACTTCACTGTGAGCCAATGCAATGAGCTCCACATAGAAGAGCATTGTAGTTGAGGTCTGTGTACTTCTCTCAGCTGGGCATGCTATACTGATTTTCCTCTTCTGAGATTCCTGGTGGCCCAATGTCAAATATCACCACTACCTATGTATGTATCCCAAGGCCAAATCTCAATATGATCCAGTCTAGCGGTGTCTTCCTGTAGGGTTTGTTGGAGGGTACAGAAAGCTTAACCTTTGTTGGGGGGCCAGTTACCACTCCATGTTCTAGCCAACGGAGTATGTATATGAAAGAATGGGGCCGTATAGGACAAGCTTTGACTCCCAGATACAATTTTCCTAATGAGTGACATTGGAGAAAGTGGCTGGAGCCTTGGACTAAGGGATTTTCCCATGAGCCCACAGAAGTAGACTGACTCAGCCCAGCTACCCAGTTCCAAGCAGAAGAGCTACCATAACAAGTTTCTGAATATTTGTTCTGATTGCTAAGTGGAATCTAGAGGCACCAAGGGATTCCCCACCTTGCCGAGAAACAGACAGGCTAGTGTAAGAAGCTCTCAAAACCTAGTTCCATCATTTTAGATAAAGCAACCCTATCTATTAATACCCCGATTATGGCCCAGTGGATGTCAGGTTCTGCCCAACCGTGCTCATTACCTCAGTGCGTACCAACCACAGGCCCACCTGTTCCTAATTTTTTTCTTCAGTCCCCTTTCAGCAGGGAAAAGATCATACAGTCCACTACCCTCCTCTCATCTACAAAGTCAGAAAAAATACTGACTGAAACAGAAGTGGACTTGTGCCATTCTCATCAGGTCAGAAGCTCAATGAGATCAATGACTCTCTTCTTCAATGCTGAATCCCCCAACACACACAGACAGAAGAGAGGGAGGGCTTTCTGATGACTCTTCTTATAAGAACACTAACCCTATCAGATCAGGGATCCACCCTATAACTTAATTTAACCTAATTACCTCCTTATAGGCTCTATTTCCAAATACAGTCATGTTGGGGGTTAAGACTTCAATATAGGAATTTTAGAGAGACACAATTCAGTCCATAGCATTGAACCCACCCTTTCCAATAAGCAGACATGTATAAGTACCACACACCATCTCATTTAATCCTTACAACAACCTGCAGCTTAAGAAGAAAACTAAAGCTTAAGAAGTTAAGAATATATCCACACAATGGCATATTATTTATTTCTAGGAATTTCCTTCTCCTTTTTAAAATTTATTTATTTATTTATTTATTTATTTATTTATTTATTTGAGAGAGAGAGAGAGAGAGCGTACATGTGCACAAGGGAGGGTGGGGTAGAGGGAGAGAGAGAATCTTAAGCAGGCTCCACACCCAGTGCGGAGCCAATGCTGGTCTCGATCCCATAACTCTGACATCGTGACCCAAGCTAAAATGTAGAGTCTGACACTGAACCGAATGAGCCACCCAGGTGCCCCACAATGGCATATTATTTAATACAACATAGATGAACCTTGAAAACATGCTAAGTAAAAGAGGCCAGTCACAAAAGGCTACAAGTTGTATGAATCCATTTATATGAAATGTCCAGAATAGGCAAATCCACAGAGACAAAAAGTAGATGAATGGTTGCCAAGGGTTTGGGGAAGGGGGGAAAAGGAAATGTACAGGGTTTCTTTGTGGAGCAACAAAAATGTTCTGGAATTAGATAGTGATGTAATTGCACAAGTCTGTGAATATAACAAAAAACACTGAATGGTACACATTAAAGGAGTGAATTTTATGGCATGTGAGTTATTCAAGCTGTTATTAAAAAGAAGAAACTTGCCCAAGGTCACAAGGCTAGTAGTAAATGGCAGCCCCCAGATTCAAACCCAGGTCTGTTTGATTCCAGAACCTGTGCTCTCAACCATTATGTAGCTCTGATTACTGTTACTCCCTAAAACATTTGCTGAGGACACCAGCAAATTTAATGGTAGGTGATATGGGCTTTGGCATAATTCCAATCACAAGTATGAAGGAGACAAACACTGGACTCCCCAGGACTTCCAAGGATCGATACACATTAAGCATTGTTAATCTAGTAAACCTTTTTAAACATTCTGAACTTGGAAAAACAGTTATTCTAGAAGAAAAACAAAAGAAAATTGAAAAGGGGAGTATCCTAAAAGGAAAATGACAAAAGTCCTAGGAGGCCACGGCAAGGATTTTTTGGGCTAAGTAAAATGTAAATCCAATGGTATGACGTCCATGCTTACTGCCCTCCAATGGCTTCCCACCAAACACATCTCCATGGATGATGGCCCTTCATGATCTAGCTACATGGCTTCCTCTCTGACCTCATCTCAGCCTACCTCCACTGCACTTACTGTGCCCACTGTCCTCAGCTTTCCAGCTTTGGTGGTGGTTCATCTTTGACAATCAGTTTCAGCTCAATGTCCCTCCTCTGACAGACCTTCTGGCTTCTGTGACATCCAAATCATGTTAGCCACCCCCACGTGCTGTCCCTGTGATCACATATGATCTGTCTTTATTTAGTGAACAAAGCTCCATGGTGGGAGGTGGGGACCCCACTGCAGTCCCAGGCATACAACAGATGCTTGCTCAACATTTGGTGAACAAACCAATAAAACACACATCTCTGCCATGAGATGCCTCAGCAAGCCAGGGCCTCACTTTTCCAAACTATAAAAGCACAGAATCAAAAAGACTCCCCTCTCAGGAACCCACCTCAGGGTAGTCTTCACAAGCTGGTAGTCCAGGCCTGGTGAGCTCATTAACCATTTAGATTCTATGGCCACTGCTTCGATTAGTTTATGTTGATAACCGTATGCTTTCCTTCCTTCACCCAGATTATATACTTACCATATACTTTTTTCCTTTTCCATTCTCCAACAATTTTAAATTGTTTAAGTAGTGTGGCCACTCCATGATGGATATGAGATCCCTCTTTCCTCAAAAGCTCTTTCAGTTCCTCTGTGACTGATTTAAAAATTCTCCTTATTCTAACCCCAGCCATTGAAAGTCATTTAAACTAGAGATGTACCCTGGTCCACACACATCATACTCATACAATTCCCCCATCTCTAGGGCATAACAGAATCGCACACTCATGCTGAGCTCAGAAGGTGCGAGACTCTGCACAAGGAGACACCACAGGAGTACAGACAGCTCTCATGCCTCCCTCCCACTGCATTTACTTTTCCCTACAGAGACCTCCATTTTCTCCCAGTTCAGTCCCTAAGCCTCCACCTGATCTCGTCTACCTTCTTGCCCAACCCAGATCTTGATACCTAACTACCCAAGTTATTCACCAGTATTCAAAGAGCTGTGTCTCCACTCTTCTTCCCCTGTGCTACCAGCAGAAAATCTGAGCCTTGATCCACAGTCTGCCTCCTTTCCTTCCCTCACATGCTGCAGTGATGGAGTGACCCAGGTTAAGGAAAAAAAGGAAAAAAAAAAAACACCATCAGGAAGAATGACTCAAAGACCGACACATAACATTTCTGACAACGGTTGCTCATACATTCTTCAACATGACCTTGGTAAGCTTCTTCACACATCCCTCCCAGCAATTAGCCTAAATTTTCATCATTTTCCTCAAGCCTCAACCCACCCTCCCTGTCCATCACAACCCCTATGGCAAATAATGCTGTCCTCAAGAAGGAAATCTCAAGAAGCATTTCCTGAATGCCATCCCTTCACCTGCAAACCGATCTCTACCTGCACACACCCCCAGTCTGGGAATGAACTGTCCCTCCTGGTTCAAAACTCCATTCTGCCCTTGTGCTGTTGATCTCACCTCAGTCTCTGTCGCTTCATGGGCTCCTCTTCCTCTCCTCAACTCTTAACTATCCTCCCAGTTATGTTCTTGTTCTACCTACCCTCCCTGGGAAATCTCAGTCACAACCATGCTGGTCATTAACATTATATGGAAATAACTCTCTACAATCCCCAGCCCCCATCTCTTCCCTGAGCTTCAGATTGTTACATCCACCTACCTCTTAGACAGGGCCTCATGTATGTCCCAAACCCCTCAGTCAATTCCGATTTCACCTCCTTTTCTCTTCACCATTTAGCCAGTTGTTCCTTGTGCTGCCCATCTCAGCTGGATACAACATTCTACCTAGCTATCCGATCAAGCCTCCTGTCAACTTTAACTCTTCTTTCTGCCTTGTCATCCACATCAAAGCAATCCTGTTGATTTTTATCAACTGAAGATTTCTTTTTATTTTATTTTATTATGTTAATCACCATACATTACACCATTAGTTTTTGATGTAGTGTTCCATGATTCATTGTTTGCGTATAACACCCAGTGCTCCACGCAGTATGTGCCCTCTTTAATACCCATCACCAGGCTAACCCATCCCCCCACCCCTCTCCCCTCTAGAACCCTCAGTTTGTTTCTCAGAGTCCATAGTCTCTCATGGCTTGTCTCTCCCTCCGATTTCCCCCTTCATTTTTCCCTTCCTATCTTTTTTTTTAACATATAATGTATTATTTGTTTCAGAGGTACAGGTCTGTGATTCAGCAGTCTCACACAATTCACAGCGCTCACCATAGCACATACCCTCCCTAATGTCCATCACCCAGCCACCCCATCCCTCCCACCCCCCACCACTCCAGCAACCCTCAGTTTGTTTCCTGAGATTAAGAATTCCTCTTATCAGTGAGATCATATGATATGTCTTTCTCTGACTGACTTATTTCGCTTAGCATAATACCCTCTAGTTCCATCCATGTCGTGAGGTACCACATCAACTGAAGATTTCTTGAGCGCATTCCCTCTCCATGCCTCTTAGCACTTTCTGAGAACAGAACTTCTGTTTATTACCCTTACTTCATTTTTCAGACTCCAGGAGATAATGGTGAAGCTCTTAAGCATGACATACAAGATCTTCCATGACTTGAGCTGTCCCTGGGCCTACCTATCCTGACTACGTCCCTCTGCCTCAACCTTGTAGTTTACCATGAAGGTCAATGAAAATCTCATGTTTCCTTAACATGTCACACAGCAACCTGTGCCTGCCTCCTTAGTATACACTCTTTCCTCTATCTAGACACAACTCTCCATTTCCTCCCCCTTTCCACCCATCCCCAACAATTCTCCTCCTCATGAACTCCTGCCCTCCAAGATTTAGCTCAACCATCACCATTTCCAGGATGACTTTTCACACTACTCCTGCCTGCAGAGCTGCCTCTTTAGTGCTCCCATAGCATCCCATGTTTATCTCTAGCACAACAAATCTCACACAAATCTCTTCTAAAATTCTATATTTATCTATCAATGTTTCCCGACTAGACTATAAGCTCCTCAGGGCAAGGGCCACTCAGAGTAGGTGCTCAACTTGATTCCTCTGCATGTTAAATACTAGTGGTAAATAATGTTCTGAGGTGTCTTCAGACCTCTACGTCCAATGGACATCCCATGTAAGCCTTCCTCAGTTATGTGACTGGGGAGCTCTGTTGTGGCCGTGTTGTCTTCATGTTCAAAACACATGGCGATGTTGGTTGCTATCACCACCCTTTAGTCTGGAATGAGTCTCCATTGCAGTAAGAGTTAAAGGAATAGAGGGCCTTAAACAAACTAAAATTAGCCATTCCTTGCTACTCAACACTGTCTAAGGTTTGGCAAGACAAATCTCTTGGGCAGGTACAGTGCTGACACAGCAGAGTGAAAAGACATTCAACCAATGCTCAGCAGACTCAAAGAGGAAAACCTGCAACACCTTTACCACAGGAAACTCTGAGTTCTGCTGACTCATTCTGACTTAAAGCGCAATAACACTTGAGTAAGGAGCACCCAGGCTGACTCTGCATTTTTTTTCTGCAGAGCTCACAGAATTTGGCATACAAGAAATTTAATAGTTGTTCTTTATATTCCTTTGTAATTTCTCAGATATTGACTGTGGTCATCTACATTATAGTGTCTGATAGTACTACATGGTATTTTTCTGGCAAAGATGCAGTCCTAGTCAAAATACTGCTAAGAATTTAAAATACTAACTGGAGCTCCCTCAGCTACAGAAAACCATACAGGAAATCTCTTTCACCAAAGAAAGGCTCATTTAGAGGCTAAAAAGTCCTGCTTAAGTAAATAGCTCTCGTCCGTGCTTTGTACAAAGATATCTGTACAACTGGTTCCAACTTAGGAAACAGCATTTAAATATCAACATGAACACATGCTCGGAGAAAAACTGGGTAAATTTTTATCAGGACCAAATCTCTAAGAAACTGTATTAAAGAAAATTATGAAGCAAAGAACCTTCTCAACATCAGGTATTGCAAGTTATCCTTTTCTTTGTTCTTTGTACGGAAGCTATGTGAATTGCATAATGAAAAGTAAAATGGAAGAAATTTCTAGACTGAAGTCTAATTATACTTGAGTCAGTAATTTGTCATGCTTCCTATATATAGTAATGATTATAGTTAACATTTAATTAACTAGCATTACTTCAAATATTTATTCCATTTAAAATCATAATATCTAAGTACTATATTTGAGATATTTAAACAAGTTAAATGTTAAATGCCTTTTCTTTCAGGAAAAGAAAAAAAAGACAGAATTAACTTCAGACTTTTATATTTTTCTTTAAGTGCATATGACATAATCTGCTAGGAAATATCAATTGCTTCAACAAAGACACTATTTTGACTAATCATCATGAAGTAAAGTTTCATTGCACTTGCTTCTTAGCAGCATTATAACTAAATACTTACTTGTTCAGTGTGAGGTCAAGAATGAATTTGGAGCCAAAGGCTTCAATCTGGAAGCTTGCCTGGGCCAGATGGACAGCCTATGGATTCAAAGAGACAGAAAGAACCTTAGCTTACTTTCCTGTCTTTAAAGCTGATTATATTGATATCAATGATATTAAATAAGAAAAACATTTTTATGGATTGACGCACTTCTTTTGGGATTCTTATGTAACAATCCATTTCTTTAAAAGGCTACTTGGTGCATTGTCGTGGCTTCACTTGGAAGACGTAAATATCTGTGTAGCAAGGAACTAATAAAAGACAATAAATGAACACATTGTGATAAAAATCAAGAGCATATTCAGCTGGACTTTCAAAGTGACTATGATGAATTATGCAAAAGTCTGACTAATTAAGGCTTGATTTCAGCCTATTTTGTGCACAAAGCTAACCAATTCTTTCTGCACACCTAAGTGAAAAATCACGTCAGCACTCTGCTCTTCATCAGAAATTGGAACTTTCTCTAAATGGTGTATCAGCAGAATGTGGCAGTAAAATGCAAAAGCACAACCTTTTACCTTCGGAAAGCACTTAGAACCTTGCCCTTTGTGAATACTCAGAGTTTCTGTCCCCCTTTAAAAGTCACACATTTACAAATACTGTCGTTATTGTGCCTTAACTCAAAATACAAAGATAATCTCATCCAAACATGAGTCATATGTACTAGGTGTGAAAGATTCGTTTAGTTCACGGAAGTATCTCGAAAAATGTAAATTAACAAATCAATGTAGTTTTGTTAAAGTACCATCAAAGATAAAATTCTCCTTTATCCCCCATCAGAAAAAAACAAACAAACAAACAAAGAAGGATAAACGCAACACCTACACTTCCTCCCTCTCCCTGCTCACAAATATCCTTCCTGCAGACTTCATTCCTAAGGTACGGTGATGTCACAAATCATCTAAGAAGTGGTCCCCAGTCAAGCACAACTACTGATGGGATAATCACTATCATAACCAAGACACAAAATAAAAAGGAAATTTACAAGTATTAAATTTTAAATACAAAGCAGTGAGAAAGAAGGAGCCCAAATCCCTGACACCTCGGCATACCACGCTAAACCACAATCATGGAGAACACGGTCATCCTACTTGATCTGGGCTTCCTGCATCCAGACAACTACATGACAGAGAAAGAAATTTCTCTCTTGTTAAATGAGGTCTCCATCATCTGCAGCAGAACCTCTATCTTCTGACACAAATATCATATACTCTTTAACCTAATTCATTGTGTCTTGAAGCCTTAAATTTTGCATGGGAAGATTCTGATGAATAATTTGTACAAGGGGAAAATTTTTTTCATTTTTCATTTCTGTGTCCCGAAAGTGTAAAAAAAAAAAGCAAAAACTTACTTCCTGAGGAATAAGATAGGCCCTTAGGCATATTCTCTATTAAGAATATTAAACAGCAAAGAAGAGTTCATTAATGCCACCCTGGCCTTAAAAAGGTGATAAATGTACCTCCTTGAGCAAGTTTATAAACACTAAAAAGAACCTGACAGTAACCACTAAAAGGCTGTTCTAACAACAAATAAGCAATGAGACAAATACAAACCCCAACAAAAGCCTGTTGTAAAATAAAGTAGCCGACAGGAACCACTTACCCCATGTTCTAGACACAATTTGATCGTCATTAAATAAGTTTATAGTGAGTCAATGTGACAAGATTCAGTTTAATAGAATTTAATGAAGGACCTAGCAAATAACATTAATATTGGGATTTTCCTTTTTTTTTTTTTTATCCATTCACTCCCCACACAGGTGGTAAGTCCCACTGTGTGCATAAAGGGGAACGGGACACAGCCCCTGCCTTCAAGGGAGCTGCTGTCTCCAGGGAAGCAGGGAGAGCTGAGAGCCTCAGTGGGCCTCAGGGGCCACAGGAACCAAGACTTCACTGACAAGGTGCAGTTTGAAGAAAATTCCAAAAGATGACTAAGAATCCACCTTCCAGGAGAAGAGAAGACGTTCAGGGCATGGGGAAAAACATTTGCAAAAATAGATTTAAAAATGAATATGGGAAAAAAGCCTTTTTTAATTTTTTAAAAATTAGTATGGCCTATAAAGAAAACAGCTTTTGGAGGAAATGTCAAACACTGAATCTGAAAAGGTGGACTTTGTGTGATGTGCTCATGACCTGTCTGATAACACAGACAGACATGTGGCCAAGATAGCAAACTTGCCTCTAAATGTGCCCCCCGCTTACTCTTCATGGTGTCTGGCACATGACCTAGCATCACCACCATCACTAGTACCAGCACCAACACCACCATCACCATCATCACTAGTACCACAACCACCAGCACCAGCACTAGCACCGTTACCACCATCACCAGCACCATTACCACCATCACCACCATCACCACCACCACCAGCACCATTACCACCATCCATCCGCACCAGCACCATTACCAGCACCAGCACCCGCACCAGCACCACCACCATCAGCACCACCACCATCACCACCACTACCAGCACCAGCACCATTACCACCACCACCACCACCACCACCAACATCAGGACCATCACCACCAGCACCAGCACCATTACCACCAGCACCATCACCACCAGCATCAGCACCACCACCAGCATCAGGACCACCACCATCAGCACCAGCACCATCTCCACCAGCACCAGCATCATCACCATCAATAACGACATTATGAGGCAAACGTATTGACAGATTATTCTCTACAATAACTGAAACAATCACAATGCCATCAACAACATCCCTGTTTCTCCATGGGGAAAGAAAAAATCTAACTGTAGTACCTTAATCAGTAAGAAGGTTTTAACATTTTAACTTATTGTAATAAAAAGAGGCAGCACATTTTCCTATAAAATGAAGATTTCCTCAAGCATTCATCTTCCTTGAACATACCTCAAAGAGAACTGGTATATTCATCTGGTATCTTTGTATCCATGTTAAGAAATTTCAAAACAATGGTATATGTTATTTTTCTTATGTTCTGTTTTCTCTTTCCACTGCTATACATACATACAATCTAAACAGAGTATAGATTCTTCTCTATATTGAAATAAATACCCGACAAATGCTACTTTTCTCTATCATTCTGTTATTTCTGCTCTGTCTTAGACATGATTGAAGTAGCTTTTAACTTCTGGAATCTCTGCCATTCCATATCAATTGATCATGTTTTATTTAACAAAATACTATGCAGTTTTGATAACTGTCAAATTTAAATATGTTTTCAAATCAGGTAAAATGAGTCCTTGTCACTATTGTTTTACAAATTACATTTTTGGATATTCTTTGTTTTTACTTCATATTAACCTACTTCTTCCAAATGACTGAAAAAATTTGAAGAATGGCCAAGATGAGTAGAAAGCTTTATAATACGCAGCCACATCACTTAGTTTATTAAATATTTTAGAGATGACTAACTGACCAGGACCACTGAAACCCCTGAAAATACAAAGACTACTTCAAGTATTGCTCTTCTTTTACAAAGAAGGAACCGTCCAATGAGGTTTAGAAATGTGTTCAATAATACATAATTGGATCCTAGGAATACTTCAGAGAAAAGTTCATGAACCACACATAAGATCATAATGGGTTATTTTCCCCTTTGGGATATCTGTTAAAAGGACTTGATGACTAACACTTGATTTTACAAGGACAGTCACTGTAATAGCACTGGGGAAAGAACGCTGCGTTTTACAGTCAAAGAGCATCATTTCACGACAAGAATAAGCACAGCCCTGGGCTCAGAATTACCACCCTGAAGGGTTGAGAACAGCTGTGCCTAAGCACCTTGATATTTTTCTTTTGACTCAGAATCTGGCACAGGGAAATTACAGGAGCTATATAAACAAAAACAACTAAACTCAATTATATACACAAACCTCCTTCACTGAAGAGCAATTTCCACATTTAACAATGTGCTTTTGCTTTTCTAGTTTTGTTTTATTTTTTTTCCCTTTTAGGAGATGGCACCTAATGGTATCATATTAAATAACTTTAGAAGACTGTCAGGTTCCCTAGTGAAGACTAGCTTTGCAGCTTATCATCAAGCAATGTTATAATATTGAGCAATCGTGTACATTACATAAGCTGAAGACACACTGTTACATTTTCTTGGGACTTATATTCTAGAACAGTTGACATTAATATAGACACGAAGACAAGAGAAAAAGATGACTCTCTCTACTTATAGAAATAGAAATCAGGCATTTCCAGAGTACATATGTTTTCATGCAAAAATGCCTCACACATAATGAGTGTTCAATCAGTATTCTTTACTACTTGGCAAGGTTCCTGTGTTCTACACAGTGCACACATAACCAAAACTAAATATAGGGAGTGGAAAGTTGACACTTTCCCAGAATTCAGAAAATATTATAAGACTGAATGTCATAATTCAGTTAGAAAGTGAGCAACTTGAATTAAGGTATCGAAGCGATCAATCACAACATCCTCTGAACAAGTGATGTACTTTAGTATGCTCTATAAGGTACATGGTTTGGGAAACAGAAGAAAATTTGGAAGAAGTTTTCCTGCTCTTAAGATAGATTCAGTTTATTTAGGGAGACACTCATTTAAGTAATAGAGAAAACTTAGCTGGAGTAGCATATCAATAAAACAAACAATGTTTTACAAATGGACTGCAGAAGCCCTGAAGAGAATGAAGCAGGTCTAAGCAGACATCAGTAGGATCATTCCAGCACTGCTTTCGAAAGAAGAAGGTTGAGGGCTTCTAGGAAAGAAGGTGCTAGAAAGATCACAATGTTGTAATTAGAGTTAGAACCCAAGATTAATAAACTGTTTTTCCAACTGGAAAGAATCATGGAAAAAGTAAAACAGCTAAATAGCTGATTATTAGTGAGACTACAGGTAATTTTTTTCTTATTTTTCTTCCTTCACATCTATAATATTGCTCATTCTATGTTCATTAAAATATTTTATTTATAGTGAGTGTGTGTCTGCATCTGTGTGTATAAACCATAACTTTTTCAGGAACTGTTTTCCTCTTCCTTTATCTTTCTGCTTAGGATTTTTTTCCCCAACTCTTGATTTTTCAATAGACCCTCCAAGAGTTTCTACTCCTTTCTCTTCAAATATACTGGGGAAAGTTCACAGAATCTCAAATACCACTTTCTTTTGAGTTTCAGGACATTTTATGGTGTTTCAGAGAAGGTGGATTTGGGAATTCACTGACTAAGAAGGAAGAGAACAGCTAATCATATCCTAGAAGGAGCCCGCTTTGTTGTAATGGGTTGAGTTGTTGAAGGAAGAAGCTCCACTATGGAGCCTTGCATCAGCTTGGTTACATAGAGTGGTTTTCTCCTCTTTCTGCATTATAGGAAACCCAGAATCCAGTGACCTGAATAATTAAATTCCAATAAGAAATAATCAAGTTTAAACCAGAATAAATTTGAGGAAAACACATCCCTTTCTTTAGATAATACAGGCTTTTCTGTGAATAACTAATCTGGGTCTATCCCACACACAGCTAAAGAAACACAGAAATCTAGCTTGGGGATCTTTTTCCTGTACAATGTAAAAACTCAAATATGTAAATATATCTTAGGAGTTTGAAAGTCCAAAAGGAAACATCAATTGACCATTTTTAATTACACCTGATTCCAATTCTAAGTTTGCACATTGGTGATCACCAATATGATTGAGACTTTCATATATAATAAAAATAAGAATGTCCTAGGGGCACCTGGGTGGCTCAGTCAGTTGAGCATCCAACTCTTGATTTTGGCTCTGTTCATGATCTCAGGATTGTGAGATAAAGCCCCACGTCCGGCTCTGTGCTGAGCATGGAACCTGCTTGGGATTCTCTCTCTGTAGCCCTCTGCCCCTCCCCCTGCTTGCACACGCTCTCTCTCTCTCAATCACTAAAAAAATAATGCCCTATATTTCTTGTGTTTTAATTATCTCAACCAATCAGAATAACATGGCACCCTGTGCAGTTAAGTTAGTAGACAGATGTTCTGATTGTCCTTTTATAGAAGAAAAACATTTTTAGAAGGCACACAGAAGTTAAATGATTTTTTTGTTCAAGGTCACACATCAAAGGAAGAACGATGAAGCGTCTGCTTTGGTTCAGTGAGAAAAAGTGCCAAGTTCATGCTAGAGGTCCTTATCCCCCCAAACCTCAATGTTTTCTGTCATTAAAATATAAATAATAATAGTTTACCAACAGGATGAGGATGAAGATTAAATTATATAATAATGTAACAGAAAGTTCCTAGAAAAGTTTGGCCACATGGAAAGAGTTCAATAATTTAGGAAGAAGGGGGCAAGGTAGGAGGAGAAAGGGCAAAAAAGAAGAAGAAAACTATGTTAATGTTTTGGAAAGGTTATCAGTCCCTTCCACCTTAAAAGTTCCCTCTCAGTAGAGCTGGCCACCTTCTAGAAAACCCAATGAGCATCTATACTCTGCAAAATTTGCAAATTTTATGTTTTTTATTGCTAATTACCATTAGGCATTATGCTTTGACTTTGTTCAAGTTGTCATGTCTTTAAAATAATATGAATCATTTTCCTGAGATGTGGAACAGCTGCAAATGTTACATGAAGGCAATTTTGCAAATTAAGGTAATTTGCTGAAAATTCTTCCCAAGATGCATTTAAATAGGTAGCTTGTGGGAGAGAATATCATCATGTTTCCTTCTAGCATGTTCCAATTCACAGGATTACTGGTTAACCCATTAACAAATTTGCACTGAATCCCAACCTTGTGTGAGATAATGGGGCCGATGTAAAGATAGAGAAGAATTAGTATTTATATCAAAGTTTATAATGTAGTAAGGAGAAGGAGATGAGAAACCACAAAGAGTAAGAAATATAATACTTCAATTAAATAATAATAATAATGAATATTATTTGTAAAGATGCCACATACAACTTAAGCATGATTAATTGCCCCATCTAATATTAACCGGTGTATGGTATGGGTAACAAGCGCATTAAATTTAAGGGGCCAGAACCCTAAAGGCTGCAGACAGCTGAGAAAAGCTTCCCGAAGGGGCATCTGGGTGGCTCAGTCATTAAGCGCCTGCCTTCGACTCAGGTCCCACATCGAGCCCCGCATCAGGCTCCCTGCTCATCAGGAAGCCTGCTTCTCCTTCTCTCCTCCCTCTGCTTGTGTTCCCTCTCTCGCTGTGTCTCTCTCTGTCAAATAAATAAATAAATAATCTTTAAAAAAATATAAATAAAAAAATAAAATTCCTCCTGGCCAGCCAAAGAAGAGAAGCTAATAATATTTGGGACCTGGCTCTTTTTAGCCCCAAAGAGCCACACCAAAATCTTCCTTAGTGATCATTTAGTAACCCAGAAGAACTCTGGAAAAATATATCTTCAGTGACAAAGCATCTTTGGACATTTCTATGAATTGTCTCCCATACTTTTATCCCTAATGATTAATGTTTGCTGGATATTAAGCTGACAGTGCCAACTTGAGAGAGATGAAATCATAAGCCTCTAGAGCTCTTGCTATTTGAAATGGGCAAATCATTAAAAGTATCACTACAGCTATATTATTTAGCTTTCATATATTTTCTGAAAGACGAGTAAAATACAACTATGACAACAGTTACCATGGAAACCGTTTCTTGCTGCTGCCTTCCTGAATAGTAACATTTAATTTGATGCATTAATCTAGTAGCTGAGGTGTGATTCACCTTTTTTTCTCATCAATTCCTACATCACCAAACCGCACAACTCCAAGGAGTGATTCTCTCTCTGCTAACACTCTTTGTCATAAAGTGAGAACATATTTTGTCCTTCTAGCCAGAATTATTGAACACCCACTAAATAATTTAAATAAAAGAATAGAAATAGAGTATAAGTTTTAAAAAACAAACAACACCAAGCTCCATGCTGAATGTCTGTGACTCATTACATGACAGATTTTTAAATTTGCTTATATAACATTAATACTACCCCGAAAGAAAAAAAGCTCCTTGTAAGGCAGCACTCCATGAAGAGCCCTATTTTCCTTGTCTGTCCACTCTGGTCCTTGGAATGCTAGCTACAAGAGCCTAGTGGACTCAAATATCCATCCAGAGCAAAAGAAAATTCTTTAACTTGGATCTTTATGATGACCACGTAAGGATTAGTTAATAATGAATGAGTCTGAAAATACAAAAAGAAAATTATGATAGAATAATTACACAGTTCACTTGAGCATTTATATCCAGCAAATCACAAATGATATAAATTCAAATATTAACTTCTAGTTTTCCTCACTAAGAAACTACTAAAAATGTATAACCAAGGGAAGCTAAACAGACCTACCCAGACCAGATCTCTGGTCTCTTGAGATATTTTGATTCTCTTGATCCTCATTGGTGTGTCTCCCACTATTCTTGCTCAGAGCTGATTGTGTTGGGCTCTCTCTACCAACACCATTATTTCTATTTGAAGAAATTTCTCAGGCTACACTTATGAGTTCATCAGAAATACACAGCTGTGTGACGATGGTATTCCTAAGAGGTCTTTGTTTTCCTTAACTACTCTCTGCAAGATATGTGTCACAAGTTGTACGTTACTGAGTTGATCCTCCTTTTGTATTCAGGGACCCAGCTCCATCTACATTTATGGATTAGAGAGAGTTCTGTGTTTTCTGGTTCTTAGTTGTGTCTGGTTCTGTCCTTTGCTCTGAATTCTGACCTTAGTTATGGCCATGGATGCAGTGCATTCTGCCCTTTTGGATGGTAAGAGTAACTTTCAAATGAGGGGCCAACCCAAAAATGGATTTTCCCATTTTACAAACATGCAGGTGCCATGAGACTTCCTAAGTAACACTATTAAGACCTATTCCTGGACATAGAGCCTCACAATTATCATGCAACACAATTTTACTCAAAACAGTTATAAGTGTGCTACACATACTTTACTCAAAGCTAGAGATGGAAAAATTAATATTTATGTGACCTCATTTTCTCTAACATTCATCTTTCACAGAATTGTGCAAAATGCCAACCATTCAGCATATAGTCATGTAATTTTTAAAGCTATAATATTTAGAATATTGACAGTAACACAGAATATCATGCCCATTTTGGAAAGCAAATGATAGATCTCACCATGTCTACAGAATGTTTCAGGTTCATTAAAACTCCATTTTAACTTCCAAATAAGAACCCAGAATTACACGGAATCTTGAAGACATACAAAAATAAAAGTAGTACTTTGGAATATATCTATTGCCTCAGATCAAATGCTACCTCATTAGCATCTACATATATGAAATAATTTACTAATTCAACAAATAATTATTGTGTCTACCATGTTTCAAGCAGAAACCCTGGTTTTTTGGAGTTTGCATTTTAGTGTGTGTTGGGGGGCAGTAGGGAGTAATACAATCAACAAATAAATTAGACGATGATAAATTAATGATAAATTCTACAGATAAAAAGAGAGAAATTGACAGTAATACAACAATAGTAAGGGACTTTAACATCCCACTTACAACAATAGATAGATCATCCAGACTGAAGAGATCAACAAGGAAACAATGGCTTGAATAACACATTAGACCAGATGGACTTAACAAATATATACAGAACATTCCATCCAAAAACAGCAGAATACATATTCTTTTCAAGTGCACATGGAACATTCTCCAGTATAGATCACATGTTAGGCTACAAAACAAATCTCAATTAAGTTTAAGAACTGAAACCATATCAAGCATCTTTTCCAATCACAACAGTCTGAAACTCGAAATCAATTATAAGAAAAAAACTAGAAAAACACAAACACATGGAAGTTAAACAAGATGCTACTAAAAAACAACGGGTCAATGAAGAAATCAAATAAAAAATTAAAAAAATACGTGGAGACAAATGAAAATGAAAACACAACAGTCCAATCTTTGGGACACAACAAAAGCAGTTCTAAGAGAGAAATTTATAGTGATTCAGGTCTACCTTAAGAAACAAGAAAAATCTCAAATAAACAATCTAACCTTACACCTAAAGGAACTAGAAAAAGAACACACAAAGCCTAAAGTTAGTAGAATAAAGGAAATAACAAAGATTAGAGCAGAGGAGCACCAGTCTCAGTCAGTAGAGTATGTGACTCTCAATCTCAGGGTTGTGAGTTCAAGCCCCACATTAGGCACAGAGCCTACTTAAAAAAAAAAAAAAAAAGATTAGAGCAGAAATAAATAAGATAGAGACTAAAAAAAAATGGAAAAGATTAATGAAACTCAGAGCAGTTTGTTTAAAAGATAAACAAAATTGATAAACCTTCAGCTAGACTCATCAAGAAAAAATGAGAGGTCTCAAATAAAATCAGAAATGAAGGAAGAGAAGTTAACAACTGACATCTAATAATACAAAGAATTATAAGAGAATACTATAAAAAATTATACGCCAACCAATTGGACAAACTAGAAGAAATGGGTAAATTCCCAGAAATATACAATCTTCCAAAACTGAATCAGAAAGAAATAGAAAATTTGAACGGAGTGATTACTAGTAATAAAATTGAATCAGTAATCAAAAAATTCCTAACAAACAAAAGTCCAGGACCAGATGGATTCACATGTGAACTCTACCAAACATTTAAAGAAGAGTTAATGCCTTTTCTTCTCAAACTATTCCAAAAAATAAGAGGAGGGAAAACTTTCAAATTCCAAATTCCAAACCAGACTTACCCTGAGGCCAAAACCAGACAAAAATACGACCAAAAAAGAGAACTACAGGTCAATATTCCTGATGAACACAGATGCAAAAATCCTCAACAAAATATTAGCAAGCTGAATTAAACAATACATTAAAAGGATCACTCACCACAATCACGAGAGATTTAATCCAGAGATGCCAAGGATGGTTCAATATTCCACAAATCAATCAATGTGGTACATCATCACATTAACAAGAGGAAGGATAAAAACCATATGATCACCTCAACAGATGCAGAAAAAGCATTCGACAAGATTGAACATCCATTCATGATAAAAACTCTTAACAAAGTAGGTCTAGAGGGAACAGACTTCAACATAATAAAGACCATATATGAAAAACCCACATCTAACATCATACTCAGTTGTGAAAAATGGGAGAGCTTTTCCTCTAAGATCAAGAGCAAGACAAAGATGTTTACTTTCACCACTTTTATTCAATATAGTACTGGAAGTCCTACCCATAGCAATCAAACAAGAAAAAGAAATAAAAGGCATCCAAATTGGTAAGGAAGAAGTAAAACTGCCACTACTTACAGATGACATGATACTCTATATAGGAAACCCTAAAGATTCTGTTAAAACACACACACACACACACACACACACAAAACACACAAAAAAACTATCAGTAGTAATAAATGAATTCAATAAAGTTTCAGAACACAAAATTAATATACAGAAATCTGCTGCATTTCTACATAGTAATAAAAAAGTAGCAGAAAAAGAAATTAAGAAAATAATTCCATTTAGAATTTCACCAAAAAGAATAAAATATCTAGGAATAAATTTAACCAAGTAGGCAAAAAGAATAAAGTAGGTAAGAGGTGCAAAAATTTAGGAGCTGTATATTATGGAGAGGTGACAATATTAAGTGGGGGGGGGACAAAGGAGGATTCTGAAAAGGTGACATCTGAGAAAGTTTGGGAGGTGAAGGAACAAGCCCCACATGGATAGCTGGGGAAGAGAACTCCAGGCAGAGGGAACAGCTAGTTGCAAAAGCCCTGAGGCAGGAGCATATCTGGTATGTTGAAGAATAGGCCAATTCAGGTCAAGTGGAGTAACTTAAGGAGAGTATCATAGGCAATGAATAAGAGAAGCAATAAGGTGTCAATCGTGTAGGGCCTTATAGGCCACTGTTATGAACTTTGCCTTTTACTCTTAACGAAATAGGAAGTCACTGAGGATTTTAAGCTAAGGAGTGACATGATCTCCTTTCCATTTTTCAAAGTCCAAAGTTGACTATTGTCAACACAATAGTCTGAGGGTTGGCTGATGGTTGGAGGGGCAAAGGAAAAAGCAGAGGGTCTAGTTAAGAGACTGTTGCAATAATCCAGGTAGGAGGTGATGACAGACTGGACTTGGGAGTAACACTGGAATTGACAGGAAGTAGTCAGATTCTGGGTATGCAGTGAAAGCAAAGTCAACAGGAGTTGCTTACAGATTGGATATGGTTAGAAGAGATAAGAAATAGAGGAGAGAAGGAAAACCTCAGAATTTTTGGCCTGAATAACCAGAAGATGCAAGCAATGTACCAATATGGGGAGCACTGCAGAAGGAGTAGGTGGGAGTGAGAATTCAAGACTTCCATTGGGGACCACTAAGTTTGATATGCACCTATACACACGTGGAGATGCGGAGCAGGCAGGTAGGTACAAGACACAAAGATAGATCTTTCAGTTAATGTTTATTGAGTGATTAAGTGAATTAAGAAGTAATAAATGAGTAAGTGAATGATTAAGCACTGAATGAATGAATGAATATTGGGGATACAAAAATATTCCAGTAAAAAAAAACTAGTGAGGAGTGTATAATTCAGCAGACAACTTACGGTCTGAAAGAGCAAGGGCTTAAATGAGAAAACTAAGATAACAGCAGGGGGAGGGGGGCACTGCAGAAATCAGTACAAAGCAACCCACTCACTGGGTTTTAAAATAACATTTAACATTTTCAATCAAAACCTCAATGAGAGGGGCGCCTGGGTGGCTCAGTCATTAAGCGTCTGCCTTCGGCTCAGGTCATGATCCCAGGGTCCTGGGATCGAGCCCTGCATCAGGCTCCCTGCCCGGTGGGAAGCCTGCTTCTCCCTCTCCCACTCGCCCTGCTTGTGTTCCCTCCCTCGCTATGTCTCTTCCTGTCAAATAAATAAATAAAATCTTAAAAAAACACTTCAATGAGATACCACCTCACACCAGTCAGAATGGCTAAAATTAACATGTCAGGAAACGACAGATGTTGGCGGGGATGTGGAGAAAGGGGAACCCTCCTACACTGTTGGTGGGAATGCAAGCTGGTGCAGCCACTCTGGAAAACAGTATGGAGGTTCCTCAAAAAGTTGAAAATAGAGCTACCAGACGACCCAGCAATTGCACTACTGGGTATTTACCCCAAAGATACAAATGTAGGGATCTGAAGGGGTACGTGCACCCTGATGTTTATAGCGGCAATGTCCACAATAGCCAAACTGTGGAAAGAGCCAAGATGTCCATCAACAGATGAATGGATAAAGAAGAGGTGGTATATATACACAATGGAATATTATGCAGCCATCAAAAGGAATGAAATCTTGCCATTGGCAACAACGTGGATGGAACTGGAGGGTGTTATGCTGAGTGAAATAAGTCAATCAGAGAAAGACATGTATCATATGATCTCACTGATATGAGGAATTCTTAATCTCAGGAAACAAACTGAGTGTTGCTGGAGTGGTGGGGGGTGGGAGGGATGGGGTGGCTGGGTGATAGACACTGGGGAGGGTATGTGCTATGGTGAGCGCTGTGAATTGTGTAAGACTGTTGAATCACAGACCTGTACCTCTGAAACAAATAATACATTGTATGTTAAAGAAGAAGAAGAAGATAGCAGAAAGGGAAAAATGAAGGGGGGGAATCGGAGGGGGAGATGAACCATGAGAGACCATGGACTCTAAGAAACAAACTGAGGGTTCTAGAGGGGAGGGGGTGGGGGGATGGGTCAGTCTGGTGATGGGTATTAAAGAGGGCACATACTGCGTGGAGCACTGGGTGTTATACGCAAACAATGAATCGTGGAACACTACATCAAAAACTAATGATGTAATGTATGGTGATTAACATAACATAATAAAAAAAAAAAAGATTCAAAAGGGCAAACCCAAGCGAAGGTAGAGAATTTGTACCACAATGCTAAGATGGGAAAGAAAATAGAGGAAAAAACAAAACAAAACAGTGTCACTTTGGAACCCAAGAGGTATATTATGCACCACAAACTCCCTCAAAAGAATTCAAGTCCAAGAGCATCATTTTTATATGTCTTGAACATATGTGCTAAAATATAAACGAATGATCAGCAAATGAAGAGGGTAGTTCCCTAACAAACGACACGGATTGCATGCATGGATGTATGTAAATACATATTAAGTATTCTTAAACAACACAATGCTGATCTTTGATTTCCCACAAAATGATTTTCATATTCTGGAAGTCATTCTATCTTAACTGCTCTTAATATCTTAAATGTGTCACTGCTTTTAGGTATACATTGTTATTACACCTCATTTTAGAAATGTTTAAAGGTATACATTTACTGATTTTAATTTGCTAACTGTATCTACCATCTTAGGGGCCAGATCTTAAGTCACAGAAATTAAGGTGTATCCCACGCCCTACTAAATAATGTACGTTTCTCAAAGCCTCTCACCAATTTGTTATTAAAATCGATATTGCAAAATTTAGAAATGAGAAGACTCAGGAGCATTGTATAAATCTCTTCATTCCTACATCTGTTCCTTGGGCTGCTACTTACGTTAGCAAATGACAGGAAGGAAATTTTTCTTCAATATTTTTTTTAAATCACAATGTTTTTATTTCAATAGTTCCAACGAATGAGAAAGAGATAAAGCAATTTTTAAAATTTCATTTTATTTTAATCATAGTTATTTTAGGTATTTTTTTTACCTAAAATAAGCAAATAACTCTATCAGGGCAGTATCTAATTCGTCATGACTAGAGAGGGCATGATGTTAGGAATACTTGATAAATAGTCCAAAATAAAAACTTCGTATAGAATATGAAAATCTTTCCATAAGTATAAGACCATAACATTTAACACTGTTTTATCTTAGCCAAGAAAGAAAAGAGGCATTTAAATTAAGACTTCAAGCAAGCTCTTTTCTTTTAGCTCTCCATGCCAGTTAACATTAAATTAGCTAGTTTCTCATAGAATAGAAACTATAGAGTCTACAAGAACATTGTAGTACCTATGTCAGGGCAGCAAAAGATAAAGTCTCAGTGCACAACTAGATTTATGTAGGAAGCAGTGCTTATGTTAAAGGACAGAAAGAACATTGCTCCCATTTTCCTAATCTATAGGTTTAACGAAAGTTCTAGAACATGGTTTCTCAACCTCAGCACTATTGACATTTGAGGCTGCATGCATCTGTGCACTGCCAGATGTTTATCAGCATCCCTGGCCTCTATCCACTAGATGCTAGCAGCATCCCACCCCCAGTATGACAACCAAAACTATCTCCAGACATTGCCAAATGTCCCCTGAGGAGAGCAAAACTGCCCCTGGTTGAGAACCCTTGATCTGTCTCTTCAGGAAATACATGAATTTATGTAGATTCCCCCAGATGTGTTGCCTTTATACAAAATTTAACCTTGATTTCAAGGTTCATTTTCAGCTGTCACCAAAGCCCTTGAAACAAAACAGCAGGAAGCAGCTGATACCAACAGAAAAGGGGAGTTTGGTTCTTTCAAAAGTTAAATGTTATGTAACCAAGAAGCAAAGTCTTAAAATTTATACCATGGAAATCCCCCCAAATTAAACTATAGGTTTAAATCTGTTAAATGAGCTCACTTGTATTCTTCCAAAAATAATGAAGAAATACTGCAACTATCTACACCGTCCAGAAACTTGATCTTCTAGAAGGATGCTTAATGTTGCTTTTTTTTTTCCTCTCAAAGTGGCAGCTTCTTATTATCTTTTGAAATGTCATTTGGTGACTCAAAAGAAAACAACTGTAATTTAAACAGCAAGAAATGAGGGGGGAATAAGTCAGTATGTGGCTCCCATTTAGAAGTTACTAAACTGTCTTGCCATGATTAATGTAATATGCTTTCTCCGTGGGCAAAAAACCCCAAGTCTCTAAATCCCATTTAGATACTGGCTGCCCCCATATTTCCATCTCATCCGGACCTGTCCCTGAGACCATGGCCAATTTGCTCATCAACATATCCACATAGATGACCAACAGGCCACCAGAAGGGAGCACGTTCAGTTTTCTCTTAGTCTCATTTTCAAGTTCCCTCCTCAGGCCTTTTCCCTCTTGGGAAATAGTAACATTTCTCCCCAGGAAAAAGCCTTACAGTCATTCTTGATTTCTGTATTAATTTCCTATTACTGCCATAACAAATTTCCACAATTTTGTGACTTAAAACAATACAAATTATTATCTTACACTTCTGGAGGTCCAAAGTCCAAAATCAAAGTCTAGAGTCTAAAGTTAAGGTGGCAGCAGAGCTGGTTACTTTTGGAGGCTCAAGGGGAGAATCTGTTTCCTTACCTTGTGCAGCTTCTAGAGGTTGCCTGTTCTCCTTGGCTCCTGGGTCTTTCCTCACATGGCTCCAACTTCTGCTTCCCTCATGACATCTCCTTCTCTGACTCTGACTCTTAGGACCCTTGGGAATACATGGGACCCACCCAGATATTCAGCCTCCGGTTTCAAGATCCTTAACTTAATCACACCTACAAAGTCTCTTTCCCCACATACAATATCGTGACTTAGAAGAAATATATATATTTAGTCATTTAAATGACCAAAAGATATTTCTCATACATTTGGTCTTCATCCACAGTTCCTGGCTCACAGCACCAAAAACCCTTGGAACTTCCTGAGATAAAAGCAACAGGAACATAATTTGTCATACTATTTGGTCTCTTGTCCTCAGTCCCTGAAATCACTTCAGAGCTATAAAGGTGCAATGATGTCTTGTTATTCATGACAGGCTCCTTTCTACCACAAGGGGTTTATGTGAATGAGGTGACTTTTGGAAAGCACCTAAGGATGGGGGTTGTTTGCCAGGGGAACCAACCATGAAGAGAGGGTTGGAAATTTCGGTCCCACCCCTTGACCTCTCAGGAGGACAGAGAGGTTGGAGGTTGAATCAGTCACTGATAGCTAATGATTTCATCAATCATACCTATGTAATGAAGCCTCAATAAAAACCCAAAAGGAGAGAGTTCAGAGAGCTTCCAGGTTGGAGAACACATGAAGATTTGGAGAGAGTGGCCCACTCCAAGAGGACAGGAAGCTCCAAGCTCTTTCCCCATACCTTGCCCTAGACACCACTTCCATCTGGCTGTTACTAAGTTATATCCTTTTATAATACATCCATAATCTAGTAAGTAAAATGTTTTTACAAGTTCTATGAGCCACTCTAGCAAATTAATCAAACCCAAAGAGGGAGCTGTGGGAACATCTTTTTTATAATTGGAAGCAGAGGTGGTAACCTGGGGTTGCAACAGATGTCTGAAGTGGGGTATCAGGAGCAGTCTTGTAGGACAGACCCTTTACCCTGTGTTATCTCCAGGTAAATAGTGTCAGAATTGCTGGTGTCCTGAGAATTACTTGTTGGTGTGGGGAACCCCTCCACACATTGGAATTTGGTGATCAGAGCCACCTTTGACCATGTGAGGTAACACATTCACTGGTTCTGGGGATTAGGATGTGGGCATCTTTGGGGGGGCCATTATTCTGCTTACCACAATTCTTCCCTTTTTCTAGTCCACCCACCTTCAAATCATCAACAACCTGGAAGCTCTACTTCTAATATACATCCCAAACCAACTATTTCCCTGTAATTCCTCTGTGACCACCCTAGTGCTGGCCACAGAAACTCTATCCTGGACAACGGTGAGCATCTCCTAACTGGTCTCCTTGCTGCCACTCTCGCCCCTCTGCGGCCCATTGTCTATGACGCAGCCAGAATAATCTTTTAAAATACAAATCAGATAATGTTATTTCTTTGTTTAAAATTCATCAGCAGCTTCCCATTATAACCAGCACAAAATCCTAATTGGCCCTTCATCCTCCAGACCCTTCTTATCTTTAAAAAATAATGGAGGAGGAAATACATAATTTGTTCCTCCACAAAATTTCTCTCCCTCCCTCCCCATCAACCTCCCAAGGCTGAGCAAGAGCTCCCAGCAACTCATTGAAGGAGGGCACATGTGCTTCCACTGACCTTCCTGGGTCTCTCCAAAGGCAGAAGACAGCAACTTACCACTAATTCTAACCCTAAGCCCTCCCTCTCAAAGTCCATCTTCGCCATAAAATTCCTGATAAAACTACCAGAAAATTAAAAATATGTAAGAAATAAAAATTAAGAGGTAAAGGAAAGAAAGGAAGGAGCATAACATAGTGTGATATGTTCTTCACATTTCATAGCAAGCAGAGAAAAGATAATATCTTAGGTTGATGGGTCTAAAAATAGCGCAGAGATAAATTATTCAACGTTAAAAGAACTAAAAATAAAAATTTAGCAGCCTTTGGGGAGTGTTGGGAGAGAGAAAACTCTCCCATTTTATTCTTTTATGAACTCTGAATTCTTAAACTATGTAAATAGAGTAGAGTAACTACTAATTTTTCACAGATATTTACACTAATTTTACAAGTGAGGGTGTGGATGTTTATATATGCAAATTTGTCATCTGCTTTTTCGCCTACTGTAATATTCCTTTCCCTCTGATTCCTAAGACTGCTCTTCAGAATTTCCCCACTGTGAAACTCCCACCAAGGACCTCTTGGTGATAAATCAGAGGGCACTACGATCCCAGGAGCAGCATTTCTCTGGAACATTATTCTTTAGGTCCTTCCCTGACTCTATTTTTCAAAAACTCTTTTCTCCTGGAATTACCTCACACCAGCTATTTCTGGAGCCAGCTACTCTTCTCACTTTCAGATAATAAGAGTCCACATTGAATAATTCTTACTCATCTTCCAACATGCCAGAATCTCAGAATTCTGAGAAACCCTAGTGATGTCATACACACACACACATGCACGTGCACACACACACACACACACAACTATTAAAACTAATAAATGAATTCAGCAAAGTTGCAGGATACAAAATCAACACACATAAATTAGCTTCATTTCTATACACTAGCAATGCAAAATCCTACAAGGATATTAAGAAAAGAGTTCCATTTACAATCGCATCAAAAATACTTAGGGATAAACTTAACCAAGGAGGTGAAAAACTTGGACACTGAAAACTACAAAGCACCTATGAAAGAAATAAAATAAAACACAAATAAATGGAAAAACACCCTGGGTCCATGGATTGGAAGACTCAACATAATTAAGATGTCAATATGACCCAAAGCAATCTTAGATTCAGTGCAATCTCTATCAAAATCTCAATGATGTTTTTTGGCAGAAATTGAAAAATCCATCTTAAAATTCATATGGAATCTCAGGGGACCCTGAATAGCCAAAACAATCTTGAAAAAAAAATCAGGAGGTCTCACACCTCCTGATTTCATCAAGCTACAGTCATCAAAATAGAGTGGTACTGACATAAAAATAGACATATAGACCAATGCACTAAAGAGCCCAGAAATAAATCCACACACATATGATCAAATGGTTTTCAAAACAAGGGTGCCAAGACCATTCAATGGGGAAAAGAGAGTCTTTCCAGCAAATGGTGATGGGAAAACTAGATATCCACGTGTAAAAAATGAAGTTAGACACTTAACTTACTCCACATGCAAAAATTAACTAAAAACAAATCAAAGGCCTAAATGTAAGAGCTAAAACTATAAAACTCTGAGAAGAAAATATAGGGGAAAAGCTTAATGACATTGGATTTTGCAATAATTTCTTGGATATAACACAGAAAGCAGAGGCAACAACAATAACAATAATTTGAACTTCATCAAAATTAAAAAATTTTGTGCATTCAAGTACACTATCAATAGAAAGCTCAACTCATGGAACAAGAGAAAATATATCCAATAAGAAATTGATATCCAGAATATATAAAGAACTCTTGCAACTCATCAACAAGAAAACAAACAACCCAATTAAGAAATGGGCAAAGGACACTCTGGAAAACAGTATGGAGGTTCTTCAAACAGTTGAAAATAGAGCTACCAGACGACCCAGCAATTGCACTACTGGGTATTTACCACAAAGATACAAATATAGGGATCCGAAGGGGTACGTACACCCCAATGTTTATAGCAGCAATGTCCACAATAGCCAAACTGTGGAAAGAGCCAAGATGTCCATCGGCAGATGAATGGATAAAGAAGATGTGGTATATATATATATATATATATATATATATATATATATATATACAC
>NW_027397064.1:27837757-27990355 GCF_003265705.2 Callorhinus ursinus
ATATGACCTCACTGATATGAGGAATTCTTAATCTCAGGAAACAAACTAAGGGTTGCTGGAGTGGTGGGGTGGGAGGGATGGGGTGGCTGGGTGATAGACATTGGGGAGGGTATATGCTATGGTGAGTGCTGTGAATTGTGCAAGACTGTTGAATCACAGATCTGTACTTCTGAAACAAATAATGCAATATATGTTAAGAAAAAAGAAAAAGAAGAAGATAGCAGGAGGGGAAGAATGAAGGGGAGTAAGTCGGAGGGGGAGACGAACCATGAGAGACGATGGACTCTGAAAAACAAACCGAGGGTTCTAGAGGGGAAGAGGGTGGGGGGATGGGTTAGTCTGGTGATGGGTATTAAAGAGGGCACATTCTGTGTGGAGCACTGGGTGTTATGCACAAACAATGAATCATGGAACACTACATCAAGAACTAATGATGTAATATATGGTGATTAACATAACAATAAAAAAATTTTAAAAAAAAAGAAACGGGCAAAGGACAGAACAGACATTTCTCCAAAGAAGATATACAAATAGCCAATAAGCCAATGAAAAAGTGCTCCCCATCATTAATCATCAGAAAAATGCAAATAAAAACCACTATGAGATACCCCTTTACACCCATTAGGATTAAGATGGCTGATGTCAAAAAGAAAATAAACAGGAAACAAGTGTTGACACAGATGTGAAAAAGTTGGAACCTGGTGCATTGCTGGTAGGAGTGTAAAACAATGCAGCTGCTGTGCAACATGTTGTGGTGATTCCTCAAAAAATTAAAAATAGAATTACCATAAACTCCAGCAATTCCACTTCTGGGTGTAAACCCAAAAGAACTGAAAGCAGAGACAAAAAGGTATTTGTACATCCACGTTCATAGCAGCATCATTCACAATAGCCAAAAGGTGGAACATTCGAAGTATCCATCAACAGATGAAGGGATAAACAAAATGTGGTAAAGACATACAAAGGAATATTATTCAGCCTTAAAACAGAAGGAAATTTTGATATATGGTACACATCATGGATGAACCTTGAAGACATTATGTTGAGTGAAATAAGCCAAAAAAGGACAATTACTGTGTGATTTTACTTCTATGAGTTACCTGGGATAGTCAAATTCACAGAGAGGAAAAGTAGAATGGGAGTTGCCAGGGGCTGGGGAAAGGGGAGAGTGGGGAATTAGTATTTAATGGGGACAGAGTTACAGCTGAAGAAGATGAAAACATTCTGGAGATGGATGATGGTGTTGGTGCGCAATAATGTGAACTTGCTTAATGCCACAGAAATATACACCTAAAATGGTTAAAATGGTTGACTGTTTTTAGCCATAATTTGCAAGAGAAAGGGAATCAGTATGTGAACTCTTCTTGGTTAAAGGCAGTTAAGATGCGCCAAAATGCTACTTCCTGGTCATAGCATGTTTAGTAATATCCCAGCATCAGAAAGAACAAGAACCAGAATTGTATTTCTGATATTTTCACCATGTTAAATGTTTCTGGTTGGGAGGTCTATATACTATTCCATTTGAGATGGTTTTATAATTATTACATTTCTTTCCAAAGCCAGAAAACAATCAATCACAGATTAAAGTATTTCTTGGGTTCTGTTTTGTTTGGGAACTTGGGGAGTGAGGAGAAGGAGGAGAAGTATGTAGATATTTATCTAATTGGGACATTCCTTAGGGAAATTATCATACAAATCCATGCTATTTATAGTATTTGGCACCACACCATACCCACCTTGGTAATTAGCTCCACAAGGAAAACAGTTCACCTTACAACAAAATGCCTGATTGTAAGCCTGCCCTGGAGAGCCCTGATTGTTGGCAGAGGTTTAGGGAAGGCTCCTCTATTCCCTGGAGTACAAACACCATGTTGACATACTACTGCCTCAACCTGGCATAGAAGATTGTAGCCCTAAGACACCACACCACATCTTTGAGTATTTACTCCTGCCTAAGCACGCCACTCTCATTGGAGGTGACTCAGTAAAGGTCAGCTGCAGCCATAAAACCAGGGAGACACAGAGCGTCACCCCGCCCCACAAATGTCCTCACAATTACTTCTAAGCCCACCTTCTTTTTTCATAAAACAATCCTTTATTCATAAAAGAGCAGTTCATAGCTTGGACTCCCTAGGCCTGTACTTAGTAATTAATGGGTAACATTTACCGAGTCCTACCTATATGCCAGGTACTGTCCCAACCACTTTACATGGGCAACCCATTTCAGTCAGGCACAACTCTGGGGTGAGTGCTATCATTATGTCCATGTTATTGATAAGAAAACTGGAGTTTCAGAGTAGCTGGTATTAGCAGATGTGACCCTTAACTCCCCAACCATTCTTCCCCCCATGTTGCAAACAAGTTAGTAAAGAAAGTCAATATCTGACATTCTAAACAGCCTAGCACAAATCATATTTACCAATTTCCCTGCCTTGCACTGAAATAACATCATGTCTGTGTAGGAACACTGGTTATCACATGCTGACAAAAAGTTTAAATTGGGTGTTAATAAAAAATAGAGGGTAAATGAACCAGTTCTTATTAAATTCAACTTGTTTCAAAGTTTCTTCAGGCTGCAGACTCCTATGTTGGAGAATGTTTTTCCAAAAAAGAAAAGCTTTTCTAGAATGGTCAAATGTCTAACTTATAATTTGGGAACACCAAACATGAACACCCTTGGTTCAGTTAACAAGGAGGAAGGAAATCTAAGAGAGGAAAAAAAGAAAGTCAAGGAAGTGTAACAAGAAAAGGTAAGCAGATAAGCAACATACTGTAAAAATGTCAGGATTTTAAATAAGATTATTTGTTTGAAGTTCTCATTTAGGAGGGAACAGAAAGACAAAAAAACACAACTGGTTACAGAAGAGGGCCAGGGTATGTGTGATTGTGTACCATGGTGTAATTAGTTTATAGATCCTTTTCTTAGAGAAGAAAGTTGTCTAAAAGGGACAGAAACTTCCCTATTCAACCCACAAATATGGTGTGATAAAAGAAGAGACTGGAAGTTCAGGCCTTTTTGGTCATGCCAACAATTCCCAAGACCCGGAGCAACTGACCTGACCTCTCTGGACTTGGTTTTCTCATCTAGAACACAGAAATAATAATCACTAATAATATAACCTGTTTTGTTGCTGTGAGGACCGTGTGAGACAATAGATATGAAAATACCTTGATAAAACTGTTTGGATTCGCTACAAAGGTAATATATTATCTTTGCTATTGCCAGTGTATTGCAGAATGAGTTGCAATTTGATTTAATGCATTCTACTTAGCTGAAACAGTAAAGAGCAAGAAGACACATAGAAGATGAGGGACTCCCCTAAGTGTTGATTGATTTATATTATTAATGGAGCCCATCTGCAAGACTCAAAAATCAATTTATTCATGGCCCTGGAATATTTTTTTATGAAACGCCTCCAGGTGCACTTAGATTTGACTTCTAAAATTAATCTTTAGCCCCACTGAGGGCAAAAGGAAGTGATCCAGGAGCATGTGATTATGCTGTTCTCACTACCTACCAAGGGTTAAAAATGGGCTCGGATGACTCCCTCAGGTGGACACACCATGTAGATAAAAAAGAAGGGAATGTCCTCAACTACATAATAATAGATCAAAATGAAAGAGCAATAGAGGGCATCTGGGTATCTCAGTTGGTCAAGCATATCTGACCATCGATTTTGGCTCAGGTCATGATCACAGGGTTGTGAGATTGAGCCTCATGTGGGGCTCCACACTGGCCGTGGAGCCTGCTTTCTTAAGCTTGATTCTCTCTCTCCCTCTCCCTCTGCCCCTCTCCTCCCACCGTGTGCATGTGCTCTCTCCCTCCCTCTCTCCCTCTCTCTAAAAAAATAAATAAAAATTTTAAAAGAACAATATAGTCATTAGTTATAGGGTCCTATTTATACTTCTGTTCATTGGTTTCTTTGAACTTAACTCTCTATAATTAGCGTCTATCAGTAGAGGAGACTTATTTGAATTTCCATCCTTTTCATTTTTAAATAGAGAACATTTAGTGTTGTTAGATCTTGTTAACAAATAAATATCTTCCACAACAGAATTGAAAGTAGACCTTGAATTCATTAATTTGTAATGTTCCAGATGGGGAAAGTAACCTCTGTCTACTCTTTAGCCAGAGGAAGCACCTATTAAAACAAAACAAAACAAAACAAAAAACACCTTATTTGGTGCATCAAGCCAATTCACAGGTTTGGCTCTGTACCAGAATGGGTGTCCCGTGATGGAGAATGCACCTTTCATGTTACTCTATAAAAAGCAAAACTACCTTAATTTGCTATGAGTGAACATGATTGTTCTTAACTTCTCATTATTTTGAGTAAACCATGGTAACTGGATCTATCCTTTTTATAATAGAATCCCTAGCATTAGCTTTGATTAAAATTGTACCGAATTCATATAAATTCTAAACACAAAGTCTCCTTTGTAAAACTACAAAATTCAGGTGCTGAATGGATTTTGAATGAATGAATTATGTGAATGAATGAGTCTTTCATAAGGTTAAAGGGTATCCACGTCACTTGTGAATTGAATACTTTATGTGAATAAAGCCTTATGACTATGTACATTTTGGAGAGGAATAAAATATTTTTATTCAGAAAAACACACTCTAGGAACAATTCATTACTCAGATCTTAAAGATGGAGAAGACAGGATCTTCTAAAGCAGGAATTTAACAGTATTTGAATCTAAAACAAACGCCTGAGAACACATTACTGACAGATTCAGTTGTTGCCACTGATCACAAGGATTTTCCCTAACTAGTCCTGGAATTTGGACAGATATAAGCAGAACCATCCAGACAAAACTACCTCCTGCCATGGGCTGACTTTTATGTAAACAGGCCTGGAAAAATGCCAAAGGACTGCAGAACAGCAAAGTGTATAGAGTATACAGAAGAGGAGCTCCTTTCCAGAATGCTTCACATTCTCTCCTTCGCTGCCCAAGTAAAATTCACTGAGCTAAAATCATGCTTGTTGCATGTGGATAAAGGGAGTCACAGGATGAAGTCAGTGTTCCAAGAGTCATCTGTCAGCAGTGGGACTGATGGACTGACAGAGAGAGACAAGAGGTAATGACAAGAACAAAATAGAGAGAGAGGAGGAGGAATGTATTCAAGAGAGAAACGTCAAGACTTAATAAGTGACTATTTATAGGCAGAAGATGGAGAGAAAAGAGTCAAAGATGACTCCCCAGGTTCACTGTCAGATGGCGAGGAAAACAGCCGTACCATGGAGGAACATGAGGAAGGCACACGGACAGCCCTCTTCCGGCCTGACTGGACTCTCAGATTGGGTGCTGCCACCACGCCTGGGCAACTGCATCGGGCAATTACGTGGTTCTGGATTATTTTTTGCCTGGCTCCAGAGAGAAGGACAGTGGCCCAATCTGTTACCAAAACCTGAGAACGAGTGAAGACGGGATGACACTAGTAGTTACATAGTTGGCAGGAATGAGTCAAACCCTGCGCAGAAAGAGCAGGAAACCTCCCCAGAAACACGCACTAAAGCAAGACTTGGGACATACAGCTCAGTTCAGACTGGGAAGAGCCAGTGGCCATCACATCAGTCCAGGGTGAAGTGACCAAATACAGTCTAGACTTCATGGGACAGAAGAGTCAAAGAAACACCTCTAGGGGCCAGGCAAGGAGCAGAAACAAAGAAGGCTGAGTGTGCCGTAAAGGAGGGGCAGGGGACTGAAGTCAACAGTGGAGGAGTGACGGTAGATGGGTTACTCCCACCCAAGACAATGGGCCCAATCTTCCCACTCTTCAAGGGAGTCAGCACACTCACTGTCTTCTAACAGATACGTTATTTCATCCTCAAGCACTTGTCAGTGCCTGACATCTTTGTGTCATTGTCGCTGGTGTTGTTCTTGCTGTGTTTACGGTCCGTCTCCTCCCACAAGGGAAGAGAAGTTAAGTTCCCTGAGGAGCCACAGAACTGACACTTAGTCAACATTCATCCAATAATGTGCTCACCTCCTGACTTCTTGGGACTTCACCATCTGATGCAGAATATCCAAACCCCTTAGCTCTTCACACTCTTCACAGCCTTGCACACTCACCACCACCACCCCCATGGACCTTATTCTCTCTCCCAAGTGGGCTTTGCAAAGGATAAGACCTGGGTTTAAATCCTGGCTCTGTCCGCCACTGACCAGCTGTTTGTCCTCTTTGAAGACATGAACTATAAATTTCAACTGCTACATCTATAAACATGTACATTACTGGGTTTCTAGAGGACTTAGTTGATTTATTTATTTTTTTAATTTTCTGAGAGTGCGGGGGCGGGAGGGACAGGGCAGAGGGAGAGAGAGACTTTAAGGAGGCTCCAGGCTCAGTGCAGAGCCCAGTGTGGTGCTCAGTCTCACAACCCTGAGATCCTGACCTGGGCCAAAATCAAGAGTCAGATGCTTAACTGACTGAGCCACCCAGGCGCCCCTAGTTTTTTTTTTTAATTGACTACAAATGTAACACTAATGCCCAATTCTTTTAAATTTCCCATCCTTGGCTTTCCCCTTCTCACACTGACCACACCAAACTCCCTACTGCCTCTCAGCAGGCCGGAGGCTTTGCCTGCTGACTCTGTAGGTCTCCTTCCCCTCCTTCACCCTCCACTCTCTCTCCACCTCCCGATAACTTACCTCCTAACTGCTCCTTAGGGCCAGTTCAATTGTTTCTTCCTCCATCACGTTTTCTTTGACTTTCTTGGGTGCCCACAGATTTTTGTTCTTACAACCACCACCTGCACTGACATGAACCACACACCACCAATTGCCTTGTTTCTGACGCCCTTCCAATTATGAGCAAGGATAGGGACTCCGTAATACTCTTCACCACTTTTCCCAGAGTTTAGCACAGCGCCAGATTCAAAAGGCATTCAATAAATGTTTAGTGAACCAAGCAGAACTAACGTCCAACAGATGTAAATCTGATTTATCAGAAACTATATGGGTGGATTCAACTCTTGTTTCACCACTGAGAATTAACCCATGGCAATAAAAAAAAAAAACCCTCACATAGTCAGCTCCTGATTATCCACATTAATGGTTAATAGTGGTTGACAGTGATAGGGATAATCTAAAATCTGTCAATACAGATATTTTCACTATTTTAGGTAATGTAAACATACAGTGTGATTTATGCAGCATTGAAAACTCAAGATCAAAATTACCTCTCCTAGTGATCTGTCACTGTGCCAAAAACTCTCAACAGTAACTTGAGGCTCTTTTGAATTGTCAATTTGATTATAACACAAAATTTCACAGAAAGCACTGTACTCTTTCTATCCTATGAGTGTTCAATCATCAATTCATTCAACAGCTATTTACTGACAGCCTACCATATACCAGGCGTTACAAGCAAAACCATTACAAGCCTGAATTCTATACACGACAATTCTGTAATAACTGCTTCAGAACACCTGGAAAACCTGGAAAGAAAGTTGAGGCCAATATAAAAGTTTGTATTATCATATAACCATATAATCACCACTCTATCAATTCTGAGAAAGGACGCTATAACTCTTTCGGCTGGCCTACGCCAAGAACAAGGAAGCAGCTGGATGGTCAGGAAATGTGGAACCAGCCTTCTTCTAATGTAGAGTAGGATGCAGTAATAATCATCATGATCTAAATTCATTTAAACATCTCTCTTCTCTCCTTTCAATCTGGGGTGGTAGAGAGTAGATCTGATGAAGAAAACAACTTCTGTTTTTCTGAATTGCTGCCAGGCATTTACAGTGTGATAACCCTGCTCACACCCAGAGTCTGGACATTAGGTAAGGACTTGAGTGTAGGATTTCCAATTGGCGATGAGGATGGGATTGTGGGCAATTTGTGTGCTCCCCCCCCCAAAAAAAAAAAACCAATGCCACTGAGCTGCAAATGGCTGGCTAATTCCCTCTCCCAGACTGCTCAATCTCTCTGGGAAGGAAGCACTCCTTGCTAGTGGTCTGTGCTGTTGCTTTGTGCTGCTGTGTATTGCTCCTGCTGGGTATTGCCTTGAATATCTGACCTAAGTTGTCAGTTCTATGAAAGGTCAGACACCCCTGCCAGGACCAACAAGCAGGATTCAGTCTGAGGTGGGTGGGACCAACAAGCAGGACTCAGTCTGAGGTGGGCGAGTTGCCCAATAGTCTCTAAACAAGACCTGCAGGTTATTGGGTCTGGAGATGATTGGCTATAATTACATGTGAAAAGTTCCAGCACGGAGCCAAGGTGAGATAACTAAGGATGGTAGGGCTCTGTCTCTTTCCCTCAGGCAGGAACCAGGGGCTCCAGCTATCAGGTCTTGGGAACCAAGGAGAGATTCCTTAGGTCAGTGCCTGAAGGGGAGGCCAGCTGCTGGGCCCAGTGCATCAGTGTTCAGGACAAGGTGCTGAGCTTGGAAGCCCTATCCTGTGACAACTCTACCAGGAAGAGGCATCATGGCACCCACCTGGGTGGGCAACACTGCTGAGGCAAGCTTCTTCATGTTGCTGCATTTCTTGCTGCCCTCACAGATTGTCCCCCAACTCCATGGGATACCAGAAATCCCACCCCTGCCATGGTGTGGCAAAACAAATTCTTAATAAAAGCAGGGCCCCCAAGCACCTGGTACCAGCTCTTCCTAAGTTCCCAGAGGAGGTCTAAAAACTATCAGATACTTGTAAGACCCCTGCTTGAATGGCTTAGACTTTACTTAGCACAGTGGCATACCTACATGTGCTACGTTCTTGGGGCTTAGGGGCTTTCCCAAATATGCTGGCTAGTATTACACTGGTGGAGGAGAACCCCAGCCCCTTGGAAGTTGACTGGGACACCCTAGAAAAGGAGGCAGCAGCCCATGAGCAAGGGAAGAGACAATCTCCGCCCCAGGTGTCCCCTGTGACTACCCTTCATACCAAAACATCCAATGACAACCAGCATGAACAAAAAACAGAGACACCTAACTATACCATGATACAAATGCAACATTTTCTAGAAAAATATGTCCAAAGGGAGGGGAAGAAGGGCACTGATTGGCTCTCATGAGTCCAGAACTGGCTTCAGCTTTTGCTTACAGCAGTTGAGATGTACAAGCTGGCTAGACTGCTCAAAGACCCCAAAATCAATAATTTGTTTCAAAATCCCATGGTATTAAGGGCCCATTTTATTAGAGACACCTTAAAGGAGCCCCCAGATTTGTCACCACAACAAGGGCACTCCCAAATATATTTGCCATCAGGAAAGGAGACACAAAAGAAATACAAAAGGGCATGGACTCTGAAGAAAAGACCACCTCACACCTCTAGAGCCCACAGGGATAAGGAGGATGACACTCTGCCTCTCCTGACTTCAACGTTTATGGCTTGGCACGAGGCCCATCAGTCTGTCGCATTATTACTGAGTGAGTTTGGGCTCACTGTGAGTGGACAACTCTAGATAAAGTGTACCTCCTCTTACGTAAAATTGGGATGGTTCAATGGGTATATCATTTTGCTGAGCATCATGCTCCCACAAAAACCCCTGACCATTTCCAACCCAGAGGAGATGCCCTTGGAGCCTGAATCTAAGTTCTTCTTAAAGGGCACTCCCCTTAATTATAAGGCCATGCTGTTACAACTCATAAAAATGTTAGACACAGGACAACAGGCATTAGACTGCATCAGTGTTGTAGCTAGGCATGAAAACAAGTGCTCCTGAAGCCCAAATCTTGTTTTCTGGTAAAGGCAAATGGAACCCACTGCCCCCTCAGCCAGGAACCCAATGGAGGGGCCCTAGGGAATTTGGGAATTTCTAGGCCCCTCTTCAGTCCCTACTGACAGGTGGTGCCTTGACCCAGCTCCCTCCGTCTCAAGACCACCAAGAAGTCTCACCGTATTGGCAACTCTGGAGATCTGGGGTCCCTAATGATTTAATCTCTGGACAGCCCAAAAACAAGTTAGAAGCCTTTACTCGGGCAATGAGGGCACCTCAAGGGACGCCAGCTGCCCCCCACAAACCCCACCAAGGACAGATGCCATCACCTCTCGGAGCACTCCAGCCCTAGGAGTAGGATCCGGAATCCCATATCCTCATCTCTGAGACGGACTGCCAACGCCCCTGCCCTAGGCACCCAGCAGTTCCCTGAACTTATCCCTCCTCTGATAACTTTTCTAATTATCCATTGTGACACACATAACAGACATTTTACTACTCTCACTGACACTGGATCCCAAATTACAGTGCTGCCCAAGAACCCCTCCAAACATAAGCCAGGGGCATTCTTTAAATTACAAGGCATAACAGGAGAGTAGAAGGCATTCAATTTCCATTGGATGTCACTATTGGAACAATCTTTATGAAATATCTTTTAGCACTGAAGGCCCCTTTGGCCCTACCCTTTCCTGTTACAGGTATGGTTGCCTTGACATGGCATTGTGCCATCTGGAACAAACCCAAATTCCTGACCTTTCTAGTGGGAGCTGTACACTGGGAGCCCATATGACTGCCAGCTTCCAATTAAGATGGTAAATACCATCCCTTGTGACAAAGGACTGAGGGACTGCAGTCTATAATGCAAAATGTATTAAAGGAACTCATTAAAGACACCATTTCTCCTTTCAATTCTCCCATTTGGCTGATATTAAAGCCCACTACTAATGAGTAGCACCCTACAGTTGACTACCGAAATTTAAGTGCTCAGGTACCCTCTATTATGGGAGCTCAGGCTCCCATTCCCAAAATTTTCCAGTTAAGCAAGGACATTCAGAGGGCTCCAAGAGACTGCTTTGCCATGATGGATCTAGCTAATATGTTCTATTCAGTATCAGTCACCGAGGAATCCCAATGGCAGTTCACCTTCACTTTTGAAGGCACCCAATATACCTTCACCTGGCTGCCTATGGGCTTTCATAACAGCCGGCTATTGTCCACAGTCTTTGCCAGAAAGACCTGGATACCCTTACAGTGGTCTACTTGCACCATGTGGTGCTGGGCTGATGACCTCCTGATGTAGGGCCCCTCAGAGGATGGAGTGTGAGAGGCCCCAACACAGCTGGTGATCCACCGACAACATAGGGTGGGCTACTGCTCCACATAAGATTCAAGAGCCAGCCACAACTGTTTAATTTCGGAGTACTAATTGGTCCTCTAAAGGCTGGAAAATTCCACTTATGGTTAAACATCCCAGTTGGTAACTATTCAGCCCCCCACCACACTATGACAAGCTCATAGAGACAACACATACCATACTTACCCATCATTCTTAAACCCATTTATGTAATCCTCAATAGGAGGGCACGTTCTGCATGGAGCACTGGGTGTTATGAACAAACAATGAATCATGGAACAGTACACCAAAACAAATTATGTAATATATGGTGATTAACATAACAATAAAAAATTTAAAAAAACCCATTTATGTAATCACATGCAAATCCCCCACATTTCTTGGGGAGAAGCTCAACAACAGCCTTACAAATGACGCAAAGATCAATTCATCAGTTGACCCCCAGATCCCCACAGCTCCTCCTTCTGGGTTGAGGCACTGGCCACCATGCACTATGCATTTTGGAGTCTACCTATGGACTAAACATGGCTCCTCCTGGCTGCCTTACAGGCTTCTGCGCCATACAGCTGCTCTCCACAGCCACCCACTACACCCCCTTAGAACATCAATTCTGTTTGCTTATTGCCTTTTTTAGAAACAGAAGCCTTTGTGGTAATGGAGCCCATTCTCTTGTGTACCCACCTTACCATTACTCCATGGACAAGGGATGCCTCCCAGTGGTGGCTCACACAGCTACAAATGCCTCTCTGCGAAAATGGTAAAGGTGCCTTCACGAACAGGCTAAACCTGATGTGATGGGTCTTTCCAAACTGCAGGAGGATATGGCTTCCCCGCTCCTCAGTCCCCTGCCCAGAGACCTTGAAGAACTGATGGACAGTGTCTTCAGTGCTTGAATCTCTGGTAGCCCCTGGAAGAGCTGATGGAATGAGAAGGGGGACTGTGTATTTCCCAATGGCAGCACCATCACCATACCCAGTGGAGCCTCTTGGAGAGCAGCAGCACACCATCCTGCCAGTGGCACCATGCTTATCAAAGATGGCCAGTCGGGTCAGCTCAGCTCACTGAGCTTATAGCAATACAAATGGCTGTGCAGAGCACCACTGCCCATGACAAGCCTCTTGTCCATATTTTTACTGATTCATGGGAGGTTGCTAACAGGATAAAGTATTGGTCAAGCCAGTGGCAGCAGAACAATTTTCCCATTCAAGGCCATCCCATTTGGGCTGCCCCAATTTGAAGAGACACTGGCCAGGCACTAGTCACAGTTAAGGTTACCCACCTTTCAGCACATTCAAAGGCTACCACTCCAGAGACTGTCTTTAACCGGAAGTGACAGCCCTGGCGCATATCCAGGTCACCACCAGTTGGGGCTCTCGGCCACCAATTCTTGACCAAACCCTCCGCCACTCCACCCACCACCACCAGCAAACCACAACCCTCCTCCAGCCCCCTGCATACATGCATCAGTCAATCCTTGGCTCCACCATTCTGACCTTTCTTAGTCACCACTTCCATGCTCCTTATTCCCTGGCCCAACTGTCCCATATTTCTTCAAGTCATGGGGGAGCTGCTGCCACAGTGACCTGGACCCACCACGGGGCATTCCTCTTGTTCTAAACTGCAAATTATGCTCCCAAACACTGCACACTGTCCTGTCATGTTTCGGTTCTATGACGGGACCGCCCTTTTAGCCTCTGACAGGTGGATTTCATAGGGCCACTTCCTCTGTCAGTGGGCACTATCCACTTCACAATTGCATGTGTGGATCCCTTTAGTGGCCTATTGCTTGCTACACCCACCAGAAACACCTCTACAGAGCAGATAATCTCTTTCTTTTCTAAGTACATCCTGTCCCCATTCTGGCCCAGCAGACATCATTGACTCAGATCAAGGATCTCATTTTTACTACCCATGTAACAGCGCTGGGCTAGCACTGGGCTCTCCTACAGGGCATCCAGTGGTACTTTCATCTCTCAAGTTGCTCCTTAAGTTACAGAGCAGTAATTGGACTCCTTTTAAATGGACTTTCCAGCTGCCAGGGGCACTTACCACTTTAGACTCTAGGCCACATGGCCAGCATGATCCTCACACCAACTGGGCTCCCCGGGCCACGCTGCCTGTGATTGTGATCATGGGGGAATCTGATGCCTTCATCTTACAGGACAATACTATCTACATATTCCTCAACTGTTTTGAGTCCCTTTACAGATTTAAAATGTTGATCATCTCACCTTCCAATACTCATTGGTGACCAAATCAGGGACAAGTGGTTAGCTATGACCCCCTAGTCATAGTTAGTCCTGGCCCATTAGAAAAACACAGACCCAACTGTGCTACTTCTGGAGCACACTTACCAGCTTGATATGCAAATTCCACCTGAAAGTCCAATGTAATAGTGGCTTTAGTGGATGGCTCATTTCTCCTAACCATAGCTCCCCAAAGGAGGTGGAAATAATTGCGCTGGGACCCACAGAAGGGATGGTGTAGAGCTCTAAAAGGGGAAGAGGCACTCAACATCAGAAGATGACAGCATGGCAATACAATTACACTTGGTCCTACCCCACTTTGGAGGAAGTTACCCGTGAACTGTTGACCCACAATAAATCTTCACTATGGGGCAGTCAGTGGGCAGATGCACAACGATAAAATACAGGTGCTCACTGCTGCTGGCCTTACTCTGTGCCTTGTGTGCCATCTGGGTCATGGGGCTTCTCTTCCACCCAGAGAAGCAATGCTAGAAAGTTGCTGGACCATACAGCACTCGCCCACAATTGCACCCCAGTGTGGGGGGACAGCAAGAGTTGGAAGTCAGCCCTTAGAGGGGCTGTGCCCAAAAGTCTCCAGGTATGGATGCTAGCTTAAAGGCCACCATGTTCATCCTGACTTCTGGGCACTGATCATTACATGGACCTGATTTCAAACCTAACTGGATGATCAGCTTATGTAGTTCAGACCCATCTCTGGTAACATAGAGCCAAACGTTAAATTGTCAGGAGCATATGACTAAATTTTCTTTAAACCAAGCTACACAGGTGTCTCCAACCCTTACTATATTTTTAAAAGATTGACTGATTGATTGATTTAGAGAGACAGAGAGAGGGCACGCATGAGCAGGAGGGGTAGAGGAAGAAGGAGAGAGAGAGAGAAAAGCAGACTCCACGCTGAGCGCAGAGCCCAGCGTGGGGCTTGATCTCACACACTTAGATCACAACCTGAGCCAAAACCAAGAGTCAGACGCTTAATTGACTGCACCACCCAGGCGCCCCTTCAACCCTTACTATTTGTGAATGGAGACCTCTTTGGAGAATAGTACTGCTTAATTATTTACAAGATGCATCCCAAGGACCCCCAAAATTTACTGAAAATGCTCCCAACAGTTCAAGCAGACCTTAATCTGGGCACCCCAAATCTATGCAACCTTATTAGGTCCCTTGACCCCTTCAGTTCCCCTCCTGGGTAACCACCTGGTAGAGCCACCCCTCTTTGGGATGGCTCCCTCCACCCGTGACACCTTGGGCATGAATACCCAAGCCTACAACCTCATCCCAAACACTGCCTCTGCAACCTTCCAGTATAGCAAAGACAACACCCAGGAAGACACAGCAGCTGATGAGGGCGAGCACTCCCCAGGACTTGGTTGCTGAACCGGATGACTGTTTATCTGAATTCCCTGCTGATGACCCCCTTGAGTGATGTTTTGCACTTAACTATGTGTTTACCCCAGAGCCCCTTGCTGGTCGCTGTGCTTGCTTCTCAGGTGTGAGGTGGTACTCTGGCTGTCAAGTAGCTCTCCGCTGTGCCTGTGAGCTTTGGAAGGCCAAGGTATAAGACCATTTCACAACCTTCCAGGGACCCCTTTAAACCCTTCACTCAGATGCGTGCCCTCACCACACCCATTAGATTGACCCACACTATCCATCCTCCTGGGAGTCCATGAATTTAATTTCCATTGAGAGGACCCCTTCCTGGCTGAAGATCCTGCCACCACCACAGCAGCCCCCTCTACACCTTCTAGAAGGACCACAGTTACAGGGTACCTCTCTACAGGGGACCTTCCCCACGGCCACCACTCAGAGCTCCCGTTCAAGGCTTCCAATAGTCTTAATATTTTTATACAATGGACAGAAATCAAAGCTCACTTTTGGGGGCTGCTGTAACTGCTCGGCATGTCGCTGGACTCCACCAAGGCTATTTCCCATTAGTGGTCTACCCAGCTGATTTATTGACTCGGCCCTCATCTGGCCAACAGAAGGCACTTTACCAGTCCCTGCAGCTTGTCCGGCACCTCTCGGTGGTGCTCAACTGCTCCCACGCAGGATACTTTGCAAGACAGTATGTAGCACCTGTCAGGAGCCCACACACACCCTTTCCAAACCTCCCTATCTCCCCAGGAACCAACACCACTTGGATGAATACGAACTAGACTGTGTCCCCAGGAGCACAATCCCCATGGTCTTGGGCCTCAAGGCCCAGGGGAAACCTCAACTTATTTCAGGTACCTTGATCAAGCACTTGATGTCCACTGTGGGTCCAGTGCCCTGAGGCATCTCACACATACGTGGTTCTCCATGTGTGCACATCTCCTTCCCTCAACCTCCAACGCATTTGCGTCCCTGCTGGCCCTGGGAAATCCCCTCTGTATCAGTGCACTTTAGTCTCCCTGGGACTACCCTTTCAAACCACTGGATGGAAGCTTCAATCTGTATTTCTGCCTCCCTGACATCAAAAGTGTGCAGCGTTCACCCCCATTATGTTGGGCGCAGGCCTGGTACTATGCCTCACAGGGACTGGGCAAGGCGCTGCCGCATTAGGCACCTAAAAGCAAATGATTAAGGCCAACACCAGCCTGTCAGCCACCTTGGCTGAATACATTGGGCTGCCACACCAAAGCCTAATCTTAATGCAATGACAACATGATTCTGAGCAGAGATGGTTTAGATAACCATTTAGCTTCAGATTACTTACTGGCCGAGGAAGGTGTATGCACTATAAAAGGCACCAACTGCTGCACATGTATTAATAATTCTGGACAAATTCAGAGAAACTTATGAAAGGCGGCCCAACAGGTACAAGTGTTTCAGAACCTCACCCAAGTTTGTAACCAAACAACTACCTTAACCTTACCCAAGGGCTTTATTTTCTTGGCCAGATCTCAACAAAAGAAGGCAATGGTTATGGACAGGATTTCAAACTTTCATTTGTGACTGATACTGCTGATTGGCATTTTTGCTTTGCTCAGATGTTTCATGTGCTGGGTGACCAAAACTCTGACAGTGGTTTTTACTATCTACCATCTTGACAGTGCCTAGAATTCTCCCTAAAGATTAATATCTAAGCATCACGGGGTCAATTGTGATGAGAAAAACAACTTTTTTTGTTGTTTCTGAGTTGCTGCTTAGGCATTTTACAGCATGATAAGCCCACTCACACCCAGAGTCTGAACATTAGATAAGACCTTGAGGTTTAGGATTCCCATGCTAAGTTCTTGCTTTGCTTTTCCCAGAGCACCTTTTAAAATAACCACTTAGGAGGTGCCTGGCTGGCTCAGTCGGTGGAGCATATGACTTTTGATCTTGGGGTTATGAGTTCGAGCCCCACGCTGGGTGTAGAGATTACTTAAAAATAAAAATCGTTAGGGGCGCCTCAGTGGCTCAGTCAGTTGGGCATCTAACTCTTGGTTTCGGCTCAGGTCATGATCTCAGGGTCATAAGATCGAGCTCCATGTCGGCTCCATGCTCAACAGGGAGTCTGCTTGAGATTCTCTCTCCCTCTCCCTCTGCCCCCCACGCTCACTCGCTTTGTCTCTCTAAAATAAATAAATATCTTTACATAAATAAATAAATATCTTTAAAATAGCCACTTAGGAGGTAAGTCCTCGAAAAGTTAGTAACCTTGACCTCAACCACTTCATAAGTAGTAGGTGCTTGCTACTTTGCTCTCTATCTCCTGCTCAACCATGACCTGGGATAGAGAACCACTCAGGTGCTACGGGAGCTACTTGCCAATCCCTATGGGGATGGCTTGTGCCCTCCCATTCCGTAGGTCATAATCTGCATATTCACACACCAGCTCTAGCTCCCCACCACAGTAGGGTAGGTCTGTGTGCAGGCCAACCAAAGTCAAAGGAGATGACTTTCGTCTTTCCTAGACCCTGTGCTACGCATAGTGTACCTCTTCCAACCCTTCCCAATAGGAAGAGAAAAGAATCCTAAGGGCGTAGGATGCAAAGCAAGTAATCTTTGACTAAAGGAAAGTTTCAGGAAAAGGTTTGAGGGGGAGAGAATATACCAACCTAAAATATGCTTCTTTGGCATAGGGATTATTTTAGGCTGATTATTTCTAAGAAACAGCAGACACAGGAGAAGTTCTGAAAATGGGAGTAGAAGTCCTTCTGTAAGACTCATTTACATTTTATAGGCAATCTCCACTTGTAAGGGTCTCTCTCTCTCTCTCTCTCTCTCTCTCTCTCTCTGTGTCAAGAAGACAATGATTCTAAATCCCTAAGAACTCTCATCAATGGAGAAGGCAGACTTACTTTACCATTGTTTACTGTGCTTTTCCTGACAGTCTCCCACAACTGTGTCCCCACCTCTCACCCCAACATCTTCTTTTGTCTTTAGCTGGAGATGTTATCTAAAATAGTGACTTGGGCCATTCTGGAGAGATACTCAGTTTTCCTGGGTCTTTCTCACATACACAGGAGATATACACGTTATAAAACTTCTGTTTGTTTTCCTCCTGTTAATCTGTCTTTTATTTGTTTTTATTTTGTTATGTTAATCACCATACATTACATCATTAGTTTTTGATGTAGTGTTCCATGATTCATTGTTTGCGTATAACACCCAGTGGTCCATTCAGTACGTGCTTAATCCGTCTTTTATTGCACGGTGTGGTTCAGCCAAGAATTTAGAAGGGTAGAGGGAAAATTATTTTTCCTCCCCTACAGGTTCATTAACTTTCTTAGAAACAGACCTCATAGGATTATCTCAGAATGGATGAATGAATGAGTGCATGAATAAATGAATAAATCTAAATTGTTTCTCCCTCTTTTTAAATGTATGGCCCATTTCATTAATATATTGCAGTAGTGGTTCAAAAATGCTTATGTTCAGTAATCATAAATTTCCCTTTTTGCTTGTAAAAATCTCTACACATATAAAAGACAAGTCTTGGTAACAAAGCAAAACTAAATTTTTCCATTTCATGTCCTGATACATCTACAAGGTAGTAAACTGACTTCCTAGCAAGTAAGAAAAAATTTACAATAATTCATCAGAAAATAAAACTATCTATGAAGAAACTTGAATTGGGGTAAGCACCAAAACTCAAGGAACATAACCATTTAGATCTGAGGTGACCACATGTCCCATCTGCTCTGGACCAGAATCTTGGTTTATGCCTATTATCCTAGCATGATTATTAAGCATGCTCACTGTCACTCTCAAAAATGGCAGTTTGGACAATAAGTTATACATCACCCTAATTGGAGACAAAAAGGTTTCTAGACAATCTTTGACAAAGAGAACTTTCCGGTTTTCAGAAACACTGGTATTACAGAGGTGCTCTGCACAATTGGTTTTTAAGCTCACAAATTTTGAAAGAGTTAATAACATTTTCACTTCCACAGTTGTAAAGTAATAAGGACTGATCAACACTGACTATTTATGAAATAAATACAAAGCCCTGCCTGGCAACCTATATCTGGGAACTCCCCTCTCCACCTCTACCCCCAATCTAAGGATCCATGGGAATGGCACAGTGATTCAGCATTTCTAAGGCATTCATTAAAATGTACATGAGTGCAATGAAATCAGGAGAGGAAAAAAGGTACCTAATACACAGATATTAAAATCAAAACTTCTTTTATAAAAGCAAAAATGATGAAATTCTATAGATCCTCTCTTACTGAAACATTTGTAAAGCAGCTAAACTGACAAGTATCTCTCATCACTATTATTAGGCAAGTCATCCTAAGATACAGCAGAAAACATATGGCATACTTTTTGTCAACTAGTTCAAGAGAGGCTTAAAAACAGAAATAAAAGGGAAATCACAGAACACAAAGGGAAATTTCAGGGCATCCACAATACAAGCCACTGTTTATACTTGTGTGGGGGCACCTTTTAGAATCTTGCTTATCTCATTTTTGTGTCTCCTGGAGGACAGACCATGTCTTGTTCATCCTTGTACCCCTTATCTCTTATCTCTGAATCTTTAGCCTACTCCTTTGCACAAGAGAAATGTGCAACAATTGTTGGTTCAATTAAACTCATTAGAAAAGGAGAAAAATGCTCTCAAATATAATTTCCGTGTAAGCATTTTTTCCTAGATAAAAGAAGAGCTTCCCCCCCCCACCCCCCAGCCCATGGAGGGTGGAAATGGAGAAGAATCATTTCAACTGCAAGTATGTGTTCCATAGTGAGAAATCTATATGAGTGGCAGGAGAAAGTTTAGCAAACCTTAGTATCATAAAAATTAAGATATAGAGTAGTCAAACCATGTCACCCCCAACAAAACCCAACATAACATTCGGCCAGAAGACAGGCATCAGCCATTGCCTCCAAAACTTGAGTTATAAAAATACTCCACTGAGATTTTTTTTTTTTTAAGTCTCAGCTCAGGAGGGCTTGAGCATTCTTTGAAATGGGCTTTAAGGCAGTTTTTGGTTTGGTTTCGTTTAGTTTTTTGTTCCTCCAGCACCCTATGCAAAGGCACTGGAGTTTGAGAACCTGCCATTCAACCATAGAAGATCTCTTTAATTAAGAAAGCCATAAAATGGGCCCCAATTCATTTATCAAGAGGGTCTTGGAGTCTTCTTCCTTAAAATCACCACCCACTCCTCCTATCAACAAGTCAAATGGGCAGACAGGATCCCGGAGTCAACCCATGAAGTTACATTGGAGCAGATGTCATAGGCAGGTACAGCCACTTCATAATACTGCTCCAATAATAGTCAATACAAAGGAAGCATTTTCTCAGAAACCTGACTTGTAAAAAAATAATAAAAATGAAATGCTCAGGCTTCTTGAAGTTCATATTAGCTGTTTTACAATCTTGGGAAAGACACCCAAAAGCCTTAAATTTCTAACTCCCCGTTTGTAAAATGGGAGTAAATACCATTACAACCTACCTATATTTTAGAAAACTAATAAAAACAATGATATAAATCACAGATATTTTTCTTAATTTCTAGATGTTAGACAGTTACTACTTTTCTCCATTGGACAGGTATAGTCCAGAGTAAAATACTTGACATACAGACTCTATTCTCCGCTCCTGATAGAGAACAGAGGCACTGATGACTAACCCATTGTGTAAATCTGCTTGGTGTCCAAAATATTACTAACTCAAATAAAGAACAGTAAGCAAGAAAAAAAGATCCTTCAAACTCTTTGAACATTAAGCCCCTTCATCTTCTGTTGAATGCCTTGTTAAAAATCAGTGGCACTTTGTGAACCAACTTGAAAGTAAAGCAACCACTCACAATGAATACAGATAAAGTCTTGAGAGACTATGCTGGCCCAAACTGGTCTCTACATTATAGAAACTGTTTATATTTGCCATAATCTTTTAAAATGTCAAATTGTTTGCCTATTGAAAACACATCAGGAAAAAAAGTATTATCTCCTAGTGATCAATTAAAGAAATTTAAAATTAAATTTAAACACTCAATTTCTTTCTTTTTTTTTTAAAGATTTTATTTATTTGACAGAGAGAGACACAGCGAGAGAGGGAACACAAGCAGGGGGAGTGGGAGAGGGAGAAGCAGGCTTCCCGCAGAGCAGGGAGCCCGATGCGGGGCTCGATCCCAAGACCCTGGGATCATGACCTGAGCCGAAGGCAGACGCTTAACGACAGAGCCACCCAGGCGCCCCTAAACACTCAATTTCTAAGTGAAGAACTGATAGGCAAACTGCAGACAAATAGGCTGTTACAGCTATCTTGTGTGTGCAGCCTGGAAGCAGTTTTCATCACGGGAAGTAGAACACTGCACCCTTATATAAAGCCTCACAGATATAAGTCAGGACTATAAACATACTCAACGCCTGTTCAGTGCCCAATGCGCCTGAAAGATACCTGGACCACATTCCAGCTACGAGTTTAAAAAGCCATAAGAAAATTCAAGTTCCACATTAGAGTCAGAGAGAAAAAAAACGCACAGCAATCCAATCTCAGGAGATCCCAGGTTTACTTCCTCCAGTTTCTCCCCTATCATAATATTAATTGATTTACTAATAAACTGCTGCAGTAAAATTTGTGACATCAGATTCTGGCAGAAAATCAAATCAAAGGAAAACTCTTCATGGCAGCTACTTTTGCATGCCCAGACCCATGCCTACCTTGTTATGTTTTTGCTGGTGTCTTGCCTTTGTGTCAAGAACATGATAAGGGCTTTCTGAGTCCTGGTTGATGTAATATATGAGTCTTGAAGGCAGCGTGAGTTCTTTCTGCATTGCATTGCTGTAACTGATTTTACTGCTGCTATTCCGTTGCAATGTGTTGTCTTCATTTGCCAGGACTCCCGAATTTTTTTCTGCAGTTTCATTCCAGTGCGGAGCTGGGGGGGAGAGGGAGTGCACAAAGATACACAAATACACACATATACCCTATAAACACATAAGTACTACGATGTGTTTTTCCATTAATTGCAAAAACAAAGTTTTCTATGTCTAAGCAGGTAAGAAGTAGAAACATAACATAATAATAAAAAAATATGTAAAATGTTATCCTTTGTTAAAGACTGCCCATTTAGGTACCATCATATGCCCTAAGTAATAAAAATAATAATGATAAATAAAAATAAAAAAAAGAAGAAGTAGAGACACAGCAAAGCAAGTTAACAAAACAGTGAAATGGCCTGGACAGTTTAACAGCCAATGAGCCTCATACAACAATGTACTATTTCTTCCTATTTGTGTTTTATATGTACATTTCTAACCAATCTCAAATCTATACTCCTGAGTATGGGGAGCGGGGATGGGACGCGGCATGGACTTGAAGGAAGACATTAAATGAACATGCTCAGAGGTTCTGTTCTGACCCTCACGTCCACCCCTGCTCTGGAGTCTACAGGAGCTCCATGGGACTCTGACTAGAAGTATCCCATCCGAGAGCTAAGAAGGCTCGCTCCTAAGATAACTTGAGTGCTGAATTCATGGATTCGGGTTGTTAATTGATTCATTAAACAAAACAGGCAATTCCTTTTGCTTTAAACTTTGAGATGAGCAAAACTCCTTTGCCATAGAGGGAAGCAGATGCTAGCTAGCCGCTCTCCAATTGCTTTCATTTTTCTGCCAAGGCCAGCTTTCTGCTTCCACTGATTTCCAATCACCCATGTATTGACTATCATATTATCTTAATTGTTCATTATGATGACGAGCATTTTGAGAATTACAAACCAAAGGTTTATACCTCCGAAGTTTCCCTCCCCCATCTTAATTCCAACAGCAGTGAATAAACCCAGTAGGCGATTTGAGGAAACAGCACATTACCCCTAATTATTATTACATCCTCCCGCATTCGCATTCAGGCTCTCCACCCAAGAAGCAACTTGCTCCCTCGCTGCATTTACCGGCCACTGGTTTCCCCTCCGCCAAGTTGCAGAGATCGCTGAGGGACCCCGCATCCACTAATTACCTTCCAGTGGAACGGACAGTAATTGGAATGGGTTTTTAGTGAATGCAACAGAAATGGACTTCAAAAAGTGAACTGGAATGAACGGGGGCTTGGGAAAAAGAGGTAGAGAGGCAGGCAGGGTGGCTGGGAAAGGCCGAGCCCGGGACGTGTCCGGAGCGCACGGACCCGCGTGCCCTTCGCTTTCCTCTGCAGGGCCCCGCGGGCAAGGCAATGCAAAGGGCACCGGGGCCATACCCACCGCTGGGTGCAGCAGCCCCCCAGGCGCGGGGCCAGGACGAGGTGGCGAGAGGAGGCAGCAGGAGAAGGACGAGGAGCAGGCGGCAGGGCGGCGCGCGGGCCAGGGTGCGGGCAGGTGCCGGGCCGGCGGGGCGGCCGTGGGGGCCGCCGGAGGCTCGGGGAAGGCTGTAGCCCGCGAGGGGCGGCCGCCGGAAGCTGCTGCCGGGCGGCTTCATGGCTCATAGCTCCCGGGCGCCGCTCGGTGTGGCCCGCGAGAACGCCGGGCTAGGCTGCGGGGAGGCTGCGGGCGGAGCCGATCACGCCGGCTCGGCGCGCATGGTGCGGCCGCGGGCAGGGGGTCCAGGCTCGCGGCTCGGGACTAGAGACTGGGCGGCGCCCCCTCCCCTGCTCGCCTCTCAGCCCCTCCCCGGCGGCCGCTGAAGAGTCCGGGGGTCCTAGTCGCTCCGCCAACTTGGAGCCTCCCCAGATGCTCCTCCCTCCCTGCGGCGGGCGCGGCCGCTCCAGCAACTGCGGGGGCTGCTGCTGGGGCTGAGGATGCTGAGACGGCGCGTGAGAGCGAGCGGCGCGGGGGCGCGCGGCGCGGGGGTGCGCCCCGCCCTCGAGAGCGCGCCTGAGCGCGCCTTCGGGCCCTGAGGCTGATGCTGATGCTGATACTGATGCTGTTGCAATTGCCTGGCACCGGACGCACTGCGCATGCTTTATCGTGGAGGAAAGGGGGGGGGGAAGCAGCAGAGTGATGCAGCATCCCAGGCAGCATCAGAGGTGACGGTGGCATCTTCAGAGGTGAGGGCAGGAGAGGGGGAAGGCTGGCAATCAGAGATTAGCCAGAGGGGAAGAAAGAAGCGTGAGGGGGTTTCCTGGCCAGAAACAAAGATGATCTGGAGGAAACACTCAAACCAGAAAAATCTACCTGCCTCTTCCACCACCCCAAATTTTACATACTCCCCCCCCCATTCCAACCCCCTCCTTCTCCGGGAGAAAGTAAGGCCAAGCATTTCCTTCCTAATCCTTTATTTCCTTTCTTCAAATAAATATAAAGGATTGCGGCCAGGGTGGTAAAAATAGCGCCGCTCCTCAGCTCACTCCTAGCTGGTGAAGCGAGGGCTGCGAGGCACGTTTGCTGGTTTGCAGGCTGGCGGGGGCTGGAGGGCGCGCTGAGCTGGGCGGCCTCGCAGAGAGTCAGACCTCCTGCGCAGGAATCCCCAGAGCTGGAGCGCTCCACCCCGCCCTCTGTCCCCTGTGCCTATGCCTAGGGGCTTTGTGGAAAGAAGAAACCGGAAGATGTTTACTCAAAAGTTCAGAAAACGTGACTGGGTGTATTTGGGAAGACTTAGAAATTCTGGAAGCAAGAAATACGGAGATTAGAAACAAAGTGTATGGCAGCTATTTGGGCAAATCCATCATTTGACAACCATGTGGGTGGGCATGCACTGGAGAGGACACATTTCAAATTTTGAGATCTAGTCCTGACTTCCGCAGAGAAAGGGGGAACTTTTACTCTTGCTGCTGTAAAAATAAATAAATAAATAAATAAGTAAATTGAGAGTCCCTGAGTTAGGTAGGTTAGCAGCCACTAACTCCTATGGTTGGTTTCAAATCAGGGCCTGTGGCATATTTCTGCCCCCAAATTCCCACAATGCAAGCATTCGTGTATTCATCCATCCAGTGACAGTGAGTAATAACAAAGTTGTCTTACTCCATTATTTGTATATAAAATGGAGATTATAACATCTACTATGCGGGATCCAGAATTCTACGAGTAACAGAAAAAATACGAGTATAAAGCACCATAGTGATGACAGGGCTTAGTGTTATTAGCCATATTCTCCACTCCAAAAGGGTCAGAACAAGTCTTCCCAAAATGTGCCACTTTGACATGTGGACTATTTTGGAAACCCTGTGGGCTCAAGAGAAAATTTTGCCCCTTCCTTAGTTACCTAGAAGAATTTAAATTGGGGGTCTTTCCCGGAATAAGATTTATTACCAGGGATAACTTTTTCTGAGTGACCCCCTGTACAGCAGTGCAAACATCTAATTACCAAATATCTGCTTTTATTTTTATTGCCTTGTGAATTGCCCTCCTCCCCTCTGAAGCCCCCAGCACCCATCCCATTCCTTAGCCCAGGAGAGCAGATATATCTCATTTTACCTTTCTGTCTTTAGAACTCTCATGTATGTGGAGTTCCTGTATGTATGAAATTTAATTTATTTTTCTCCTTTAATCTGTCTCATGTCAATTTAACTCTTATACCGGCCATAGGAACCTTTGAAGTACATGGGAAAATTTTTCCACCCCAACAACCCCCACTTAACAAAGAAGGAAGAGGGAGGGAGGTGGGACAGAGAGAGCAGAAGGGAGGGAGAAAGGCAGACACTTATACAGAGATCAAAGATCACAAAGTTGTTAGGGGATTAAACACTAATATTAGTTCTTCCTCTCTATGTCAGAGCTAGGATATTAACTATCACCCAATCAATGTAAACTTGTAATTGATGCTACTTCCCCCAAATGAAGGCAACAATAATGTTCCCTTTGGCTCAGTATTGTGTCCCTAGCACCTAGCATAGTGTTTGTGGCACATAGAAGGCTCTCAGAAAATACATCATGAATGAATAAACAAAAAGTATGTGGTGCACTATGGCAGGAGTCACACTGGTGCAGGCTGGTGAACACTCCCACCTCCCTGTAGTTCCTACTTGTAGGTCGGTGTTCTTGGGGGTGTCTCAAGACAAGCATGTCCTGGCTAGGTTCTCCCAACTTATATTTGATATAATGATATAATCTTGAAAAACGGCTTGGGAGAAAGGAGGTGTACCAGGAATGAGAAGAAAGAAGGAAATGAAAGGGGAAAGATGCTGAGATGTAGTTTTTTGAAAGGCCTCTCTTGCAATTGAGTGCATCTCAAAACCTATGCCAATAAATAAAGCTATGTGTCAACGAGAACCAACTGAACACCCACCAGTTTAAGCCCCATTCCATGCACTTGGGGAACAGCATGAGGACTCATTTCAGTTTCAAATAAGGAGCGGGAGTTTTTACAAAGCAGGATGTTGTCTTTTGCACTATCATCAAAAGACTGCATTTATTTGTAGAACTTTAATGTTTACAGACATGGCTGGAGGCAAGATAATGTATCAGCAAATGAGACTGTGAGTTAGAGAAGGAGTAAATCCCTCAGAAAAATTTACCAGAAGTTTGATCCTTAAACCATATATTTAAGGGAAGGTTAAAAACAGAATCAAATATTCGTTAAGTGGATAATGTGTTAGATTTAGTAATAGTCTCATTAGGTAGTTTGGAATATTTATGGTTATACAGTTTAGTTCCAAATATTTTCTATGCTGTCATGATATTAATAACTTTGTTAATCGCTACCTGCTGCTTTGCTCTATATTCGTGTTTGTGCATACCACGTTTCCACTGAACTGGGCTGCATCTTGGTCATCCCTGGTCCCCAGAGCCTATGATATAGTACCCAGAATGGAGTCCAAATTTGACCAATGTGTGTCGAGTAGAGGGCCAGTCATAGGCAAGAGAGAGAAGGATTCAGCAAGCTGGACTAGAATGTAGAAAGGAATGTACCAGAAGTTTGAGTGCTGTGATAGCTCTGGTTAGATATGTGTGCTGGATCCCACGGGCATCTGGGACCATTGGAGTGGCCTGGTCAACACGGCAGACATGATAAACTGTCGCAGTCACAGGTGAAGGCAAGAGGCCAGAAGGTCCATGGGAAGGAAATTACACCAGGGAATGTGGACCCCAAGTGAACACAAATAAGAGTGTGCGCGACCGGTGCCCAGAAAGATTAGCCATACTGCTCACAAACATGGTTGTGCTGGTCTGGTTCTGAAAGATACCAGAAGTCCTCTCTTGGCTACAGTCTGTTGCAGGGGCAGAACTGGACCCACTTTGTAACCAGTGAGAAAACTGGGCTTGGTCAGGAGCACGCAAAAGGTAGGGGTAGGGGGCACCTGAGTAGCTCAGTCGGTTAAGCATCTGCCTCCAGCTCAGTTCATGATCTCAGGGTCCTGATCAGCAGGGAGCCTGTTTCTCCCTCTCCCCCCTGCTCATGCTCTCTCTCGCTCTTGCTCTCTCTCAAATAGATAATAAAATATTTTTTTTTTTAAAAAAGGAAGGGGTAGAAAGATTTGGAAGGCATCTGACTCTAAGGGGCTGAGACTGGGGGAGAAGGCAGATAAACGGATCACAGAAAGAGGGCCTTAGAAGGCGAAAGCTGGAAAAAAAAAAAAAAAACAGGAGGGCAGTGTAACAGAACAGATTCACAAGAGCAAGTAGAATGGAATAATCATGTGGCCAAAAAGCCAAGGTCGAAGAAGGCACGCAGCAAACTGGTGGATGGCGCTGAGGCCGAGGGGCCGTCTGCCGAGTGAAGCAAGAGCACAAACACTGGCGGCGGTGGCACGGCTCCCATTTGGCAGAGCTGGCTGGGGGCAGATCCTGGGACAGATTCCGCTCTGGAAGGTTTCTCCTTCTCTTTTTAGAATGGCTGTGAACACTGACTTTACAAGTGGAAATGAATATCACCAAGGACAGAAGACAATGTGCTTCTCAGGGAAAGTGAAAAAAGAGTGAGATCTATTATTGGTGCTTTCCACATGGTTCAAGGGTCAGCAAACATTTTCTATAAAGTGCCAGATAGTAAATATTTTAGGTCTTGTGTGCCATATGGTCTCTGACGCATATTCTTTTTTTTTTTTACAACCCTTTTAAAAATGTAAAAAGCATGCAGCCTGTAGGCCCTCATTTGTCAACCTACCATTTTTAACTACATGTGTGTATAAATATCTATCTTAAGCTTAACATTTTTCATCAACTGCATTATCTCGTCTGCTTGTGAGCAGAAAAGCATGTGCAATAATAGACATGGTTCTAACTCCCAAAAAGCCACCTCTTTGCTGAAATTTAGCTATTCATCTCATTAACAATGCCTTTGTTTAATTCTTAATACACACGCATCCCTTGAAGGGATTCCTAAGGAGAGAAGCATTCCTCTATTTAGAGATAATTCCCAGACTTAGACAATGGAGGGGAATACCAGAAATCATCCCGTCCCCCCCCCCCCGGCCAAAAAAATACAGATACCGAAAGATCCCAAACTGTTCTCTTGTTTTGCCAAGATATATTTTCCAGTGAGCAAGGAAATGCTGAATATATGCTACAGTCATGACAGGTCAAGGGACAGAGTCACACGCGCAGTGGCAGCCTTTCCTGGAGCCTGTCACCATACGCGATCTGCTTGTACTCCTCAAAACTCCGTCCCGAGGAGGCTCTGAGGCAGCAAGTACGTTCTCCAGACACAGGGCCACGCCCGACGTCTCGGGCAACCTTCAAGTGCATGAAAAATAAGTCTGCAAGTCTATGTTAAATATACCTCTGCTCATTCTGAAGGACTGACCACAGTGGGACAATTTCGGAAGTGAAGAGGTAACTTCATCCCCTTTATTCCTGGGGCGGCGAGGAAAGAATGCATTACCAAAACTGCAATGGCCACAGGCATTTCTAGTGGAAGAGTTGAACAGACAAAAATGTATCAGACCGTCAAAGCATGAACATATCTAAAGAAAGGTAACCACTGTTAAAAACCTAAAATTAAGTTCTGCATGGATTTGATGTTAAATGAAGGATAATTAGGACTTCCTGACAGAACAGGATACATTTGAAAAACAATTTAATTTTTTTCACACCATGCAAACACTAGGCTAGTTTATCCCACAGTTTAGAGCATTTACAAGCTGTAGCACAAAGGGATAAACAAGCATGTCCTGATGATTTGCGGTGATGACATATGTTATTCAAAACTTGGAAGAATTGTGTTTATTAAGAATAATCTGAGTCAACATGTAATCATTAAGCCCTCACTGTGTCACAGAGCAACACTAGAAGGAAATTGCCACATACTAATTGGGTAGGTGGGCGGAAACCTCAACTACTTTTAGAGACAGCAAGTGAATTTTATCTGAAAAGGTTAGAACTCCAGCAGCAGAATTAATATACCAATGATAATCCCTAACATTTGCATGATAACAATAGTTAAGCCCTTTAATAATGTCTGCTTTAATAATTACTGTGCATTTACACATCACAAAGTGCTTTTATCTGTTTTATTTTATTTGATCCTCAATTCTGTGACACAGCGAGGGCAATTACTACTATTTTTTTAGAAGCTCCATCTTAGATGTGAGGACACTAAGGCTCATTGGTTTTTCAGTGATTCTCCATCCTGGCTGCACATCCAAATTACCTAGAGAGCTTTACCAACTTATCGATGCCTGACTATTTAGAATCTTCAAGAGTGGAATCCAGCATCAGTGTTTTTAAAATCCTCCTGGATTAATTGAATGCGCAGCCAGGGTTAAAATGCACTGGGTCAAGGGATTTTCCAAGATCACTTCAGAACTGGAATTAGAACCCTGATTTCAAGTCCTGTTCTGTTCCCAAGGTCTTTTCCCTATGTGTGCTCTTTTCACAAGAGAGATACAAAAAAAAAAAAAAAATAGTTTAGTACAACTGTCACAGGACCTAAGAAAATACAGAATTAGGAAACATTTGAACCAGAAGTTACCTTTGAGATCATCTAGGAATTCAAGGTTATTATTGTACAATTGTAGAAGCAAAGGAGCAGAGTCTCACCTTGTTGCCCAAGGCCACATCAATCTGTGGCAGAGCTGGGACTGGATTCAGGTTTCCTTTCTCCAGGCTTTCCAGTACTTTCCATCATGCTTTGTATGTGGTTTGTTTAAAAAAAAAAATTTGGCAAAATTCCTGGTCACTCTACAATGTAATCCATTTCCTATCTCCCATAGGACCTTGCTTTGTAAAGACAAAGAAGGTTGTAGCTATGAGGTCTGGTCCCAATATGATCAGTCCCTCTACGCCCAGTTCCATAGTTCGGCCACATAGAAGAACCTCACGCTATAGCCCGGAAGTAGCCCAATATGAATGAAAAGTACTGCGGGGGGGTGGTCTCACACATCTCTGGAGGTAAGCCATCCAAATAAAATAGCTATCCCCACACATGCATAGCCACCTCCAATATGACATCCCCTTCCAGAGGTACATTTGTTACAAGTGATGAACCTACACTACTTCTCTTGCCTTTCATGTCTCAAATATTTCCAAGGGGTAATTTTCTCATCTAGTGAATTTCTTGTACTACTTTCAGTATATCTTCAGAATTCAACAACTGCAGCTTCTTAAATCCTGTTTTAGATAGTCCCAAATTTGGTGAGAAACAGAAAAGAACACAGGAAAGAATAAAAACAAAATAATAACAAAATAACAAGGAGAAGGAGGAGGAAGGAGAGGAATTATTTATACAGCACCTACCATGTGCCGGATACTGAGTTAAGCACTTTTCTGGATGATCTCATTTAATTTCATGCAATTCTATGAAGGAGCTACTATTGTAACCCCCATTTTGACTGATGAGGGAACTGAGACTCACTTGTCTGCAGTCATGTGACTACTAGGAAGAAGAGCTGGGTCAGAAGCCACGTTTGCCTGACTCCAAAGCGGAAACTGCCACCCACACCAGAATGGCTCACCAACACTATCAATCTATCAAGTGTGATAAAAAAATTTACCAAAAATATTACTAAAATTTAATCCTCTAGGGCGCCTGGGTGGCTCAGATGGTTAAGCGTCTGCCTTCGGCTCAGGTCATGATCCCAGGGTCCTGGGATCGAGTCCCGCGTCGAGCTCTCTGCTCCTTGGGAGCCTGCTTCTCCCTCTGCCTCTCTCTCTGTGTCTCTCATGAATAAATAAATAAAAATATTAAATAAATAAATAAAATAAAATTCAATCCTCTACCTATTCCACATTTAATTAACAATTCATTTGTTTAAAACCAGGGCTGAGAAACGCATTACTACATAATCTATTTGACCACTGCCCCAAAACAAAAAAAAACTAAAATAGTCTCTTGGAAGGATCTATAATATTTTTAAATCATGGCATTTGGCTACAAATATAATTTTAGATTTCATTTTGTCTGTTTAGAACCACTGACATAAGGGCACCGGGCTGGCTCAGTTCTTCAAGTGTCTGCCTTCAGCTCAGGTCATGATCCCAGGGTCCTCCCTTCAGCAGGGAGTCTGCTTCTCCCTCCGCCCCTCCTCCCACTCGTTCTCTCTCTCTCTCTCTCTCTCTCTCAAATAAATAGTCTTTAAAAAAAAAAACCTACTGACATATTGATCCCTACACGGAACTGTTCTGAATTATGTCCCTCACTCCACATAAGAGATTTCCGAATATAGACATTCTATACAATTATTTGCATAATTCCAAAACAAAACCTAATTATGGACCAGATATTGGTTTCTTACACTGAAGCACTACTCCACAAGAGAGGGCCAAGATCCTCACTTACCAGAGAATTTAATTTTTTCTAAATTTTAAATTAACCCCATAGCAACCCATTAGATTTAGCTTAATCTGATCAATATTATAATTAGCAACATTTATTAATCCACCCTATGAAACAATATTAGATTTTGCCAATATATTAACATGTTGAAGTTTCTAAAGACATAACTATGAAAGCTTAAACCTTGATCAGTGGTCATTATATATTTGTATTCTGTTATTCTAAGGCAAAAAGAACAGCGAAGATTTATAGAGCACCTTAGATCACATAACATGCATTTGCTCACCTTTTGTGGTTCACTATATTGCAGCATGTAAATTAAAACCAAGCTGGCTGGATTATCCCTGTTATCTTGCTATGGGATTAGATATTCATGTCATGGATACAGACGTGGTTAGAGATAGAGAATAAATGATAGACACAATCACTTCTCCAAAAGGAAAAGAGAAAACTCGAGGATTCTCCAGAGACAAGTTTTAAGACTTTTTATTTGCTATTCTGTTAAATTATCTGAGGGGTAGATTGCATGCCAAAATGCCCTATCCTGCAGAAAACATTAAGTTCTTCCATGTAAGAAAATGTTTGAGCAAACTGAGATAAACTATAAACAAATTTCCTGAGGCTGTGTGACATGGCCAAAAAAAGAACTAATAAAAGAATGTTATTATCAACAAGTTTTGAAATAAGTAATCTAAACTATTTACATATCTAAATAGCTATGCATCCCACCTTCAAACATCCCTGCACACATGGAAGATTATCCAAGTTATAGCTGGCAATAACACACGCATGCACACGCACACACACGCATACACAAACTCCTTCAATTCCAATGTGGGAAACAGACTGTGGAGTTGACTGTCCCCTGAATAAAACAACTTCATCTAAAAATGACAACAAAACAATATTGATAATCAAATAGAAAATATGATCAAAATTACACCAAATTATGATGTACAAACCCTATAAAGGAATTAAACATGATCCAGGGAAAAGCATTTTAAATGACCAAGCTGCTGCCAGATGAAAACACCTAAAAAAGTAAGAACCATACCATCTGGCATGATAAAGAATGAGAGAGGATATTTTCAAAGATTTTAACATCATGATCAGTGTAGATAAGGTGAGTATAACCATCCAAATCCTAAAATATTTTCATGAAGGGTAGCACCTGAAATTTGAGAAATAAATTTTGTGCAAATAACAAGTAGCACCCCTCGTAGTGTTAAATTAATTTTTAGTGGACCTCTCTTTGGAAATGTTCCCTGCTCAGAGATCTCCCCACTTATGAAAGTTTTCTAAGAAACCCATTCCCATGATTATGTCTACACTTCATGGTCTTGCTCCCCAAGTTCCTCTCCAAATCCAGCCATAGCTTGTTCATTTAGAATTAATTAGGTACTTGGGGCGCCTGGGTGGCTCAGTTGGTTAAGCGACTGCCTTCAGCTCAGGTCATGATCCTGGAGTCCCGGGATCGAGTCCCACATCAGGCTCCCTGCTCAGCGGGGAGTCTGCTTCTCCCTCTAACCCTCTCCCCTCTCATGCTCTCTCTCTATCTCATTCTCTCTCTCAAATAAATAAATAAAATCTTTAAAAAAAAAAAAAAAGAATCAGGTACTTGACCTAAGATGGACCACTCACAGTGTTTCATCTTCCAGGCACACTTGATTGGTTCATTATGGCCCATCAAGTCCTCACTTGAAACTTTTTTTTATTAAGACTTTTTTAGAGCAGCTTAAGGTTTGCAGCAAAATTGAGGGAAAGGTACAGAAATTTCCCATATACTCCCTGTCCCCACACATGCATAGCCTCCTCCAATATGACATACCCTCCCAGAGGTACATTTATTACAATTGATGAACCTACACTGACACATAATCACCAAAGATCCATAACTATCACTCTTGGTTGTTGTACATTCTATGGATATAGACAAATGTATGACATATATCCATCATTATGGTATCATACAGAGTATTTTCACTGCCCTAAAAATCCTCAGTGCTTTCCTTATTCACCCCTTCTTGCCCCAACTCTGGACAACTACTGAACTTTTTACTATCTCCATACTTTTGCCTTTTCCAGAATGACATATAGTTGGAATCCTACATTATGTATCCTTTTCATATTGGCTTCTTTCACTTGTTAGTATGCATTTTACAGTTCCTTCATGTTTTTTCATAGCTTGATAGCTCATTTATTTGTAGTGTTGTATAATATTCCATTGTCTGAAAGCACCACAGTTTATTTATCCATGTGCCTACTGAAGTATATCTTGGTTGCTTCCAAGTTCTGGCAATTATGAATAAAGCTGCTATAAACATCTGTGTGCAGGTTTTTGTCTGAACATAAGTTTTCAATTCCTTTGGGTAAATACCAAGAAGCACGTTTGCTGGACCTTATGGTAAAAATATGTTGAGTTTTTAAGAAACCACCAAACTGGGTCACCTGGGTGGCTCAGTTGTTAAGCGTCTGCCTTCAGCTCAGGTCATGATCCCGGGGTCCTGGGATCGAGTCCCACATCGGGCTCCCTGCTGGGTGGGAAGCCTGCTTCTCCCTCTCCCTGTGCCCCTGCTTGTGTTCTCTCTCTTGCTGTGTCTCTCTCTGTCAAATAAATAAATAAAATCTTTAAAAAACAAAAATAAAGTATCTTACTTTAAAAAAAAAAAAAAAGAAACCACCAAACTGTCTTCCATAGTGAATGTTCCATTTTGCTTTCCCACCAGCAATGAATGAGAGCTTCTGTTGCTCCATCTCCTCACCAGCATTGGTGCCATCAGTGTTGTAGATTTGGGCCATTCTAATAGGTGTATAGTGGTATCTCATTGTTGCTTTAATTTGCATTTCCCTGATGGTATATGACATGGAGCATCTTTTCATACACTTATTTCCGTCTATATATCTTCTTTGTTGAGATGTTTGTTCAGGTCTTTGGCCCATTATTGTTGAATTTTAAGCATTCTTTGTATATTTGGGGATAACAGTCCTTTATCAAATATGTCTTTCAAAAATATTTTCTTTCCTCTGTGGCTTGTCTTTTTCTTCTCTTGACATTGATTGTTTTCTGCAGAGCATAAGTTTTTAATTTTAATGAAGTCCAGCTTATCAATTATTTCTTTCATGGGCTGTACCTTTGTCAATACCCACAAAATAAGCTGATGAAATTTTGATTGGGATTATACTGAATCTGTAGATCTAGTTGGGAAGAATTAACATCTTGACAATATTAAGTCTTCCCACCATAAATACAAACTATCTCTCCTTTGTTTTTATTCATCAGGATTTTGTAGCTTCCCTCATATAGATCGTATATATTTGGTTAGATATGTATGTAAGTATTTTACTTTTGGAGGTGCTAATATAAATAGTATTGTGTTTTTAATTTCAAATTCCACTTATTCATTGCAGTATATAGGAAATCAGTTGACTTTTGTATATTAACTTTGTGTCCTGCAACTTTGCTATACTTGCTTATTAGTGCCAGGATTTTTTTTTGTTGTTGTTGATGCTTTTGTATTTTCTATATAGATGATCATATCATTTGTGAACAAACATTGTCTTACTTTTCCTTCCTATCTGTATACCTTTTATTTCCTTTTCTTGTGTTATTGCATTAGCTAGAATTTCCAGTATAATGTTGTAAAGGAGTGGGGAGAGGAAACTTCCTTGTCTTGTAGGAACTTTTCTTACACTGAAACTAGAAAAAGAGAGTGGGTCCCTCTATGGGGATATAAAGCTCAGCATTTTTGTTCCCCATTGTAAAGAAGTTGAGGATTAGTGCCCATTTGCAGTGAGAAGCACTAAGAGGATCCTAATAAGGAGAAGAGAAAATTTATTTTCCAAACTGAGAAACTTTTGAGAGTGAAACAGGTGCTATTAATACTTAAAGCCAAGAGAGGAGGCATAAACCAGAAATGTCTCAGAAAAAGCCAGGTGCATGGTCCCCCTAGTCCTTACTAATAAACAGACAACAATGAAAGAAATGAACAATGCCCAATCTTACATGACTTTTGTATGCAGAATTTGAATATTGCAGAGGCTGGTTTTGAAAAAAATAATTTTCACTTTAATTGTAGTACTAAAGTTAACTAAATGATATTCTATTATTTCTGGTTGCTATAAAGAAACATTAAAAAAATAGGGGCACCTGTTTGGCTCAGTTGGTAGAGCATGCAACTCTTGATCTCAGGGTCATGCGTTCAGGCCCCTTGTTGAGCATAGAACTTACTTTAAAAAAACAAAAATAGCGAAAAGATAGTATAATTGACATGAAGCTGAGATGCCCAGAATTCCCCTTAATAAGGGCTTGTTGCTCTAGCTGCTGGGAGTGGTGTCAGCAGACACCCTCAGATGTCAGTCCATTTAGGGATTGCTTCAGTGGCAGAGAGTATTATCACTCCCAGGGGTGCCCAAGATCACACTATTCCATGGGTGATCCACATTCAACTGGTTGAGGGATGGATATAAATGCCTGACCATTTTGAAAAAAAGAGGAAGGACTCAAATAAACAAAATCATTAATGAAAGAGGAGGAATAACAACCAACATCACAGAAATACAAACAATTGTAAGAGAATATTATGAAAAATTAACTTAGAAGAAATGGATACATTCCTAGAAACGTATAACCTACCAAAAGTGAAACAGGAAGAAATATAAAATTTGAACAGACCAATTACTAGCAATGAAATTAAATCAGTAATCAAAAACTCCCAACAAACAAAAGTGCAGGGCCTGACGGCTTTACAGGCAAATTCCACCAAACATTTAAAGAAGAGTTAGTACTTACTCTTCTCAAACTCCAAAAAATAGAAGAGGAAGGAAAACTTCCAAATTCATTTTACGAGACTAGCATTACCCTGATATCAAAACCAGATAAAGACACCACAAAAATGAGAACTACAGGCCAATGTCCCTGATGAACATAGATGCAAAAAGTCTCAACAAAATACCAGCAAACCCAAATGCAACAATACATTAAAAAAAAAAATCATTCACCACAATCAAGTGGGATTTATTCCCAGGATGGAAGCGTGGTTCAATATTCATAAATTAATCAGTATGATACATCACATCAATAAGAGAAAGGATAAAAACCATATGATCATTTCAATAGATACAGAAAAAGTATTAGACAAAGTACAACATCCACTCATGAGAAAAGCCCTCAACAAAGTAGGGTTAGAGAGAACATACCTCAACATAATAAAAGCCTTATATGAAAAGTCCACAGCCAATATCATACTCAAGAGGGAAACACTGAGAACTTCTCCCCTAAGGTCAGGAACAAGACAAGGATGTACACTCTTACCACTTTTATTCAATATAGTACAGCAAGTCCTAGCCACAGCCATCAGAGAACAAAAAGAAATAAAAGGCATAGGAATTGGTAAGGAAGAAGTAAAACTTTCACTATTTGCAGATAATATGATATTATATATAGAAAACCCTAAAGACTCCACCAAAAAACTACTAGAACTGGTACACAAATTCAGTAAAGTTACAGGATACAAAATCAATGTACAGAAATCTGTTGCAATTCTATACACTCATAATGAAGCAACAGAAAGAGAAATTAAGAAAATAATCCCAGGGGCACCTGGGTGGCTCAGTCGTTAAGTGTCTGCCTTCAGCTCAGGTCATGATCCCAGGGTCCTGGGATTGAGCCCCACATCGGGCTCCCTGCTCTGCAGGAAATCTGTTTCTCCCTCTCCCACTCCCCCTGCTTGTGTTCCCTCTCTCGCTGTGTCTCTCTCTGTCAAATAAATAAATAAATAAAATCTTAAAAAAAAATCCCATCTATAACTGCACCAAAAATAATAAAATATGTAGGAATAAACTTAACCAAAGAGGTGAAAGATCTGTACTCTGAAGACTAGAAAACACTGATGAAAGAAATTGAAGACAACACAAAGAAATGGAAAAACATTCCATTCTCGTGGATTGGAAGAACAAATATTGTTAAAATATCTATACTACCCAAAGCAATCTATACATTCAATACAAGTCCTATCAAAATACCAATATCATTTTTCACAGAACTAAATAGAACAAACAATCCTAAAATTTGTATGGAACCACTAAAGACCCCAAATAGAGCAATCCTGAAAAAGAAAAACAAAACTCGAGGTATCACAATTCCAGACTTCAGGTTATATTATAAAACTATAGTAAGCAAAACAGTATGGTACTGGCCCAAAAAATAGACACAGGGATCAATAGAACAGAATAGAAAACCCAGAAACAAACCCACAATTATATGGTCAATTCATCTTGAACAAGGAGGCAAGAATACCCAATGGGAAAATGACAGTCTCTTCAACAAATGGTGTTGGGAAAACTGAACAACTACATGCAAAAGAATGAAACTGAACCACTTTCTTATGCCATACATAAAAATAAACTCAAAATGTATTAAGGACCTAAATGTGAGACCTGAAACAATAAAAATCCTAGAAGAGAGCACAGGCAGAGATTTCTCTGACATCAGCCATAGAAACTTCTTTCTGGTTATGTCTCCTGAGGCAAGGATAATAAAAGCAAAAATAAACTATCCTTCTGCACAGTGAAAAAAAAAATCAACAAAACTAAAAAGCAACCTACTGAATTGGAGAAGATATTTGCAAATGACATATCTCATAAAGGGCTAGTATCAAAAATATATAAAGAACTGATACAACCCAACACCCAAAAAACAAATAATCCAATTAAAAAATGGGTGGAAGACATGAACAGACATTTCTCCAAAGAAGACATATAGATGGCCAACAGACACATAAAAAGATGCTCAACACCACTCATCATCAGGGAAATGCAAATCAAAAACACAATGAGATATCACTTCACACTTGTCAGAAGGGCTAAAATCAAAAACACAGAAACATTAAGTGTTGAGGATGTGGAGAGAAAGACTTGTAAGCTTTAACATACTGCAAACTTGTCAATTATCATATTTTGGAATTTACACTTACTTAAATGTTTTCTGATTGATATAAATTATTATACCAAAGTAATAGGTTTGGTTTATGCCTCTGATATTTAATATTTATGTCATGGAAGAAAATGATGCTTTATTGTAGCATGAGCCTTGGGAAAAATCACAAGTTGTAGTTTGGTGATACCCAAGAACATGTATTCTATTTCATTTTCTGGGACTATTCCCAAAAATGGGGCAATTTTGTGAGTGAACAGCCACCCTACGGGGTAAAACACTGCAATACTTGTTATAATATAGTGGTTTTATTATTATAAATATACATATTCCTCAGTATCGAGGGTTTCTTTTCCCTTTATCACCATATCAATTGTTCACCCATTTTATTGACTCTCTATCAATCACTATAAAGAAATAAGATACAAGCCATGTGCAGTCAACCGGGTGAGGCAAACACAAAAGGAACCCACCCCCAGTCTAGGACCGATGATACCTAAAGGTAATGCAGTAACTATAATCTCTACTTGACAAAGTTCATCCTACCCCCACTCTGCCATGCACCCACACTTTGCTCTGTCCCTGCCCTGCCACTGCCCCCTTTGCCATCTTGCTTCTCATTGCTTCTAACCCCTCACTATCCTTTTCCTCTCTCCTTAGCTTCTCTAGAATCATTTCCTCATTTATCTACTCCCTTGGGATCAGTACTCCTTAGGCTGACTATGGAACATATAATCTTTCTGTCTTGGCTTTGAAATAACTTCTCAGAAATTAAACCATGCTAAATAGTCCAACAGGCCAACCAAAACCATGCAGGGTGCTGTGGGGCTTTGTTAAGCAATGACTAGTGAGGGCAAGCTGAAAGAATGCACCCAGAACAAGGGGGCCTCCATTCTCAGTGAGGCAGTGCTGGGAAGAGGGAGAAGCAATGCCTCTAACAAATTTGGCCATGTGCCCATTTTGCCTGGGATCAAGCCTCTCTGCAGATTCTGTTGGCTGTTTTTTGCTTATTGCAGATGAAAAGCTCACATGGTTGCTCCAAAGCAAGAAGAAATATTACTGGAATCATGAAAATAGCACATCACAGAAGGAAGCTGGCCATACTTAAAATGAAATAAAGTTAGACAAAAATGGCCCCAAATCATGAATTCAGAGAAGCTATGGGTCAAAAGTCATTAAATTCATCCTCCTTCCCAGAGCTGAGATTCCCTGTAAAACAAGGATAGAAAAGTCAAATGCTTATAGAGACCAGGCAGGCAATGGAAAAAGTGAAGGTACTGTGCCATTAGAAGTGGTGCGGACCATGGCAAAAAGGGGGACAACATGCCTTATCTACATGGGGCAGCCCCTACACAGCTCTGTCCAAATGTGGGCTTCAGGTAAATGGGCCCATTGTTGCTAGATCTTCCAATTTTTTGAGAGGAATGGGAAATCCAAATTTTCGGTGACTTTTAAAAGTGATTCAATATTAACTACTTACTCAAATGTTTTTAAATACCTCCTGAAGTCAAAGACAACATAAAAGTGGATGAGATTCGGCTGACAAGAATGACTCTTGCTCTGTGAAAAACCTTACTGATGGCCTGACACACATTTCAACAGCTCTAATCCTGAACTCTTTCTTACACTCAACCAAGGACCATCTTGGCATAACTTCCATGCTAGATGATATTAATTCTCTCCTCTGGATCAAGACAGAACAACCCTGCTCCTTGTATCTCCTTTCTGTTCTTGAAATATGATCTTCAAAACCAAAATGCCTACGTCTTTATAACCTTTCTTTTTCTTATCTATCCAATCCCTTTTTGCTCTCCAAATTATCTTTTTTTTTTAATTTGTCACTGGGTTATGCTCTTCTTTAAATTTTGTTTTGTTGTCATCTTGCTCCTTCTCAAGTACCTGCAGAGACTCCCTATTGCCTTTGGTTTCAAGTCCCTCTGTGATCTGACACATGGTTACCTATTTTAATCTCCCAGTTTGTACCTTCTGCTCTAACATACTGTTAGTGAGAAATTATTCTTCCATTCTTGATGCTTCTTTCTAAGGGAGTGGAAGTCTATTGCATGCTACTCCTGGCTTCTCTCTGTCCTTTTACTGCCTCCACCCCTGGGGTACAGAAGAGATCTATCTGATGAGAAAATTTGAAAAGAATAAACTGGGCATGCTCAGATTAACTTGCCTTTCTTCTACTGGGACTGAGCTACCCACGGAGAATAGAAGTCCTCCATCAGTAATAGAGTGATGTTTCACCCTCCAACCTTCTTTCAATTTGTACAGAATCTGTTTAGAGAAATGGGAGCTATTTATTGGGCCCTCTGAAAAATATGATCCACCACATGCTCAGAAGATTCTAAAATGCCACAGATCACTGTAACAGAAAGGTACCTTGGGAGAATATTAGTTCATTATCATCATGTATTAGAGATAGGAAAAGTGAGTCCCAGAAAATTTAAGTAACCTGCCCCAAACTAGCCAGTTGGTAGTAGACGCTAAACAAAATATTTAAAACAGGATTTGGGGGGCACCTGGGTGGTTTAGTCAGTTAAGCGTCCAACTCTTGATTTTGGCTCAGGTCATGATCTCAGAGTCATGAGAGTGAACCCCATGTTGGACTCCATGCTGGGCATGGAGTCTGCTTAAGATTCTCTATCTCTCCTTCTGCCCCTCCCCCTTCCAAAAAATTTAGAGTAACCATTAAAAAAATGTTTATCGATGTATGGCAAAATTCAAAGGTATCATCTTGGTTAATAATTATAAATTCCAATTAAATAATTTTGCTGTAATATTTATATACTCTATTAATTTTATGAGTACATTAAAGAATCTAAACTCTAGCTAGTCTTATGGCTTGGAACTCTGGTAATTCATATTACTCAAAGAAGCACTGTATTAGAGAAAAATATATCCAATATGATATATTTATATTGAACCAATAGGAGATATACACACATACATACATATATACTTACACACACATACACACACACATATGTAAAGAGATTTATTATAAGGAATTGGCTCACCCAATTATGGAGACTGAGAAGCCTCAAGACCTTAGTCAGCAAGGTAGAAACCCATAAAGGTCTATATATAGGGGAGGAGTCCAAGATGGAGGAGGAGTAGGAGACCTTAGTTTCAACTCATCCCAGGAATTCAGCTAGATAGCTATCAAATCATTTTGAACACCTGCAAACTCAACAGAAATCTAAGAAAAGAATTGCTGCTATCCTACAAATAGAAAAGTGACCACTTTCTGCAAGGTAGAAGGTGTGGAGAAGTGAATCTGAGGCGATATATGGGAAGGTAAACTATGGGGGGAGGGAGCCTCCATCAGCTGGCTATGGGAAAGTGATATATAGCAGTGGAGCACAGAATCAGAACTTTTAGAAGTCTGCTCCAGTGAGGGACATCCCTGCCCAAAAGGCCCTTAGGTGGCAAAGTGGTGTGAAATTGTAGGTGGGATACTGTGGTCCCAGGATCTCCAGGGTCACAGAAAGAATGGGGGTGCTGGAGTGCAGCAGAGCTCCCAGGTATCAGAGAGGGGAAGCCAGCTGCAAACAGTGAGCCCAGGAGTGGGCTCTCAGCTCGGGGTTGCCATAAACCATGAACCGAGGCCTGCTCGGGCAATTGCTCTTCAAGCAGGGGCCCAATAAGCAGCAGAACCTGGGGAGTCCCTCCTCCTTCCTCTGGGAGGAGCTGTGTGGGTGCATGCAGGATCCAGCAACTGCTCCTGGAGCGGGGCCCTAGGAAGTGGCAGTATCCCAGCAAGACCCCCTCCCAGGAAGGAGGGTCATGGGGGCCCACCGCAGGAGTCTGCAGGGTGTGGAGACTCGAAGCAGGCACATATCTGAGATAGAAATGCTGAGACACAGGCTGAGCGAGCATGGAGTGCAGATGGAGACCAGGGAGACAGGAGTGATCGGCTGCTTTTCCCTGAGTGTGCACTGAAGGGTCGGGGATGGGAGCTCTTGGCTCCGGGGCTGGAGATTGGGAGGCCACCATTTTCATTCTCATCCTCTAAAGCTGCGAGGAAAGCCTTCACGGAACAAAAGCCACATAGAGCAATCCCAGAGCAGATTACTTAGCCTGGCCCCCTGGCAAGGATGGTGCAATCCAACAGGGGCAAAGACACCTGAGAATCAGCACACCAGGCCCCTCCCCCAGAAGATCAGCAAGAACATCCAGCTAAAACCAAGTTTACTGATCACACAGAACTGCAAAACTCTAGGGCTAGGGGAAAATAGTATATAGAATTCACTGTTGTTGTTTTTTTTCCATGAAACCTTAGTCTTTCAATTTTAATTTTTTTCTCTTTCCTTTTCAACCAATTTTTTATTTTATCAACTCTTTTAAGTCTTTTTTAATATTCATTTTTACAGTTACATTCTATCCTTTCATCATATTTAATTTTATTTTTGTGCATATATGTTTTTCTTCCTTTACAATTTTGGGATCTAGTTTTCTATCAAACAGCCCAAAATACACACAGGATCCAGTGTATTCCTGCTCTGTTCTGTTCACCTGTCTGATTATATTCTCTCTCTCTCTCTCTCTTTTTTTTTTAATTTTTATTTGTTTTTCGGTTTCGGGTCTATTCTGATTTGTCTAGAGTATATTTCTCTGGGGTCATTGTTGCCATTTTAGTATTTTGTTCTTTTTTTTTTATGGTGCCAATTAAATACCATTTTATTTAAGACATTGCATTTTCCACTTAACAATAACAGTGCTTATAAAGTGCAATGTTCATTTCCTTTCCCTGTGCACGTATTTCATATTCAAGTATCAAGAATGCCCAGTTTATTTATACTATAGCAGCTCAACATTAAAACTGCCATGGAATTTGCTACAAATTTGGGTCTTTCGAATATTTTGTGGAACAATGCTAGACCTATTCTCAGGTTGACTTAATCAACCTCTTCGATGGTGGGTCCAGAGGAGGCACCACCAGATGGAGGAGCTCCACCACCAGGGAAGCCTCCAGGCATTCCTCCTGGCATGCCCCCTGCACTCTGGTACAGTTTGGTAATGATAGGATTGCAGACTTTCTCCAGCTCTTTCTGCTGGTGTTCAAATTCTTCCTTCTCTGCAGTCTGGTTCTTATCAAGCCAATTGATGATTTCATTGCACTTGTCAAGAATCTTCTGTTTGTCCTCATCATTGATCTTGCCCTGAAGTTTTTCATCTTCAACAGTTGCTTTCATGTTGAATGCATAAGACTCAAGTGAATTCTTGGAAGACACCTTGTCCCGCTGTTTCTCATCTTCAGCTTTGTACTTCTCAGCTTCCTGGACCATGCGCTCAATGTCTTCCTTGCTCAAGCGGCCCTTGTCATTAGTGATGGTGATCTTGTTCTCTTTCCCTGTGCTCTTATCCACAGCAGAGACGTTGAGGATACCATTAGCATCAATATCAAAAGTGACTTCAATCTGAGGAACGCCACGAGGGGCAGGAGGGATGCCTGTGAGTTCGAACTTGCCAAGTACGTTGTTATCCTTGGTCATGGCACGCTCCCCTTCATACACCTGAATGAGCACACCAGGCTGGTTGTCAGAGTAGGTAGTGAAGGTCTGTGTCTGTTTGGTAGGAATAGTAGTATTACGCTTGATAAGAACAGTCATGATTCCTCCAGCAGTTTCAATGCCAAGAGAAAGTGGAGTGACATCCAACAGCAGCAAATCTTGAACATTTTCAGATTTGTCTCCAGAAAGGATGGCTGCCTGGACAGCTGCACCGTAAGCAACAGCCTCATCAGGGTTGATGCTCTTATTCAGTTCTTTCCCGTTGAAGAAATCTTGTAGAAGGTTCTGAATCTTGGGGATACGGGTAGAACCACCCACCAGCACAATATCGTGGATTTGAGACTTGTCTAGTTTGGCATCCTGAAGGGCTTTCTCTACAGGGTCCAGGGTGCCACGGAACAGATAAGCATTTAATTCTTCAAACCGGGCACGAGTAATAGAGGTATAGAAGTCGATTCCTTCATATAGAGAATCAATCTCAATAGTGGCCTGCATGCTGGAAGAAAGTGTGCGCTTAGCACGTTCACAAGCAGTACGGAGACGACGAACTGCCCTCTTGTTTTCACTGATGTCCTTCTTATGTTTGCGCTTGAACTCTGCAATAAAATGGTTGACCATCCTGTTGTCAAAGTCTTCTCCACCTAAGTGGGTGTCTCCGGCTGTGGATTTGACCTCAAAGATCCCATCTTCAATAGTAAGGATTGACACATCAAAAGTGCCACCTCCCAAGTCAAAGATCAGCACATTCCTTTCAGCACCAACCTTCTTGTCTAAGCCATAAGCAATAGCAGCAGCAGTTGGCTCGTTGATGATTCGAAGTACATTGAGACCAGCAATAGTTCCAGCATCTTTGGTAGCCTGACGCTGAGAGTCATTGAAGTATGCAGGTACCGTGACAACTGCATTGGTAACAGTCTTCCCAAGGTAGGCCTCTGCAATTTCCTTCATCTTCGTCAAAACCACAGAGGACACCTCCTCTGGATAGAAACTTTTTGTCTCTCCCTTGTATTCTACTTGGACCTTAGGCCTACCAGCATCATTCACCACCATAAAAGGCCAATGCTTCATATCAGATTGGACAACAGCATCATCAAATCTACGTCCAGTCAGGCGCTTGGCATCAAAAACTGTGTTGGTGGGGTTCATCGCAACTTGATTCTTTGCAGCATCACCGATCAATCGTTCTGTGTCAGTGAAGGCGACATAACTTGGAGTGGTTCGGTTTCCCTGATCATTGGCAATTATTTCCACTTTCCCGTGTTGGAAGACACCCACGCAAGAGTAAGTGGTGCCAAGATCAATGCCAACCGCAGGTCCCTTAGACATGTTTGCTTCTGTGTGGGCCTGGCTCGGCTTGAGAAGAATTCAGAGGTCTCAGTATTTTGTTCTTTTGTTCATCTATTCTTCTCTGGGCAGAATGACAAGACAGAAAAACTCACTTCAAAAAAGAGAACAAGAGTCAGTACTGACTACCAGAGACCTAATCAATATGGATATAAGTAAGATCTCAGAACCAGAGTTCAGAATAACAATTATAAAGATAGTAGATGGGCTTGAAAAAAGCATAGAAGACACTAGAGAATCCCTTTCTGGAGAAATAAAAAGAACTAAAATCTAATCAAAATCAAAATCGAAATCAAAAAGGCTATGAATGAGATGCAATAAAAAATGGAGGTTCTAACTGCTATCCTCTAACTGAGAATGAATGAGGCAGAGGAGAGAACTAGAAAACAAAATGATGGAGAATAAAGAAGCTGAGGAAAAGAGAAATAAACAACTACTGGATCACAAGGAGAAAATTGGAGAGATAAGTGATACCATAAAGTAGAACAATTTTAAAATAGAAGAAGAGGAAGGCAAAGGGGCGGAGGGCAGGGGGCAGAAGATAAAATGGAGCAAATTATAGCAGAGAACTTCCCTAATCTGGGGAAGGAAACAGGCATTCAAGTCCTGGGCTGCAAGGGTGGCTTAACATCCTCAAATCAATCAATGTGATATACTACATTAATAAAAGAAAGGACAAGAACCCTATGATTCTCACAATACATGCAGAAAAAGCATTTGATAAAGCACAGCATCCTTTCTTGATTAAAACTCTTCACAGTGTAGGGATATAGGGAACATACCTCAATTATCATAAAAGTCATATACAGAAAGTCCATAGCAAATATCATTCCTAATGGGGAAAAACTGAGAGTTTTTCCTCTAAGGTCAGGAACATGACAGGGATGTCCACTATCACTAGTACTAGAAGTCCTAGTCCCAGAAATCAGACAACAAAAGAAATAAAAGGCATCCAAATCAGCAAAGAATAAGTCAAACTCTCACTCTTTGCGGATGACATGATACTCTGTGGAAAACCCAAAAGACTCCACCCCAAAATTGCTTGAACTCATACAGGAATTCAGCAATGTGGCAGGATATAAAATCAGTGCACAGAAATCAGTGGCATTTCTATACACTAACAATGAGACAGAAGAAAGAGAAATTAAGGAGTCAATCCCATTTACAATTGCACCCCAAACCATAAGATACATAGGAATAAACCTAACGAGAGGCAAAGGATCTGTACTCAGAAAACTAGAGAACATTCATGAAAGAAATTGAGGAAGACACAAAGAAATGGAAAAACATTCCATGCTCATGGATTAGAAGAACAAATATTGTTTAAATGTCTATGCTACCTAGAGCAATCTACACATTCAGTGCAATCCCTATCAAAATACCATCAACTTTTTTCACAGAGCTGGAACAAATAATCCTAAAATTTGTATGGAACCAAAAAGGACCCCGAATAGTCAAAGGAATGTTGAAAAAGAAAACCAAAGCTGGTGGCATCACAATTCCGGACTTCAAATTCTATTATAAAGCTGTAATCATCAAGACAATATGGTACTGGCACAAAAACATACACATAGATCAATGGAACAGAATAGAGAACCCAGAAATGGACCCTCAACCCTATGGTCACCTAATCTTCAACAAAGCAAGAAAAAATATCCAATGGAAGAAAGACAGTCTCTTCAACAAATGGTGTTGGGAAAATTGGATAGCCACATGCAGAAGAATGAAACCGGACCATTTCCTTACACCACACACAAAAATAGACTCAAAATGGATGAAAGACCTAAATGTGAGACAGGAACCCATCAAAATCCTTGAAGGGAACACAGGCAACAACCTCTGTAACCTCGGCCACAGCAACTTCTTGCTAGACACGTCTGTAAAGACAAGTGAAACAAAGGCAAAAATGAACTATTGGGACTTCAACAAGATAAGAAGCTTTTGCACAGCCAAGGAAACAATCGGCAAAACCAAAAGACAACCGACAGAATGGGAGAAGATACTTGCAAATGACATATCAAATAAAGGGCTGGTATCCAAAATCTATAAAGAATTTATCAAACTCAACACCCAAAGAACAAATAATCCAATCAAGATATGGGCAGAAGACATGAACAGACATTTCTGCAAAGAAGACATCCAAATGGCCAACAAACACATGACAAAATGCTGAACATCACTTGGCATCAGGGAAATACAATCAAAACCACGATGAGATACCACCTCACACCAGTCAGAATGGCTAAAATTAACAAATCAGGAAACGACAGATGTTGGAAAGAATGTGGAGAAAGGGGAACCCTCCTACATTGTTGGTGGTAATGCAAGCTGGTGCAGCCGCTCTGGAAAACAGTATGGAGGTTCCTCAAAAAATTGGAAATAGAGCTACCCTATGACCCAGCAATTGCACTACTGGGTTTTTACCCCAAAGATACAAATGTAGTGATCCGAAGGGGTACGTGCACCCCAGTGTTTATAACAGCAATGTCCACAATACCCAAACTATGGAAAGAGCCAAGACGTCCATCAACAGATGAATGAATAAAGAATATTATGCAGCCATCAAAAAAAAAAAACAACGAAATCTTGCCATTTGCAATGACGTGGATGGAACTAGAGGGTATTACGCTAAGTGAAATAAGTCAATCAGAGAAAGACAAGTATCATATAATCTCACTGATATGAGGAATTCTTAATCTCAGGAAACAAACAGGGTTGCTGGAGTGGTAGGAAGTAGGAGGGATGGGGTGGCTGGGTGATGGACATTGGGGAGGGTATATGCTATCGTGAGTGCTGTGAATTGTGTAAGACTCATGAATCACAGACCTGTACCTCTGAAACAAATAATACATTATATGCTAAAAAAAAAAAAAAAAGATAGTAGGAAGGGAAAAATGAAGAGAGGGAAATAGGAGAGGGAGGGGAACCATGAGAGACGATGGACTCTGAGAAACAAACTGAGGGTTCTAGAGGGGAGGGGGTGGGGGGATGGGTTAGCCTGGTGATGGGTATTAAGGAGGGCACGTAATGAATGGAGCACTGGGTGTTATACACAAACAATGAATCATGGAACACTACACCAAAAACTAACGATGTAATGTATGGTGACTAACATAATATAATTAAATTAAATTAAAAAAAAAAAAGAACATTCACTTTGTTCTGGTGCCTCACGGCAATCCAGCACTCTTCTTATAGAACTGAAACTCTGAACTTATTAAACCATAACTTCCCATTCTCCCACCCCCAGCCCCTGGCAACCACAATTTTACTTTCTGTAAAATGTCTATGAATTTGATTACTCTGGGTATCTCATATAAATAGAATCATAATGGTATTTGTCCCTTTGTGACCAGCTTATTTCACTCAGAAAGATGTCCTCAAAGTTCATCCATACTGCGGCATGTGTTATATCTCTTGTCTTTGAAAATGAGAACCCGGAAAGCTGAGTCAAAAGGCAGCAGTAGAAACAGCAAAGACATGATTCAATATAAACATTATAACTGCCAAAAAGCTCAAAAATCGATGGTACCAGAAAACCGTTAGAGTGAAAAAGAAAGAAAGATATGGAATATAGGAAGTGGGGGATGCAACAAAGGAGAAAAGGTATGAGAATGCTCAGAATGAGGGTAAAGAGAGATGCCTGAGCGACAATGGTTCCCAGATAGAGAGGGGCGGCCGGTCTAGATCAGAGAAGGTCGGGGGACTCCAGGAGAGATTTTTGTCAAGAAGATGAATTGATAAAAGACCTAATACATCTGAATACACTAAAAAGATACTTAGACAACTGGAGGAACTTGGCCTTGAATTAGTGATACATACATAGAAAAATAAGCAAACATAAAATGCAAGATAAATATTAAGTCCAAGGAAAGCAAATTTGGGTAGGAAAGGAAAAGTCATCATATGACATCAGCTATCAATAACATTTTATAACAACATAATAATATAAATAATACAAACTCCAAATATTCACCTAACCAAAATTACAATATGACTATGTTGGAAAGTCAGATATAGGGGTATGTTCTCTTGTCTGCTATAGTGTCTTCCATAGCAGGAAAACAATAGATTATGTATAATCCCCTTTTTAAAAGTAGTAATATAAGCATGTTATTTAGATTATGAAGGTAAATACCAAAAAACTCAGATAAAATAGTTGAACATATTTTTAACATATGATTCAACATGGCATTTCTTATTTTAAGTTGTTACATATGGTCATTCAAGAACATGGGCACATGGCATGCTTAATTATAAAATTAGCAGGTTCAAGACAACTAAATACAATATGCAATCCTGAATTAGTTGTGGACCAAAAGGAAGATCTATTTATTTGTCGGTCCATCTATCACATTATTGGAAAAATTGCCAAAATGAGAATAAGGTCTGTAGATTAGACAATATTTTATCAATGTTATTTCTTGATTTTGATAACTGTACAATGGTTATGTAAGAGAATTTCCATCTTCTTTAGAAATACAGACTGAACAATTTAGGGATAAAGGAACATCAGGTCCACAGTTTATTCTCAAATAGTTCAGGGAAAAAAAATTTACATCTATATCTATCTTTCAATATAGAAAGAACGATAAAGCAATTAGTGAAAAGTGTGTATTGGAGTTCTTTGTACTCACTTGACAACATTTCTGTAAGCTTGAATTATTTCAAAATAAAAATAATGAGCAAGCTAATAGGCAAGAATAGTTTGTGGCTAGGTAGATGGCCCTAAGACACTCACACTCAGTTTAACCCTCTAATGATGAAATGCTACTCCCGTTTTGAAAAACCCGTTTCTGAACTCACAACTCCAAGATCCTAGTGGTTTGAACATTTAAAAAACTCACTTAAATCAATCTAGTTTTCATCAGGGTTCGGTGTTTACACTGACACATCCATTCAAAAACTCTTCTAGCAATAGTTATGAGGGAAGTGTTTCCTATGCTCTTTTCTGTGAGCATGTATTCTTATCTAGTGCAGATGAGTTAATATGTGCTTTTTTTTCTTCCAGCCTAGAATTCTTCTAGACATTTTACTCTTTCAAAATACAGATTAAAGGAACCAACTATTTTATTTCCACTCTCTATTAGTGAGCACTACATATGGCTAACAGTACATCGATAAAAACGTACTTTTCTGACTTAACAAAATGTCGAATAGGAGGCTAGTGCTAGCATTTACCTAGCATTATGTCACGGCTAGTATTTCTGTGATTCTCTTGGTCCTTCCCTCATGGTCATAAGATAGTTGCCCCATTCTCAAACATCAAGTTCAAGGCAGGAGGAAAGAGGTAAGAGCAGCACTAATTATATCTCTCCTCTTCCTAGTAGACTTAAGGGTGGTCACATGGCCACCCTTAAGGAGGGTTAGGGGAGGCAGGGAAAGCAGAGAACAAGGCTGACACAACTGGCTTCTTAGACCATGGATCTCACCTGGGGTTCCTTCTTGCTTAAGGCTGAGCACATTGCCACCCTGAACAAAATCATGATTCTGTTAGAAAATAAGGAGGAATTTTAGGGAGATTGGGAAAGCAACCAGAAGCATCTCCGAAACATTCCCACTTCCAGTCCTCAGACTATTGGTTACAGCCTAACAGTTCTAAGAACTGCCATTCATTCCATTTGATATAAAACTCCACTTGCTAACCAGATTCCTTTTTCTTAACTCCAAGCACATACATGGTCCCATAAATAGCTAAGACCTGTTCTACTGGCACTTGAATTTGCTTTCTGGATTGTTCAGCAAATTTAACCCTTTGAAGTTGGGTCTACCTCCTTAATTGAACTCTGAAAATGAAGAGTCTTCAAAGTAAATGTATGTAAAGACCTTCCTGTCAGTTAAGACCTAAGACTTATAGACAATTTTCAAAATTCAAAAATCGATTTTATGAAGGGAACATATTGGTAAAGAGAAGGTAAGCTTGTCAGAATAATTCTATAAGCATAACTTATATGTCATATGAATACATGGAGCCTCTACCATTTATTCATCATAATGCCTGTTGCAGAAAGGCGGGGGAGACATTAGAAGCCAATTTGTGGCAAGTGTAACATTTCTATTGGCTAAATAACAGCTTTACTATTCTAGCAAACTATTCAATAATAAAAGCTATAGTGGTCCGTGTATCATCTGCTGTGTCTGCAGTTACACATAATTGTACAATTATTCTTGCGACTAATATTTTCATGTCTACCGGCTGTAGGAGAAAATTGAAGCCATAGGAGAAAACAAGTTGTGTAGAAAAAAAAAAACACATAGAATGAGAAAGCTAAGAAACAGGGGTCAGTCTAACAAGGGCTTTCATGGACAAGACTATCAGAGGAAAAGGGAAAAATGTAGTATTATTTGGAATATTACTCAGTTCCAGCCCACTAAAGTGCTCTTCTACTGTGTCCAAAATAGTGTTTATTAAGTTTTTTGCTTCATTAATTTATTTTCACTCTCACAATTTTTTTAAAGATTTTATTTATTTATTTGACAGAGAGAGACACTGCGAGAGAGGGAACACAAGCAGGGGGAGTGGGAGAGGGAGAAACAGGCTTCCCGCGGAGCAGGGAGCCCGATGCGGGGCTCGAACCCAGGACCCTGGGATCATGACCTGAGCTGAAGGCAGACGCTTAACGACTGAGCCACCCAGGTGCCCCTCTCACAATTTTTTTTGAGTAAGCTCTATACCCAGTATGGGGCTTGAAGTCATAACTCCAAGATCAGGAATTGCGTACTCTACCAAATGAGCCAGCCAGGCGCCCCTCGCTCTCACAATTTTAAATGTTTTTTGTGTATAGTCCATCAGTTCTTTACTCAGATCTGCCTACTTCTATTTTGTAACTTCTTGTTCTTTATCTCTTTGAAGATTTGGAACATAATTTTTTAAATCCTTTGATATGTTTCTATTGTATTTCATTAGGAGTGAGTCTGATTGATTATATTGTTGACTATCTTTTGTAGCAGTAGCTTCTTGAAAGTGAATTTATATTTGGGGTTGGTAGGCTAATCGTGGCTGGGGTTGGTCTTGTTTTGTTGTTTTGTTTTCTCTTTCTGTGACCACTCCTCTCTTAAGTTTTGCGGTTGCCTTCACTCAACCCCCAGGGAGACCTACCACCCGAGTCCAGAACCAGATCTTACGCTACCAACTCCAAACACAGAATGACAGGGTTATTTTCGATCAAGTCACTAAGCCAAACGAGTCCCGCTGCTGGGTTTGTTCTACTTCCTCCTGTCCCCTGCAGGGACTCAGCTTTAATAAAGCCACAGCTTCAAGCAGTGATCAGAGCGGTCTCAACCCCCTTCCATGGTCAAGGAAGGCCCCCCCCAGCCTCCGCTTTTAAACAGTGATGCTTGCCCTGGTGCCCCACTACATGTGGGTCACTTTGGGGTTTTTTTGCCCTGCAGGAAAGACACTCCTAACACTGCCTATTTTGAGACCTATAGCCCAGCAGGCTGATGCGGCAATCCCAGCTTACTGTGGAGTGTTTCCATTTCTGGCCCATGAAAAGGTTTAATTATTGTTTGGTTTGGGTGTGGTTTTTTTTTTTTCATTTTTAGTTTTGGATTGTTTTTCCCCATAGTTATGTCTTCTAAGTTTGGAGCAGAGGTGGAAATTTGTAAGGATACACTCAGAGCACCACTTGATGGGGAAGTCTGGAAAGAAAATAAAGACAGATGTAGCTTATATTCCCCATAGTCTCAATTTCTTGCTCATCTCTATTTCTTTTTCCCCCACCAGATGTCACGTGTTTCTTTGGTTAGTCAGCTGGCTAGTTGTTTGAAGCTGGGGTATCATCTATGCTAAAGACATGACTGGTTTAGATATGGAGTTTTGAGTCTTAACCGCTCTACATCCTGGGTTAGATTCCCTTCTGCCTCCATATATGTACCAGCAGGAGAATCTTCCATAAGTGTATTCTTGAGCTGGAGTTACCATGGGTGACGTTTCTCAAGCTTTTAGGGGTGCAGAAAATAGCTACGTGTCTCCTCTGATGTGTTTTCTAGCTTTCTTTCAAGCCAGCACAAATACTGCTTTCTCTGCCACTTTTTCTGTGGTGGCGCAGCGCAACCTAATTCCTTACTCTTGTGCGCTGTTTCCATTTCCCCCCAGAAATCCATATCTCTTCAGGTAGAATCAGATGTTTCTTTCCAAACTTGCACTGTTCCCAGGTTGGTCCCATTCCTCCTCCACAACACATGGGCTCACACTGTCCCACCGATGGCATGCTTCCTGTTATGTTCTCTTTCCACTTGGTCTCAAGACAAAAATGTATTTTTAAAGCTAGTGCTGTTCGTTTCCACACTCCAGACTTGTTCCTTCCAAAGCCCAAGAAATCCTTTGCTGATTCTATATTGGATTTTGAGTCCTTCTCCCTCTTGGTCTGCAGTGTTTCCTCTGACTCTGAGCAAATATGCTATCTAGAGGCAAAGTATTCTGCCACCGTAGGCCAAGAAGATGACATAGCCCTGTAGAGAAAGAGTCTACTGGGGGTTAGAAAAATATATATAGCTACAAATACAAATATACGGATGTCCTTACAAACCTATGGCAAAGAGACTTTCCTAAATAAGATGCTAAAAGTAAAATGATTTAAAAAAAAACATGAAAAAGACTGGTCAACTTGGTTACAACCAAATTTAGGTCTGAATGACCCAAAGGTACATGAACAAGGCTGAAAAATAAGGAAAACTGATTAGGAAAAAGTATTTCCACACCACATACTTAACAAAAGATAATTTTACAAGGTCATCTGGGTGGCTCAGTCAGTTGAGCATCCAACCCTCAGTTTCAGTTCAGGTCATGATCTCATGGGTTGTGAGATGGAGCCCCATGTAGGGCTCCATGCTCAGTGGGGAATCTGCTTGAAGTTTCCCTCTGCCCTTCCTCCGACTTGTGCTCTCTCTCTCTCTCTCTCAAAATGAATAAATAAAATATATTTTAAAAATGAAAATAAATTTTTAAAAGATTATTTTATGGAGTAATAAGAAAAAGATTAACAACATGACAGAAACGCAAATAAGGTTATGAACAGAAGATTTACAGAAGATACAAATGGCCAACACACATATGAAAAGAGGCTCAGTCTCACCAGAAACCATGGAAATACAAATGAAAACAATAATATGTCATTAATAAAATTATACATTTAAATAAATATTATTTCTCTCCATTAGATTGGCAAAAGCATTTGATTTTATTAATGAGCTTTTGCAGGGTTTTGAGGAAGTGAGTACTCTCAAATCCTGCTAGAGGGAGTGTAAATTAATTCTATCCTACACCCCAGCAGTTCCAGATATAGATTTCTAGCTGTGAGAAACTCTGGCACATATGCCCAATACGGCACAGATGTTTATGTGAAGGTTCCATGCAGCACTATTTGTCAGAGATAAAAATTATTAACATTTTAACTGTCCATCAATGAGAAAATAGCTAAAGAAATTATAGATACATAATAGTACATTGTATAGCAGTTAAAAGGAACATACTAGAAATAATATAACACTGTATGTTAACTAATTGGAACCAATATAAAAACTTAAAAATAAATTAAATTTGGTTGGTTAAGCGACTGCCTTCAGCTCAGGTCATGATCCTGGAGTCCCGGGATCGAGTCCCACGTCAGGCTCCCCGCTCGGCAGGGAGCCTGCTTCTCCCTCTGACCTTTCTCTCTCTCTCATTCTCTCTCTCAAATAAATAAATAAAATCTAAAAAAAAAAATTATATTTTAGAAAAGGAATACACTAGACCTATTTGTGTCAACATGGATAGATCACAAAACATCATTGCTAATTGAAAAAGGCAAGCTGCAAAATGCTATATATAATATGATATCATTTTGTCACACAAACACACAAATGATACTAAAACGATATTCTGAAAGTTCGTAATAGTGGTTATCACTGGAAATTGGGGAGAAGTATATATACCTCAAGTTGGAAGTGGTATAACAGCAGCAAACATTTATTAAGCTTACAAAGTGTGATATGGTATTTAAGTGTTTTACATATATTATTACATTTAATCCTTAAAACTACCCTATGGAGTAGATATTAATTACATTTTCATTTTCCACCCAAGGAAACTTAGGCACAAACAGGCTAAATAACTTGCCTACAGGTGCACAGTCAGTTAATTGGTGGAGTTATATTTGAGCCTGGGCAATCTGGCGCCAGCCTCCCTTTAGTTACTCTGCAACCATGCCTGCAAGACAGCACGGGGGCGGGGTGGGGGGAGGGAGTCGTGCTGCAGGGGGCCTTCTCAGCAGCCTTAACTGTAGGTTCTCGGGTTTTTGGAAGGAGAATATAGTGTTCAGGAATGATTTATATAGTTAAAAGTTAATTTTAGGGCGCCTGAGTGGCTCAGATGGTTAAGCATCTGCCTTCGGCTCAGGTCATGATCCCAGGGTCCTGGGATCGAGTCCCGCATCGGGCTCCCTGCTCCTTGGGAGCCTGCTTCTCTCTCTCTCTCTCTCTCTCTCTCTCTCTCTCTCTGTCTCATGAATAAATAAATAAAATCTTTAAAAAAAAAAAAGTTAATTTTAAATAGGAAAAGCAATTATTGAATGATGGAACCACCTCCAAAAGAAAAGGAAGGTTGAATGAACAGAAGGAAGGAAGGAAGGAAGGAAGGAAGGAAGGAAGGAAGGAAGGAAGGAAGGGAGGGAGGGAGGGAGGGAGGAGGGAGAGTGGGGAAGAAGGGGGGAGGGAGGGAGGCGGTAACAGAGAGAAGGACTTTGACCCCTCTTCATCGGTTTAGGGATGACTTTCAGAGCTCTGGTTTCTCAGACACTTCTAGTGCTCCAAACTCCATGCCATTATCAAGATTTATCTGAGACCAAGTTAAGAATAAGGAGATAAAAAGAAAAACAAAACATTTGGATTGTGAATCCCCTCTCCTGTCCACAAATGCCGACAGCATCCGTCCAAGGTTCTCTACGGAGAAGCTCTGTTGTGAAGAGCGCTTCTTTGCCCTTGAAACGAATTCCTAACCTGCTGCCCATTACCCAGAGGACGTTGCTTGGGCGGCAGTCATCCTCATTGTCTGGCTCTGACCAAGAGAGAAAGACAATTCCAGTCAACCACGATTAAAGCAAGGGAGGAAAGAAAAGGTTTTCCTAGTTTCTAGAAACCACCCACTGTCCCCAGGCCCTCCGAGGGGCAGCAGGCACCTCCCCCTAAGCAGGGCCCTCTTTATCACCACAGCTGTGTGGAGAAACCGGTTTTCATAAAAAGCCATTCGAAGAGACAAAACCCTACAAAATGAGGAGCCAAGAAGAAATTCTGCCACCAGGAACTGCACGTAACTTTTCCTTCAGCACTGAGAAACTTCCAAGCGCTAGCACGACGTCCTAAACTGTGTTCTTGGACTTGGCCAATACAATGTCTGTGGTCAACCTCTCTGGGGGTGGAGTAAGGGCTGAGGGAGGTGACATGTGAGCTCCCCCACGTGGCCGAAGCTGTCCACTAACCTGGATGGGGTGAATGGGTTTTTGCAGAGGATTCCAGATTTCTCAGGTCTATGTGCAATCCATTTATCTTCTTCTGATGTGTTTTTATAGCGTTTTCAGAAATAACATCATTTTGTGATGAGTTCTTGTCCTGAAACATTGAATACTGCGGTGATTATGGCTGGGGTTAGCCCAGAATATTTTTCTCAATAATAAACAGTACAATATGCTTATTCCCATTTCTTTTTGCCAATCCACACGACACTTCTTACGTGAACTCATTTTTTGAGCAAGTTATTGTTTTCAGGGCTGTGCTACAATTAATTTAGTATTTGACTTACCAAATATTCTATGGTCAAGGAGAAAAATAACTCTAGTGTGTGTCATTTACTCTAATGTAGTCCTCACCTATGATTAAAAACAAACTATACCGGATGGGGCTTGATACATGCTCCTCACCCCAAAATACCTCAAGAACACAAAACACAGAGCCCCTTCGCCAAAGCTTGCAGTATTTCCTTCCTCCTCTGTCTTAGGAACTCCTTCCAGATATAGAACAAGCCCTGAATTTGGCAATTCTTCTTGCTGCTACAGCATATTTTCTCATTCCCAAGAAAATGTTCTTTCTCAAAGAGTAAAATGCCCAAAATTAAAAGGCAAGCTGGCAAACTAGGGAAATACTGCAATGACTATGATGAAGCACTTATATAAAACTATCAGAGAAAGGCTATTACCCTTATAGATAAAAAGCTATGAAAATTATTTCTAAAAGAGGAAACACTAGGGGGCTAGAAAATTGTACATACTTCACCCTCCAAAGAAATCAAATAAAATTTAAAACAAGATAACATTTTTGCCAATCATATTAACAAAGCTGTTTAAAATGTTAAAAATGGGTGCGCCTGGGTGGCTCAGTCGGTTAAGTGTCTGCCTTCAGCTCAGGTCATGATCTCAGGGTCCTGGGATTGAGCCCCATGTCGGGCTCCCTGCTCCATGGGGAGTCTGCTTCTTTCTCTCCCTCTGCCCCTACCCCACCCCTAGCTTGTTCTCTCTTGTGTGCTCTCACTCAAATAAATAAAATCTTTAAAAATAACTTAAAATTTTTTACATGCGAAAAATGATACATGTACATATGGTAAAATAGACCCTGGGATATTTATTTTTTGAAAACGATTTGGGAAAATATCAAAAGGAGCCTTAAAAATATTCATACCCTATGACTTCTGGGATTGATGGGAAGAAAAAATACAAAGCTAGGGGAAAACCTTATATACAAAGATTCATACTGAACTATTGTGGATAGAAGTCACCTAGTCAATTTTAAGGCACTGGTTACATAGTTTTCTTAGCCTAGTGGTTGTCAATTCCGGCTGCACATGAGAATCACTTGGGAAACTTTATTTTTACAGTAATGGTGCTTAGGCCTCATATCAGAACAATTGATTCAAAATTTCTGGGGGGTGGGACCTGGGCATGTATATTTTTTAAAACCCTGTAAATGATTCTCACATGCGTCCAGGGTTGAGACCTATCAGGCTAAGGAAACTATAGTAGTGTTATTAAGTAGTATATTATGCAGCCAATAAAAATATGCTTTCAGAATTTTTGAAGAAATATTTTATTTCAAAACAGTTCTCGGGGCACCTGGGTGGCTCAGTCAGTTAAGTGTCTGTCTTTGGCTCAGGTTGTGATCTCGGGGTCCTGGGATTGAACCCCATGTTGGGCTCTCTGCTCAGTGGGGCGTCTGTTTGTCCCTCTCCCTCTGTGCTCTCTCCCCCTCACTCTCTCTCTCTCTCAAATACATAAATAAAATCTTTAAAAAAAAAACACAGTTCTACACTTAGCAAAAAGTTGTAAGGTTGACACGAAGAACTCCTATTTACACATCACCCAAGGACCCCGTTCAGGTTTGGTCAGTTATTCCAGAAATACTCTTTTCAGTGAAGGATCCAGTCCAGGATCTCATATTGTTCCCAATGTCTTTCTTGACTTCTATCACTCTGACATTTTTTTCCCACTCTGACATTTTTTAAGATTATAGGACAATCATCTTATAGAATGTCTCTCAGTGTGGGTGAGAGACCCCCAAGATCACCCCTATTTTGATGATTTGCTAGGAGAAATCCCAGGGCACAGCATATCATCTTCCTTACAGCTATGATTTATTACAGCCAAAGGATACAAAGCAAAACCAGCAGAGGGAAAATGCACAATGGGCAAGGTCCGGAGAAAACCGGGTATGAGCTTCCAAGAATCCTTTCCCCGTGGAGGTACATAGGACATATTTAACTCCCCCGGTAACGACTTGTGATAACACATGTGAAATGTTATCTGCCAGGGAAGCTTATTAGGGACCCAGAGCCCCAAGTTTTGACCGGGGGCTGGGCACATTAGGCACCTCTGCCTAGCCAATTTCCAGACTCCCAGAAGGAAAGCACATATTCAGCATAAACCACATCCTTTGTACAAACAGTTTAGGCACAGTGAGCTACCCTTGTCAGTTAGTGTGCTGGCAACACTCCTGAAATCCAAGTTCCCAGATGCCCACCAAGGGCGAATCTTATAAGCAGGGCTTTCTAAGAAAAGGCCTTTTCTAAAGCCTGTTGTGTGGACTCTTTTCTACATAGATTTGTCTGATGTTTCTCATGATTAGACCCAGGTAACGTATTTTTGCTTGACTATCACAGACGTTGTATTCTTCTCATTGTACTTCCTGGGTGGAACATGGCATCTACTGAACTCAGAATGTGATTCCTGGGGCGCCTGGGTGGCTCAGTCTGTTAGGCATCCAACTCCTGATTTTTTTCAGCTCAGGTCATGATCTCAGGGTGCTGAGATTGAGCCCAGAGTCAGGCTCCGCATTCCTTGAGATTCTCTCCCTCTCCCTCTCCCCCTGCCAAATAAAATAAATGAAATCTAAAAAAAAAAAAAAAAAAAGAATGTGATTCCATTTTAGGTATCTGACTGGTGATAGCTTTCAAGTTCTATCCCTCTCTCTCCTGCCCCGCAGCTGGGCAAGCTGATAGGAAAGCCCAGATGCTCCCTCTTTTGGTGCAGGTGAGAAATTCAAACCACACAATCCCTGGTCCGGGCCTAGGAACCCCATTCCTTAAACAAAATAAAAGTCGAAAACAGTCACTCTCCTTGCCCTCTCAAGACATTTTCAGACCTGCTTGGGGTGCTGCCCTACTCTCCCCCAAAAAGCCTCTATCATCTTGCAAAATGATGACCACCATAAAGTTAGTCAATACTTCCATCACTTCACATAATTACAATTTTGTGTGTGTGTGGTGAGAACACTTAAGGTCTACTCTCTCAGTGATTGATGATGTAATATGATGAATACATATTACAGTATTAACTATAGTTACCAGGCCGAATATTGGATCCCCAGAACTTATTCATCTTATAACGGGAAGTCTGTATACCTTGACCAACATTCCCCATTTCTCCCAACCCCCAGACCCTGGCAACCACCATCTTATGTTTCTATGTTTCTCTGTTTTTATGAATTCAGCATTTTTAGATTCTCTTTTTTTTTAAGATATTATTTATTTATCTGACACAGAGACACAGCGAGAGAGGGAACACAAGCAGGGGGAGCGGGAGAGGGAGAAGCAGGCTTCCCGCGGAGCAGGGAGCCCGAGGCGGGGCCCGATCCCAGGACCCCGGGATCACGACCTGACCCGAAAGCAGACACTTAATGACTGAGCCACCGAGGCGCCCCTCATTTTTAGATTCTATGTATAAGCAAAATCATGCAGGATTTGTATTTCTATGACTTATTTCACTTAGCATAACGTCCTCAAGGTCCATCCATATTGTTATGAATGGCAGGATTTCCCTCTTTGTTATGGCTAAACAATATTCCATTGTGTATATGTGCCACATCTTTTTTTAAAGATTTTATTATTTATTTATTTATTTATTTATTTATTTATTTGAGAGAGAGAGAACACACACGTACGAGCAGGGGGAGGAGCAGAGGGGGAGAGAGAGAGACAAGCAAACTGTTTGCTGAGCGCGGAGCCCCACTTGGGACTCGATCCCATGACCCTGAGATCATGACCTGAGGGGAAACCAAGAGTCGGATGCTCAACCGACTGGACCATCCAGGTGCCGCTATGCCACATCTTCTTCTTCCATTTATATGGCGATGGATACCTAGGTTGATCCTATGTTTTGGTTATTGTGAATAATGCTGCAGTGAACATGGCGGTGCAGATATCTCTCCAAGATAGTTTCATTTCCTTCAGATATGTAACTAGAAATGGAACTGCTGAATCATGAGGTAAATTCAATTTTAATTTTCAGGAAATGTCATACTGTTTTCCATTGTGACTGTATCGATTTATATTCCCACCAACAATGTACAAGGCTTCCCATTTCTCCACATCATCATCAACACTTGTTATCTCTTGGGTGTTTTGTTTGTTTGTTTTGAGAATAGCCATTTTAATAGGTGTGAGGTGCTATCTCATTACAGTATAGATTTGCATTTCCCTGATGATCCTGTTGGCCTTTTGTATTTGGAAAAATGTCTATTCAGTTCCTCTACTCATTTTTTATTGAATTATTTATTTTTGTTATTGATTTGTATGAGTTTTTATATATTTTGGATATTGACACCTTATCAAAGAGTTGGTTTACAAATATTTTCTCCCATCTATAAGCAAACTTTTCACTTTATTAACTGTTTCTCTTGCTGTACAGAAGTTTTTTAGTTTGACATAGTCCCACTTGTTTATTTTTGCTTTTAGTTGCTTGTGATTTTGGTGTCATATCCAAAAGCTAGTTGCTAAAACCAATGTCAAGGAGTTTTTCCCCTGTTTTTTTCAAGGTATTTTATGGTTTCAGATCCTGCTTTTAAGTCTTTAATCCACTTCGAGTTAATTTTTGTGTGGTCTAAGACAGGAGTTAAATTCATTCTTTTGCATGTGAATATCTGGTTTTTCCATCACTATTTGTTGAAGAGACTGTTCTTTCCCCATTGAGTTTTCCTGGCTCCATTATAAAATATTAGTTGACTGTAGATGTGTAGGCTTATTTCTGGGCTCTCTGTTCTGTTCCACTGTTCTATATGTCTATTTTTATGCCAGTACCATACTGTTTTAATTCATATAGCTTTTGTTTCTGTGGCAGCCACTTGGTTGTGAGCCTGTCTGCTCAAAACAGCTCTCCTTGGTCTTGGACTGCACCGGAGTTTCATCATCTTCTACCTGTTACTCCGAGTTCCCATGAAAGCATTTTGCTCATGGATTTTTACTCTTTTTCCAATGTTATGCTGATACCACACTGCCTTGATTACAGTATCTTTATAATAAGTCTTAAAATCAAGCATTGGAAGCCCCCCAAAATTTCTTCTTTTTCACAGTTGTTTAGTTATTCCAGGCTCTCTTTGTATTTTCATATAAATTTGAAAATCAGATTTCCAATTGCTAAAAAACAAAAAACAAAAAATCCTGTTGGCTCATACTGGATTGCAATTTGGGGAGAATTTACGCCTTAACAGCACCTAATCTTTTAATTCATGAGCATGGCTAAGTCTCCATTTACTTAAGTCTCCTTTAATTGCATTGTTTCCTGGGTGAAGTTTGTGGTTTTTTTCACATGTCTTCTTTTTATGATTTTTCTCTTTATCACTGGTTTTAAGCAATTTGATTATGAGGTAACTTGGTGTAGCTTTTTGCATGTTTCTTATGCTTGGAGTTCCTGGAGATTCTTGGATCTGTGGGTTTAGAGTTTTCATCAAATTTAGAAATTTTTTAGTATTTCTTTGAATGTTCTTTTCTGTCCCCACTCACCTCATTTGGGATCTCCCAATATATGTATATTAAGCTGAACTCGTCATAAGTTCACTAAAGCTGTGTTCAGTTTTCTTCAGTCTTTTTTTTCTGTATTTCATTTTTTAAGTAGTTTTTATTGCTGTTCTTTAAGTTCACTAATCTTTCTTTCTTTGGTGATTCATCCACTGTTAACTCCATCCAATACATTTTTTATTTCAGATGTTGTATTCTCAATCTTTAAAAATTTTGTTCTAAGTTTTTAAAAATATCTAAGTCTCTCCTTAATCTATGAGTCTTCATATTAAGATTAGAAATTCTATTTATTTAACTTCCCAAAATGTCACCACTCACCATCACCACTACCACTAAAAATGTAGTGGTGGATCCAAGGATCCAAGATACTTCTAATCCCAAGTAAGATGCTACACAATACTAAATAAAACTGCCTTCTCACTTACACTGACCTGAAGACTGATGATAGCCAGTGGCCAAAGGCTCTCTGGCATTTGATATGTATGCCAGAAATTTGGCTCCAGCTATCTAAACTCTTGGTTTTAATGCTATGATGCCACAAGTAAGTTTTCAGCGTGGATGTTGAACTTTACAGTAACATTTAAACTCCATACACTTCAAAGAAAAAAGGAAAGAACAGCCAAAAGAACAAACAAATCTGTAGGGGTTACTGCACATAGAAATCTAACTCTCTTTGCTAGACTGATATGTAGCATGTCCTCCACCCCTCTTCCTCTGCAATCTTGCATTGATAAATTCAGTGTTTGTAGGATTTAAAGAAATTTTGTGTAAAGATAGTTTATCTAAATGAACATAAACAAAATAAAAATAGTCTTTCCCCCAAAAAACAAACATTTTGCCTCTTTGTTCACTAATTCCCTACTAAAATTCAGTGTTTCTTCTTCTATATAAACCTTGTATTTGCCATGGCTAACTCAGTTTTCTGCTATCCTGTTCATACATATTAAAGGGCTCAATGACATAATTGGCTTTGCTTTTCACTCAGTTGCTTAGGGCTTATAAAAATAAAACACAAATACCCACAGCTGTTCTAGGCAATCACTCAGCTCTTTGAGAAAAAAATACAGATATAGGGACAGGTGGCCTCACTCTCAGCACAATGTTCAGAATCAAGGGAACAGGGACTGCAGCTGTGTTTCCAGGAGAAAACTAACAAACTCCCAGGCTTTCTAGGCTAACTAGAGTTACATATGGACACCCAAGATGAAAAGAGTTGTCTTTCCTGAGTCTTGTTTCTTCTGTAAGTTGACCAACTGATATCCAAGGTCTTCCTCTATGAGAATACCTTAGGATTCCTGATTACCCAGTGGAGGTAGTTCAGGAGTCCAGAAAATAGAAAGTCAGCGGCAAACCAACTGTGAAGTGGTAAGGTTAGTAATGAATACAAAAAGAGATGTACCTGCCCTTTCTACCTGCCTTTTCTAACCTGATTACAATAACTTGGTTTTCTAAGTACAATTGATCAAAGGCATAGAGACATAGCAAGGGAAGGTGTTAGCTTAGATGGTTTTGAAGGAGATTAACTAAGTGAGTGATACTGTCTGATTCTACTCCTTTTTTTTTTTTAAGATTTACTTATTTATTTGAGGCAGAGAGAGAGGAAGAGAATCTCAAGCAGACTCCCCACTGAGCACAGAGCCTGATATGGGGCTAGATCTCACAACCCTGAGATCATTACTTGAGCCAAAACCAAGGGTTGGATATTCAACTGACTAAACCACCCAGGCGCCCGAGTCTACTCTTAATATACTCACAGCACCTATCCTAATCAAAGCTTCTGATTGCTACCCAGGAGATGTAAAATCACAGAAGTCATGATTCAGTTTCAAACACTGGTTCTCCTAGCAGCCTCCAGCTCTTTTCAGCTGTGGTTGTCCCCAGAGCTTGCCTAATGACCCACTGAATCTCAGAACTCGTACACAACTGTTTTCAGCTTTATTTACATCTTTGACTTCAGATTCACCACGGAATTGGATTGGGAGTTTCCACTCCATCTCTCAGCCCTATTGGCCACAGCCATGGCCCATCACCTTCTCCCAAGTGGTAAGTGAATCAGATAGCAGCTTAAGTCTCTATACCATCTTTCTACCCTAAACCACCATAAAGCCTGTCCAAACCAATCCAGCCATTGAGCTATACTGACGCTTCTCAAGCATTTTCTATAACAGTGCATTTACTCCATCCATTCCTAATTTCCAGTGGAAGAAGAATTTGAGAATAGTCAAGATGATGATATGAGATAAAAAAATCTAACAAATGGAAAACATAATGGTGATTTTTCATATATGTTGGTATTTATTAAATGAATATAACAACAGAAAGCCATTACCAACTCAATCAACATGTATGCTGCACTCATAAAGATCAGCCCTCTCAAACTTTACAGAGAGTCCAATCATCTCCTTTTATGAATTACAAATTTTGGTAAACCTTAAGAGGACAGAGGATTCTGAGAAGATGGCAGAGTAGGAAGCACCAGGAATCAGTCTCCTTACCTAGATAATTGCACTGGCAGAATCTGACAAATGTAACATTTTTGGAACTCTGTAGTCTGAGGATTTGAAACTTCCAGGGCAAGGCTTGGACAGTAAGTTGTGGTTAATTTCAATTTTATCTCTTGGCACAGGAACAGCTACTCATCCCACACCTCACAGCATGCAAGCAATGGGAACCAGGATGGGTAAAAATGACCCGATACACCAACTACTGCGAATCTGTTCTCTGATAACTGATTGGTGCTTCTGATCACAGAAGTGAAGACAAAAAGGTAGCAGCATAGTTGTTTTACCTACCTCAACTGTTACAAGTCTCTCCCCTTGGGCTGAAATGATTCCTATGACATTTAAAAGGCCAGCACATTTTCCCCCTCCCCTTTTTTCTTTTGTTCTCCTTTTGGAAGCAAAATGTTGAAGACCAGGACATTAAAAAGCAACCACATATGCAGGGGGAATTAAAAAGTCTCCACACATGCCAGGGAAGTGTGCAGCTTCTGAAAAGAACTGAGAAGACTAAGTTTACATCTTAGGCTAATACTTGGTACAAAGACAGCCTACAGTAATCAAAAGCAAAAATAGGAAAACAAAACAAAAACAGCAAACCCTAAGGTAGGAGAAGAATGTGATTTCCAGAGTTATCATACAATTAGATTCAAATGTCCAGTTTTTAACCAAAAAAAATCAGAAGGCATTCAAAGAAACAGGAAGGTGTGGCCCATTCAAAGGGCAAGAATAAACTAATAGAAATTGTCTCTGAAAAAGACCTAATGACAGATCTATTAAACAAAAACAATTACTAATCTAAAAGCTAGCATTATTTTAAATTTGGTTTGTAACTCCACCTTGTTTTCTACATAATTTAAAAGACTAATGCATTTTTTTATGTTAGTTCATATTTCTGAACACACAACACATAAGGATGTAATTTTGTGACAACACCTGAAAGGGATTGGGACAGGCTGTAAAGGGACAGAGTTTTATGTGTTATGAAAGTTAAACTATTATAAATTCTAATTAGAGTGTTATAACTTTAGGATGTTAAATGTCATAGCTATGGTAATTACACACACACACACACACACACACACACACACAAACTATAGAATATACACAGAAGAAAATGAGAACTTAAATGTTTCACAAAAAAATAAACTGAACACAAAAAGACAGTAATTCAGGAATAGATGACTACTAGCTCAAGTAATAAAAGTCATGTATGAAAAACCCACAGCAAACATCATCCTCAATAGTGAAATACCAAAAGCTTTCCTCTAAGATGAGGAACAAGGGAAGGATGCCTACTTTCACCACTTCTAATTCAACAAAGTATTGAAAACTCTGGCCAGAGCAATTAGGCAAGAAAATAAAAGAGATCCAAATTAGGAAGGAAGAAGTAAAATTATCTCTGTTCACAGATGTTAGCAATCCTTAATACCAGCGCTGTCCAAGCCATATTAGAGCCTATGGCAAAAGGAAAACTCAGTAATACTTTCTTTCTTTAAAATTTTGATATTTTGTTCATCATCAATTTTTTACATTAATTTTTACTTTTTAAATGTAATTTCTCTTGACTACTGAGTTTTTTGGCGCTCCCTTAAATTTTGTACCTGAGGTGAGTCCCTTACTTACCTCACCCTAGACTGGGCCTTGGTTAATATTCAGTAAGTTTCTAATAAGTAATCTTAATCAAACCCGAAAATTATGTCCCTTGCCTATAAGAATGGAGGGAAAATCTTATAACTGCAGATTATTTTCCAACCCATCTTGAGGTTCTTCACCATCAAGGCCTTTGAACTTGCTGTTCCTTATGCCTGGATCATCTCTCCATCTTCACATGGTTGGCTACCTCCCACCCTTCTCAGATTAAGTGTCTTATCAGAAAAACCTTCCCCAAACCACTCCTTCTATAATAGGTCTTTAAATAGGTCTCTTTATTATTTTGGACCATAAAGTCCTTTTTGTTTCTTTCACAACACTTAAAATATCACACTTATTGACTTGTTTGCTGGGTTCTTCACCATGTGTACCCCCCATCACTCTACAAGCTCCATGAGAAGAGGGACCCTGTCTGTTCACCATTGCTCACCATTACATCACCATCACCTAGAAGCAGGCCTAACACATAATAGGTACTCAATATATAATGACTGAATGGATTAAAAGCCTAAGAGGGACTTAGAAACACCCAGATAAGTTGGGGATCTTCATGGGCAAAAGACTGGTTCTGCTTCATGCTGAATGTCTGGAATACAATCACCTTATCTGCCAAGGACACAAGCTCCTCAAAGTGAATCAAGTGGTGAGCATGGTGTGGGAGATGTGGCCTAGATGGAATTCAGTTATAGTTGAAAGCCTGGAGAGGGAGTTTCAAGAAAAAGTGCTAGTTGGGCAGAAGATGAATGTACAGTGGGAGGGAAGAGAGTTATCGGGCCAGACCCAAATGGAAGTCATAACTAGGCCTCAAGGGGTTTCCACGAAACCCGCCGGGACTAGGGCAAGACCCAGTTAGCCAGGAAACCACTGGGCCTGGACCAAACTAGAGAGTCCAGAATAGAAATTACACTAGGACATGGTCTCGGCCTTCAATGCTTTCAGGTCTGGCAGTAACCGGGTAGATGATTATTACCACAAGGAAGCAGAAGACACTGAACACAAGGACTTCCTCCATTCAATACCATGGGATTATATAAGCAAACACACCAAGACACGATCTTGGAGTGAAGCAAGCAGGGAGAGGAAGGGTAAAAACTAAAAGGCCAAAGATCAAGAAGACTAATTAAATCATTGAATTGGGCTAAATGTGTTTATCCTTCTTTCTCCTACCTCGCAGGAATTTGTAAAGGAGATCACTTCAGTTTTGGAGAACTAGGGAATCTACATTTTCTTAATGCATTCAAGCGATAGTGTAAGGAAATTGAACGATTTTGCAGCAAATGAACAAAAGAACTCTGATGGGCTATGGTTTGGTAACATGAGTCTATACAGCTCATCTGAATATGACTTCTTATTGCCTTTTGTCTGGTCCTGGAATGATTGACTTACAGACCACCAGAGCTGGGAAATACTTTAGAGCTCGCGCGTTCCAACCTTCCTCATTTTATAAATAAGGAAACAGATCTTATTATTTATTCATCCCAGTCTGGTCCCTTTAAGAACCATCCCACCTCAGTGAGGTATGCCAGAATTCATGTGAAAGAAACCACTAGGTTACATGGGTCTCCCACCTTCACTTGCCCTCCACCCCAGTCCTTGCTTCAGGCTCTCAGTCTCTGTTAATGCTTCATCCAAGTGCTCCATCTGATGCATAACTTAGTGCAGTATCTCCCCCTTCCGTGATTCTGACTGCAGATCCAGCTCCATTTCTAAGGACTTGTTCTTGCTTTGCTTCTGTGATAAAACAATCTTATGAGCAGCTCTACAAATAATCTTCCTCCTGGCTTAATCTGGCCCTGAAGATCTCACACCAGTATAATGACCAAGAGGCAACATTCTCACATCCGTTATGACCTTGACAATGAGAATAACTGCCTCTTTCATTTTTCTACATCTCAATCTCTTCAATGAAATTATAAATTCCTTGAAACAAGAATTATTCATCTTTATATTCTTCCCCACATTACCTAATACAGTTCCTGGCAAAAATATTGGCTAATTGATTTAAAATCACTCCTCAAATCACCAATACAACCCCCACACCATATTCTGAGTGAGCAGGGTAGGCAGCTGTTGGCTTGATATAAATTTAGAGTTTAGGAAAGCTCTCCCAGCCCAAGGACCGTTTCTCTCTGCCAGGATACCTAAAATAACCACATTACTCACTCCTTTGAGTCAAGGCCTTGAAAATTCTTGTTAAAATGCAAATGTCATCTGAGAGGGATAACATGAAGTTATCAATGCCTATTAATAACACAGAATATTATTAGCTTAGCAAAGAATAAGAAAGATCCAGAATATGGAAGGGCAGGCTTAAGTCAGCCCCAATATTTAGGACCTGGTGAAATCAGGAACATCTTGGCTATTGGTGGTTGCATAGTGGAAGGAATAAGGATCTCAGAAAACTCAAATGAAGTGATAATAAAAAAGCACCTGGTAAATGCAAAAAAAAAATTAATCTTAATAATAATGGCCAATATTTTTAAGTACATACTCAGTGCCAAATAGTATTCTACATGCTTTACATATATTAGTTCACTTTTCAATTCCTCATCTGTAAGATAGATAAAATAATTATGCCACACTTTAGTGATTTGCTCAATGTTACAAAGCTAGTGAGGGGTAGAGCTGGAATTTGGAATAATTTGTCTGGTTGTAGGGTCTCTCTGTTGAACCTCCATGCCACAGCGTCACTGTGTTCCATTGTTGTTTCATTAATATGGTCATGATTTTAACCACAGAAGGGGGGCCATTCGTTCCTCTTGACCCGCCTCACCTACACTCTAAAAGTCCCTCAACATGTCTATTCCTTCCCATCTCTCCCACATCCCAGTCCAAGTCCTCTTTATTTCTTCTCTATGCAACACCCTCTGCCTGCCAGTGCCTCAACTCATGTCAGCCTCAGCTAAAATACTAATAATTTCTACATGAAGAAACTAAGGCACAGAAAATTTCATCACCTCCCTCCCAACCCAAATCAAGTCGTTCTGTAAATATTAGTCCTGGGATTTGAACCCACAAAGGCTGGTTCCAGAGCCCTTACTCACATTTCCCGTGTAACCTCACTATCCTAAGGGTTTCCTAACTTGCCCCCCTCTTGCTGGTCTTTCCCAAACCCCAACCCCCCCCCACACCACAGACCCTAAGGTCTCACCTTCCCACCCTAGCTCCTAACCTGGCATTCAAGCAAGTAGATGCTGAGATTACCACCTTCCTCATGCTGCTCCAGACATAAGTATCTAGAGAAAAGTTACTGATTTGACAACATAAAAAAAAAAAAAAAGTTAAACATTTCTGCATGGTCACAAACAAGTCAACAAACAAAAGACAACCTGGGAGGGGCACCTGTGTGGCTCAGTCAGTTAAGCGTCTGCCTTTAGCTCAGGTCATGATCCCAGGGTCCTTGCTCAGCGAGGAGTCTGCTTCTCCCTCTCCCTCTGCTGCTCCCCCTGCTCATGCTCCCTCTCTCTTGTGTTCTCTTTCTCTCCCAAATAAATAAATAAAATCTTTAAAAAAAAAAAAAAAGACAACCTGGGAAAATATTTATAGCATACATGACAAAGGGTTAATTTTCTTAATTTATACATAGCTTTTAGAGATATGTCCCCAAAAAGAGGGGGGATAATATAGGATATAAACACACAATTCAGTGGCTTAAATCCAATTTAAAATGTTAGAACTGAATTATAATTTTTAAAATGCTATTTTAACATACCACAATATATTATTTCTCACCTATTATATTGGACAAAATTTTATTTTTTGTTCTTTCTTTTTTAAGTAGGCTCCACACCCAGCATGGAGTCCAATGTGGGGCTTGATTGAATTCACAACCCTGAGATCAAGACCTGAGCTGAGGTCAAGGAGCAGACGCTTAAATGACTGAGCCCCCCAGGTGCCCCAAATTGGACAAAATTTTAAAGATTAATACCTAGTTTTATAGGTAGTGTGGGAAAGAGGCCCTTATAGACTATCATTTGGAATGTGAATCAATGTAGCTTTTTTGTAGGGCAATTTGAGAGCATCTACCAAAATGTAAAATGCATATGCCGTTTGATTCAACATTACTCCTACAAAAAATTCACTTTACAGACACAGTCAAACAATTAAACAAGGATTTCTGTCCAAGAATGTTCACTGCAGGATTTTTTAATAAGAAAGCCCAATTGCTGGTAAGTAGATCATGGAAAATAAATCATGATATCACGGACACATTTCCAAAGGTATCTATGCTAAACTGCAGTGGTCTCCAAATTGAGTTATATCTACCAAGGGTACATAAAACAATCTAGTGTGAAATGGGAAGAAAATATTAGAACTAATATTGAATATATATTTATATATTTTAGCTCATCTTTCTTCAATCTATTTTCATGTATGTTTTTAAATGTACATAATACGGGGAGCCTGCCTGGCTCAGTCAGCACAGCATGCGACTCTTGATCTCAAGGTTGTGTGTTGGAGCTCCATGTTGGGTGAAGAGATTACTTAAAAATAAAAAATCTTTATAAAATAAATAAATGTACATAATGCATGAATGTAGTGGTTGAAGGGCTTCAGAGTATCACACCCCAAAATATGCCACTCTGGCATAAGGACTATTTTGAGCTGAAAACAACTGGGAAGAAATAGACACAAGAAAAATTCTCTGGGGCGCCTGGCTGGCTCAGCCGGAAGAGCATGTGCCTCTTAATCTCAGGGTTGTAAGTTTGAGCCCCACATTGGGTATAGAAAATACTTAAAAATGTAAAAAAGTCTTTAAAAAATAAACCTTTCTTGGGGCACCTGGGTGGCTCAGTCGTTAAGCGTCTGCCTTCGGCTCAGGTCTTGATCCCAGGCTCCTGGGATCGAGCCCCGCATCGGGCTCCCTGCTCCGCGGGGAAGCCTGCTTCTCCCTCTCCCACTCCCCCTGCTTGTGTTCCCTCTCTCACTATGTCTCTGTCAAATAAATAAATAAAATCTTTAAAAAAAAAATAAAAAATAAACCTCTCTGTCCTCCCCCTCTCTACCAGGAAGGGAAGTACCATTCTTAATCACTGGAGTCCACTCTATACTCTTTATCAGCCCAGAGATGGCACAAGAAAAACCTACATACCTTGCTAAAACATTCATGAAATAACCCTCATCTTCCATTAGTTTTCTCCATATATTCACCTTTCCACAATTTGCCACCCCCTAGAAGATTTCAAAGTCCTTTTCTTTTTTCTTAACACTTTTCCACAAATTTATGTTCTTTATTAAAATGCTATGTAAGTCCTGCTGGTACCTTGACCCTGGACTTCCCAGCCCCCAGAATTCTGAGAAGTTAATGTTTGCTATTTCCGCCACCTAGTCTTTGGTATTTTTTAAAATATTTTTTATTAAAGATTTATTTGTTTACTTATTTATTTGACAGAGAGAGACACAGTGAGAGAGGGAACACAAGCAGGGGGAGTGGGGAGAGGGAGAAGCAGGCTTCCCGCCGAGCAGGGAGCCCGATGTGGGACTCGATGCCAGGACCCTGGAACCATGACCTGAGCCAAAGGCAGACCCTTAACGAGTAAGCCACCCAAGCGCCCCTAGTCTTTGGTATTTTTGTTACAGCAGTCATACAAAGGCCCTTAGCAGTGGGACTTCTAATTATTTTACTTCTCCCCACTCCTTCCTCATTCCTTTTCCTTGTCTCCAAGCCAATGCACCATATGGTCCAACAAACCAATTTACTCTCAGATTCTCACTTATATGTGTTGAGAGCTATTCCTCCATGGGTCTCCTGTGCTCCTAAATATCTTGCTGGGTGTCCCAAGAATGCAAAACCCTGACTGGTCTTTACCAGGACCATTTCTCAGAGTTGCGTCTGCAGCAAGCAACCTTTGGAAATGAGGCAATGTCTCCCTCTGGGACAAAGAGCAAGCTTGTTTACTGCTTGCTATAAAAGAACAGGCTCCCCAGCTCAGTGTTCTCTCCTGTAACAACCTGCTGTGCATGCAAACATCTATGTGGGCGCTCCATGTCACTGTCATGGGGCTTAGGAAACCAGGGAACTGACATAATCATGCTGATTGATGCTTATGCTACTTGCCAGGCTGTGAGTAATAAAGTCTTTTGTATCTTATCCAAGAATCTTGTGTCTTCTGCCAACATCCATGAAGACATAATAGACTTAGTTATTAGCATTTAAGTAGAGTAAAATCAAATTTCAGATCTGACAATAGAATATCTTCACTTCTGTTCCATTGCCCACACATTCTCTTTGTTTGAAACATTCTCTCCTCCTGTCTTTGCTTCTTTGCTTCTTTGTATTTCCCTTCTTTTATGGTTATCACAGTTTTAAATTTTTTTCCTGCTGATTTCGACACTATACTTTATAGTTTTATTCTCTTACTAGTTATCTTTAGGTCATGCTTATATGCCTCCAACAAAAGTTTAATCAGTATCTCCTTTCTTCTCTCAAACTCTATAAAGATTTCAGAATGGTTTAACACCAATCATACATCCTCTTTTTCCATGTTATGGTGGCCTTTTATTTTAATTTAACTTCCCCTCATTTTAATCACCCCCCTTTTATTTTGTTTCATTTGCTATAGACAATGATTCAGATTTACCATATGCTTACCAATTGTTTTGCTCACTATTGTCTCTTGCACCCCAATCCTTTCTTCTAGGTTTAATTCCTTTCTTACAGTGAAGTGTATCCTTCTGTAGTTTTTCCAGCAATTGTTTGCGAGTGGTGATATCTTTCAGCCACTTTATCTGGAATACCCTTACTTCATCCTCACTCTCTGGAGACTGCAAATAGCAAATGTTTTTTAACACTGGTATACATAAGAGTAATCGGGAGGAATTTGCCAATTGCAGATTCATGTGTTCCTTATGAATTCTATTGTAGTAGTTTTGAAAGGGGAGGAAGAGAAATATACCTTTTCAATTAGCACTTAAAGTGATTCGATATAAATATGGCAAAGTCATCCTTTGAGAAGAAATGCGGCTATAAGCAGATGGATGCCATGGAAAAGATTTTTAGTTTGTTTTTTACCTTTTTTTCTTATAAAAGTAACACATACACATTAAAGGAATTTTAGAAAAATAGAGAAATGAAGAAGAAAATTTCACTTAATTCTGTCTATATATAATTGCTGTCAATATTAGTATATACAGTTGATTTTCATCATTAGCAGATTCCGTATTTGCATATTCACCTACTCCCTAAAATTTATTTGTAACTCCAAAATCAATACTTGTGGAAATGCACACGGCAATGGAAAATTCGAGTCTGAACAAAGCCACGCTCTGCTTGTTTCAGCTCTCATGCCGAGATGACCAGAGGATGGAGTCGGTAGGGGGCAGTATAGTGCAGTGCAAGAAGCTCTACCTCGGCTCGGCTGGACCGGGTTTGAATCTCAGCTCTGGCACCTGTTACTGGAATGGTCTCAGGCAAGTCACTTAACACCTTTGAACCTTGTTTTTTCTCTTTTGTAAAATAAAGAAAATAGAATCTACCAGGATCACTTGTTTTTAGGATTTAAGATCATAATCTATGTGAGTATATATAAGTACATATTTTCCCCAGGAGCAGCAATTCCATATTTGATAATTCAGTGTCCCCAGACTTTATAGACATAATTACCATTGTGACAACTGCCTGTATTTCCTTCCAGACTTTGTAATGTTCTCAAGTTTTTTGTAATGTTGCTCTTGAGATTGATAGGATATATTTATTACAAGGTCAGCCTCTCCCATTCCGGATCACCTTCTATGAGGTAGTGGTTTCAACCTGGCTACACATCAGAATCACCTGGAGAGCTCTTACAAAACACTGATGCCCAGACCCCACCCCTAGAGATTTAGATTCAGTTATTATGAGGTGGAGCCCAGGTAGCAGTGACTCGTAAAATTTCCCAGGTGGTTCCAGGGGACAGTGGAGGAACCTCTGTTTAATCTATTTGGAGGAGAAGCTAACGGTCTCAGTGCACTTGTGAGCCACCTATTTGGTAGCCCCCTGTCCCTATGGAGTACTACTTCACCATTCTCAGCTCTGCTCTGGCCATGGCCCATCCTCCGCCTGCCAGTGTCTGGAAGTCATACCTAGTGTCTTTCCCTCGACAACATTGCTATTTGTGCCACTGACCTCGTTAGAAGGGTGAGGTAGAAAGGGTCCCAGAGTGCCCTTAATCTCCCCTCAACAGTACCACACAAGGCTGGAAGAGAATACCAGGCTTTCCGGAAGATGAGAGGTAACGGAAGGGAATACAGAACAAGAGAAAAAATGCAAAGCACTCACCAGATGTGAGTGCTCCAGTAGTCCAAGGACAGGGATGAGTCTGCGTACAGAACCAAACCCCTGCCTTCCACCTCCTTCCTGCCTTAGGCAGTGCTTAGGGCTCTTCCCAAAGCCTGAGTTTCTCAGGCTACAATAATAGTCCATAAAAGATAGAAAGGAGTCCTCCAACCATTGCGATGTAAAAATACGGGTCTTCTGCCTTCCTGATAGATTCAGCAGGTAACCAATGAGTCAAATGCACACACACACACACACACACACACACACACACACACACACACACTCCCACAGAGACAAAGAAAAATTCTCAGAGTACTGTCTCGGTTCACACCAAGGATTTAGAGAAACATTTCCTAACTGTGAGTTAACATGGTCCCCACATGAAGATAATATTTTATCTTATTATGCAAAGCAATATCAACCTCCTCACCCAATTTCTCACCTCCCTGCTTACAGCCCCTTCCCAGAGGACTCCTGGTGCTTAACTGGACCACTTCTGCATGTTTTTCAGGCATCCCAGCCACTTGCTTCCTGATGGCCACATTCTGGTCCACAAAGCAATAGCAAAGCATTGAAATGCTGCTTTCTTTTCTATTATATCAAATCATTTTCTTAGCATGTTTCCAAGACTAGCTTCTGGCAGTGGTCAAAGGCAACATGAGGTTTATTACCCTCCTGGGGACACCACTTCTGAACCTGACCTCAGGGTGCCATGGTAGAAATGGGAGGAAGGAAGAGAAGCTTTCAACATTTTCTCTGCATTTTATGTTTTTGGATTTTCATGTGTTTGCTGAACATTATTGCATGAGCACTTTCCCATGCTATAAAATAATGCAATTAAGTATTTTTAGTTGCTAAAATATATTTCCTTGACTGGGTATAGCATGGGCTATGTGTAAGTACATTGTTTGTTTCCAATTTTTTATTATCTTAAATAACACTGCATTAAACATTAAACATCTCTGCTTGCAAAGCACCTTGCCTAGGACTACTTGCTGACAATGGATGCTAAGAAACAGAACTGTTGAGTCAAAAGACAGATATAGTTTTAAAATTCTTAATAAATGTTGGCAAACCCTTTTCCAGAAGACATGTACCAGTTTACCCCTTTACCAGGAGCATATGAGACTGGATGCTGCTGGTTTTTCAATGAGGAAATGACATGGTCTGATCTCCATCTTATAAAGGTAAATCTGGCTCATGTCTAGACCTGGTTAGGTGGGCTTTTGGCAGCCCAGGTGTAAATGACAGGAGCCTGGTAAAAACTAGAGGAAGGCTTCATGAAGGAGACACAGCCAGCAGACAACCAGGAAAGAAGCAAGGTCCCTCTTGGCCTTAAAAACGCTACAAATACATCATGAGTTGAAGGGAAATTGGAGGGATAGTTCCCTCTGTGCCACAATCGGGGCATCACACAGTGTCTGCTGTTGTTTGGTTGGAAATAACTGCAGTATCTAAAGCCCCTTGAGGCTGTCTTCTGTCCACATAAAGTCACATTATGCAGTAACGTCAAGTACATGAATATTAGAGTAGCCAGAAGCATGCAAATAGGTATTTTTGATAGTCTAGCCTTTCTCTTTTAAAAAAAAAAACAAACTTTCCTTATTTTGTTTCTGATTGCAAAAATCAGCCATGCTCACTCTGTCTTCTAATTGTCGTGCTCATTCACCTGTTCCAGAGAGCTTTAATACCTTTCTGATAGTCCATACAGCCTTAGAACAAATTTCCCTCAAGACCATTTTAGAACCTAAAAATAGTAGCTATAGCTCTAGAGTTCCCTTTCACTTGATAAGAAATGTAATTTTTATTAATCTTTTTAAACTGTCACTTACAAATAATTAGAACTTAAATCTCTATTTTAAAGTCATGAAAATTTGCCTTTTAAATTCAAATGCACAAAGTATATTAACCTAAACCTTGAGTCTTGGATGTATTAACTCTAATTATCCACTACAGCAACAATTTCGACCAAAAAGAATAATCATCACCATCAAAACAATAGTGATCATCATCAAAAAAAAAAAAGAATGCTTATTTCATGTAGCTTTACCTAATTTGACTTATTCTTCACATCTATAGTAATTTGCTCTATCTATCCATCTCTTATGCATCTGTCTAAATCGGTTATAGCATATGTGATGCTTTTCATAAAAATTGGAAATTATTTTTACAACTAGCTACCTTGTTCTCGCTCTGCCTTACTGCTACAGAATCTGCTCTACATCCTTAAATTTGTCAGTTTCATTTAAGGATATATCAGAACTAAGGAGTGTCAGACACCTTCAAGAAAACAATCAATTTTGGGGCACCTGAGTGGCTCAGTCAGTTAAGCATCTGACTTTGGCTCAGGTGATGATTTCAAGGTCCTGGGATTGAGCCCCGTGACTGATGGGTTCCCCACTCAGCAGGGAGTCTGCCTGTCCCTCTCCTTCTGCCCTCCCCCCCAACTCATGCTCACGCACTCTCTCTCCCTTTCTCTCTCTCTCTCTCTCAAAGAAATAAATAAAATCTTTTTTAAAAAGCAATCAATTTCTTCAGTTAATTTTCCACAGAGTATAATTGGCTTTCCCCTAATGCCAAATTGAATTTTTATTACATTGACAAAAAAGGTTTTTTGACCATTATTTTGATTGTCAAATACCAGGGAGGCAATGACCTATACTGTGTCAAAATTGTGAAATACAAAAATTGCTTTTCTTGCCAAAGTATACTAAGGGTCACACTTAACCAAATAGCAATGGATAATTGCCCAGGAGCCTGTGGGGAAAATTTCACTTAAAAAAAAAAAAGTTTTTTCTAAGGAATAAAAGCAGAAATAGTCAGCTACTATTGAAAACTCTACCTATAGCCCTAGAAGCATAATTTGTCTGCTTCCTTTTATGGACCTCATCTAACCCTGTTGCTCTTCTGGAAAACTACCAATGCATAAATCATGTATAGTACAAGCTTTAACTGCCCAGCACCGCTTTTTTATCCTACTTGCTCCCCACTGGGACCTAGAAATGCCATTCCAAATGAAAATTACTTTCTAATTTAGCATAAAGAGAGAAGAATTGAACAAAATAGTTTTTTTAGCAATTTTCAAAATTTAGCAGAAAGTATGGATTCAAAGGAAGAAAGACCTAATCCATAGGCTTGCTCTCCAACATGGGTCTCCACTCCCCACACAATCCTCAGTGCCCCCCCACCCCCAGGTCTTGAGAGACTGGCAGTGGTCAACAAGTGCCATTGGGGGGCTGAGAGGAAAGGGGAGTAGTAGCAGGGATGAGTTAATATATATGTGAAGCCCTTAGCCCAGTGCTCAGCAGAGCGCTTAGCAGTAAGCACAGTGTATTAGCTACTCTCGTCATCAGGATCATTATTGTTGGTCTTGTTATTATGAGGAAATGGTGGATAAGTCTTATTTCTTAATATTCTGGAACATTCTGGAAATTCTGGGCCAATGGAGGAGACCCCAGAGTTGCTTATCTCAAATAGATGTTCAGGGTTCTTATGGTTCCCTAATCTTCCCTGTCGGCAAGATGGAATCTGGTGACTTGGATTTTCTCATGGGAGGCTATTACAGCTCTTTTGTTTCTGTAGCGCCAGGACCACCAGCTCTCTGCTCTACCACGGGATAGTCATAACTAGCAGGTGCAGCTTCTACAACCACCACCTCTCATCCATTGCTACTGATATTGCCTTTGCCATTCCTTTCACAATGGCTAAGGGGAATCTTATGAGGATTATGGCCCTTCTCTATGATTCATTCAAGTGTCATCTGACTCTTTGTTTATAGATTATTTTCTCAAAGAACCAAAAACATATGCCCTTAAGGTTGGATCAGAAGACTTTTATGTGACATCGTGTGTGCCTCCCTCCCCACCAACCTCCAATCTTAACAATTAATCCCAAAACCCCTAATGAATCTTTATGAGAATAGAAGTGTTGGTGGCTTGTTATAAGATGATAACATTTCTTCCATTATTATGCAGATTAGATTACTCCCATATTCTCAGGAATACTTCACTGCATTCCCAACCTGCTTATAATCAAATTGCCCAAGATGTCTGAGAAGGAAACTCAATGGTTGTCTTAAATTAGGAGCAGGGAAAAAGTGATACAGTGTGACAAATGAAAGCATACTTTTTGAAATAGGAAGCTGGCATTTTTAAGGATAACAGATTTGTGGAGATAAATGTAAAAGAAATGTAAAACAAAGAGAACAGATACATAATTTTTAAGAATCCGGGAACATTCTGAGAAGTCAATAATAGATCATTCTTGGGATAGAGTGGTACTCAATAAGAGTCTTATAATTATAACCCAACCTCTTTGATTATCACTCTCTACTAGACTATTCTTCATTTTCCCATTCCCATTGAAACATTTTGAACTTTCTATGAGTATTCTGTGATGGAAAAGTGAGACTCTGACTAATTTTTTTTCAAACAATGGCACTTCTGGAGCCTTCAGAAACATGACAGAGGCAACTTGATGTGGATGTGAGGAGGGAATAGAACAATATTTTCATTTAAGATTTGATAGTTCTGTATCTTAAAGCTCATTTAAATTATCTCATGAAGATCATAGTCTGACAATAGTGGCTATTTTATGAGAAAGTATACAATTTTTACCTCTCTGATCAGACATCAGAAGCTAGTGGGAGGATTCTTCTCAAAGCCTGTGAATCTCCCTTTTAAAATGCTAAGGATATACTAAATTATGAAAAGCACAGTTGAAAATTAGTCTGGTTATTGAATATAAAACACTATTGTAAGTGGAGTTACAGTTTCCACTTCTTAGCATCCTGAATAGAGTTCACTTAGGTCTCAAAAGTTCTGCTACTGACAAGCAAGTTTCCACATGAACTTTTTAATTGTTTGGGAATGTCAAGAGGACCATCATACACTGCAGCAAAAATGTTTCTCTGCTTTCTATTCTATGTGAACATATCAGTCATATTCACTCTGTTCATTTGTCAAGGAAACAGATATTTATATAATGCCAACAACCTTCCCAATACTGCCTTAGATACTGAGCAAATTTAAATGAATGAATGAATGACACAGTGCCTAAAATAATACAAAAAATATTAGAAAATAATACAAAATGGTATATTGTTTGAGTATGTGAAACAGAATGCTAAAAGTATTTAAATATGGAAGAGATCAAAGTGGGAAGACATAATCAGGGAAGGCAGCATAGAATACTCAGTTGTTACTGAGCTACAACTGATGAGCGGGGTAAGAATTGGAAAGAATGGGCACAAATGGGAGGGGAAGTAGGAAGAGACCATAAAAGTAGGAAAGGTTCCAAAAGCCGGTGGGATTGATTGAGGGTGGGAAATGAGGGAAGGAAAAGTCAAAAATACCAACCAGTCTGAAATGCAGAATTTCTGCTAGAAAGTAAAAGGAGGATCATTCATTCATTCGAGTGTAACAAAAGACAATTAAGGGAAATGCTTGGGTCTGCTGTGAGGCCGAGTTCAAGCCAAGTTTGGAGAATAAAGAGGGACTCTTAAGAAAGCACAACATTAAAACATCTTTAGAAACAAGGACAGATATGATGGTAGAGGTAACTCAGAAAAGACAAAAATATTCCCAGTTATAACCCTGCTCACTGTGTCCCATCCTCAACCCCACCACCAAAACTAAAATTTCAGAGGAGCTGATTTCAAAGTAACTGTGGGGAATACAAGACAGTGAGAGCTGAGGACAGGCCAACAGTGGAAGAACAAAGCATGTCTCTGAAGAGCAAGAAGGCAAGTACAAAGCTGAGAAAGAGGAAGAGATCAAGCACCAGGGGCGTATGGGGTGATCACAGGCCAGAAGGAACAGGACAGGAGCTCCCCATGAAGGAGGTGGAGCATATTTAAAAGACATGGACTTCAACTGGTTTTTGGTTTCCATGTGGCATCTGAAGACTTATGTGTATTATATGGTTTTCTTCTCATCAAGCACTATGTTTCCCAGACAGGTCATGTGAGAAGGAATACCAAAAAGACAGTACAGAGGGATGGGGCAGGGACAGCTAGTAACATTCTGAACAGCTATTCTTAGCTTCTTCTTTGGCAGAGACTCCAATCTTCAGCTAAGCACATAGCTGCCTGAAATAAAGACCACGTTCCCCAGCCTTCCGTGCCGATAGGATGACCATATAACTAAGTTCTAACCAATGAGATACAAGAAGTATCAAGTGGGCCCATTAGAAAAAATACCTCAAAAGAAGCTGAGTCGTAGAAGACTCCTTAAAATAAGCCCCTGATTGACTTTTTCACTTTGTTTCCTTCTTTGGCTTTGCAACTAAAATAGGGTGACTAGAGTTCTGGCAGCCACCTTGTCCACGAGGTGTCCTGAAAGATAGAAGCCATGCACTAGGATGATGAAGTAGACAGGTGGACGCAGCCTAGGACCCTGAAGGCTGAGACTTCCCCACACTAGCCCTAGCATGCCTACTCCAGACTTCTCCCACATGAGGGAAGAATAAAATTCTATGTATTTTTAAGCCACTGATATTTGGAGTTTATCAGTTATATGCAGATGAATCCAATCCTAACTGATTCAGGGCATTTGTAGCTGACCACAGTCAATAAGTAGTTGCACAACGTGCAAGACAAGTTGTAAGATTGTGATGACTAAAACTATGAATGCAAGCACAGTTCCTTCCCACAGTCTTGAGCAGTGAGGAAGAAGAAACACATAACCAACAATAATTCATTACAATAAGAGCTCTAACATATTGCAAATATAACAGGGGAGAAACTTATTTATAATCATGCCTTGACTTCTAAGTACACTGCAATTGGGTAACTAAGAGTCTGTTGCTTGTTAATTGGAGCAAAGAGTGAGAATGTTTCTGAAAGTTTTAGAGCAGCTAAAACAAACTATTCTGCTCTGTATTCTAGAAGGAAATAAAGACCTAGAGAGTAGAGAGCAGAGCCATAGGAGACTAGATTTGGGAGAAGGATTAAAAGAAAGAGGAAGAGAGAAGAGGGCAGGGAGGACAGGAGAGAAAAGAAAGAACCAAGAGAGAACAGAAGGACACATTAGGTGGAGCCAAGAAGAGAGCCTTGTAAAGAGGTGCCTAATGGACAAGTAAATGTGAAATACAATTAAAATATGTAAATGTGTTCCTCAGTTTACCCCATGAAATCCTGAGTGAGATATCTTATCTGTATGGTACAGATATCCTTTGGGGAAATGTGAAGAATAACTAAATCCTATTTCAAGGTTGGTGGGGGCCATACCAGAGGCAGCAACAACCACCATCTAGTTAAATATACAATGTGTTATGGAGGTTCTGAAGAAGGAGATAGGAAAGTTTTGAAGGGGTAAACTGAGAGTAGCATCAGGAATAATGAGCAACTTTTTAGAAAGATTTTATTTATTTATTTATTTATTTATTTATTTGAGAGACAGAGAGAGAATACAAGCTGGGGAGAGAGGCAGAGGGAGCGGGAGAAGCAGACTCCCTGCTGAGCAGGGAGACCTATGCAGGGCTTAATCTCACAATCCTGAGATCCTGACCTGAGTCGAAATCAAGAGTTGGACACCCAACCAACTGAGCCACCCAGACAACCCCCTGTTTTTAAAAAAAAAAAAAAAAAATTTATTTACTGGGGCACCTGAGTGGCTCAGTTGGTTAAGCGTCTGCCTTTGGCTCAGGTCATGATCTCAGGGTCCTGGGATCGAGTTCCACGTCAGGCTCCCTGCTCAGTGGGGAGTCTGCTTCTCCCTCTCCCTCTGCCCCTTCCCCCAATTGTGCTCTTTCTCTCATTCACTCTCTTTCAAATAAATAAACAAAAAATTTTTTTTTAATTAATGTATTTATTTATTTGAGAGTGAGTGAAGAAGAATGAGCAATTTTACTAGGGAGATAAAGGCAGTAGGTTCCAAGCAGAAGTACTAACACCTGCATATTCCCAGAGACTTTCCAGAAAATGACTTAGTGGAATGGAATGGTTATCACTGTGAAAATTTCAGGTACCATGCCAAACTGGAGTGGCAAAAATTGAGGGAGCAAGTAGACCTTTCAATATCTCTTAAATCACACCATCTATGCAGGTAATTGATAAATGAAAGGGGATAGATAAGGGAAACTCCTTTAGATCTGCCATACATTTAGCAAATACTAATGTATGAGGCATGTAAAGATGAATAAACATAGGTTCCCCCTTTCAAGAATCTCATATTATATATCCATCATATTTTCATTGTGTTTTAGTAGCTGCTAAATAGCTACAAAAAAAGCTCTCCAATGTGACCACATTCCCATGCTCTAAAACAGGTTGGTTTCTTAACTAAATTATAACTGAGCTCCTTTGAGCTCCAAAGGCCTATGACCTGACCATGATCTGAAAAGTTTATATGACCAAAAGATGATTATGAGAATTGGGTTTGCTATAAGATAGCATAGTTTCCTGCAGAAACTATATTATTTAATTTAGTTTATGTTAACTGAATCATTTTCCAGCCACTTTATATCTCTTCCAAAGTAGAAGAAATAACATCCTAACTCCAATTATTAGCTCAGCGATGAAGATACTGAATTAAGCCAGCATAGTGAACAAGACAGAAAAGACAGTTTCAAGGACCTCTCATTTAAGACGGAGATGAGATGCTAAACAGAGGACAAGGGGAAGAAAATTCATTGAAAAAACAACATATGAGTTATGATAGCGCTAATGTGATACCATAATGACAGACTTCTAACCCATGATTAATTTAACCGGTCACATGAGTCAACCTGCCAATTATGTCAAAAGGAGTTGGCCTGTACAATGAATTCTGAAAATAGTTCCAGCAGATGTGGGAGCAAGTGGGAGAGGGAGGAGAGAGAAAGGGGAGGGGAGGAGAGATCAGTTCAGAGAAAGGAGGGCCCTGGATGTGAAGCAGAATTTTATTCACATGCCAGTTACTGGCTTTGCTTCAGGACAACGAACTCTTCAATATGAACTCAATTCAGTGTACTTCATAAGAAGCATTTGCTCAGTAAAACATTGCTTTTTCAAGTTTGGAACCAATCGTTCCATAAATTCAAACTAGCAGTCACCTACCCATATGGTGGGTGTGATTTAAGAGATAGTGGAAGTCCATCTGCCTCCAAATTTTCACACTTCCAGCTTGACCTGAAATCCTTACTATCACAACTCTGCCATTAAATTACAACAGATTCTGGAAATCTCTGGAAAAATGCAACTGTTAGTACTTATATCTGGCACATACAAGACCATCTTGTTACTTTCCTGCCTAGATATCCTTCCTTTGAGCATGGCTGAGGCCTTCCCAGCTGCCTGGGATAATTCTATAAATATGTAAGGTCTACAGATTCTAGCTGATTTACAAATTATGAAGCCAAGAGAGTATACGTATCGTCAAACACGTGGCTCTTTAAGAGATATAAGTAAGATAAATTCCCAGTCCCTTTAAAAGTTAGAGGTAAAAACTGCTTGTGAATAACCCAAGTCTTACAGCAATGACAATGAAGTAACTATGACTACATGCAAAAACATGCGTAACTCCCACAAACAAATGTTGAGCAAAAGTAGTCAGACATAAAGAGTTCAGACATAAAGAGTACATATTGTGTAATTCCATTAATATAAAGTTCAAAACAGACAAAACTAAACTGTAGCATTAGAAGACAAGAAGATAGTCATTACTTTCAGAGAAGAAAAGAAATGGCAGTTGGGAGGGGACAAAAAGGAGGCTCCCGGTGTGCGGGCAATGTGCTGTTTCTTGAACCGAGGGATTGTTACCCAGGTATTTCCTTTGTGATAATTTCTTGATATTTGTGCTTCATGTACTTTTTTCCATGTAGTATACTTCCATTTTAAATAATTTTTATTTTTATTTATTGTTTTTAAGTAGGCTCCAAGCCTAACAAGGGGCTCGAACTCACCCCGAGGTCGAGTCGAATGCTCTACCAACGGAGCCAGCCAGGCACCCCCAATTTTAAATAATTTTTCAAAGAAAATGTTTAAAAATCAACTACATGTGTGGAATTTCAAAGGGCCTCAAATAGCAAAACCAGTCTTGAAAAGAAAACAAAGTTGGAAGTCTTAAAAAAACTTCCTGATTTCAAAACTTACTACAAAACTACAGTAATCAAAACGGCATGGTACTGGCATTAAAACATACATATAGACCAATGGGATAAAATAGAGCCCAGACATAAACCTTCACATATCTGATCAAAGGATTTTCAAAAAGGTGCTAAGACCATGCAGTGGGAAAGGACAGTCTTCTCGTTGATTTTGACAACCACCCACAGATGCTAGTACCACTTGTGGGAATCTAAGAGTCCGGCTGAGAAGTTCCAGCACACCACTGGAGCAAAAAGTCCAATAATAGATGCATTAAAAAGGGTAAGAAAAAAATAGTTCCACTTAACCCATGTTACCTCTCCCACTCAGCTCAGGGTCACGGGAGACCCCTTCAGTCTGCAATTTCTTCCAAAGGGGAAAGTGAGAGCACAGTGAGTGAGCACCCAGCTTCCCAGCCATGAAGCAAGCTACCCAAAAGGCCCCCTCCTGTCTTGCTCCACCCAGAATACTGAGCTGATCAGCATAACCGAAAGTTTGAGAGAAGTTGGTTACACAACCACCAGGGCTCAAAAGGTACATGGATTCTATAAACCACGTCATAGATTCCATCAAGAAGACTGCCTACGAGCCACTTGAGATGCTTTGCCTGTAGACCCCCTCAACTAGCCCGTGGAGATCCTCCAAGTTCCAAGTACCTCACCCACACCCTCTGCCGTGGTTGGCTCCTCATGTGCACCCCCAGGAACAGCAAGAATGAACATTTGTAGATGGCATGTGAACACATGCAGAAAACCAGCCAAACCTGCAGGATTGAGAGAAGGCAAACAAACTTCAGCAATAAAGGGCACTGCTCTAGGGAAAAGAAATGAGAAGCTCTCAGCACCCAGCCTGGATTTGTGGGAGTGAGAGAAGGTATACAATCTTAAGAATTCTCCCCAAAGAGGGAACAAGAAATATGGAGTGGATACATCCATAGTAAAGGTCTGAGAGAGCCTCAGACTCCCTAGCCAAGCTGACTGGTGAGGGTATTTCTCTCTCCCAAAACGAGTCAGTAATACTTCTTCAACTATGAAGACAGCAACACAAGATTTCAGGGAACATAAAATATCAAGGACACATGACACCAAAGAAATACAATAATTTTCCAGTACCTGACTCCAAAAAAATGGAAATCTACAAATCACCTGTCAAATATTTCAAAATAATTGTTTTAAGGAAGTTCAGTGAGCTACAAGAGAACACAGATAAAGAACTCAATAGAAACAGGAAGACAATCCATAAACAAAATGTAAAGTTCAACAGAGATAGAAATCATGAAAAAGTACCCAAGAGAAATTTGGGGGCTAAAGCATTCTATGAATTAAATGAAAAATGCAGTCATCAAGATGGTGACATAGGTTACTCCTGACTTCAGTCCCCTCTTAAGAAGACAGACTAACAACTATCCATAGACAAGACAGCATTGTGAAAATCCCAGAAACCGGGGGTGAGCTTGAAGCACACTTGGACTGCAGAAACCATGAAGAACTCCATCAAAAGTGTCAGAAGAGTGGCTACACACTGACCACACTGTCCCTCTCTCAGGTTGCCACAGCACCACACCAAGAGGGCCCTGGGTCCTGCAGTTTCTTCAATAGGAAAAAGAGAGTCCAAGGTGAGTATCTAGTTCCCCAGCCTTGTGGGTTTCTTCCCGGGTGCCCACTTGAGTCTTGCCTCCCAAAGATCTTTTGGAGGGGAAATCAGTGGGTCTTGACTACTGGAGATCAGATTGTGATGCAGAAGTAGGACAGGGCTTACAACAACTAGCTCTCAGATCTTAGCAGATTGAGTTCCTACTCCTGGTGGTGCCCAAGTAGAAATCCCAACCAGGGCATTGCCCATTTGCAGAGGAAAGACAGAAATCCCAACCAGGGCATTGCCCATTTGCAGAGGAAAGACATTGCCCATTTGCAGAGGAAAGACAGAAATCCCAACCAGGGCATTGCCCATTTGCAGAGGAAAGACAGGAGGCCAGGGTACTCAGTGTATAGTTCTGCCTGATTCGATACCCCCCCAACAACAATACTTGCTGGCCTTACATCCTGTTCTGCTGCCCCACCCAGGCAGAAAAGCTCATTCATAGCCCTCCCTACTGTTGATGGTACCTTCCCCCTAGCCCTGCCCCATCAGGACGCCTGACCAGAGCACTTGGGAAGCTGTGTAGCCCAGCAAGAAGCCCAACTTCAGCAGAAAGCCCAGGCCACAGGTTTGCCCTTCTGCGGAGCCCAGCTGTTAGCCCTATCTGGCCAGGGGTCTTGGTGCATAGTGTGGCCCCAAGTTGGTCCCAAACAATGAGCCCTGCCAGCTCTAGGATGTGTTCTGTGGCCCTGCCCGGGCCAGGACACTAACTCAAAGCCTTGCCCACTGCTGAATACATCTTCAGCCACATCTGACCGGGAAGCCCACCCAGAGCCCTGGGGAAGCTGTGTAGCCTGTCTTGCAGCTCCGCTTACAATGGCACATGAGCAGAGAGCCCACACTAGCTCTGACCGTCTGCAGAGCAAAGCTAGTGGCCTGGCCTGGCCCAGGGCACTCAGGGCACAGTTCTGCCATATTCATATCCCCAACCAAATTGTGCCAGCCTTGGGGCCCATTCTGCTGCCCTACACAGGCAATGGAGCTAATCCAAAGTCCCACCTATACATAGTCCCCAGTCCCTCCCAACAGAGCCTGATCAAGAATCCAGGAAAGCGCAGAGCCCATCCTACAGCGGCACTTGGGCAGGGAACCAAGCCAGCAGCCCCATCCAACTATTCCCAGCCGGCAGCATACCCTCCACCTCAGAGCTCGGGCAGTGGCCTCACCCAAAAATAGACCCCACCTGCCCAAGGATGCTCCCAGCTGACCTGTCCAAAACCACAAGCTAAGCATACTGGTGCAGGACTCTCTCTGCCAAAGATAACCTGTAAAGTCTGGGAGAGGGGACTGGTTACTTGAAGGCACAGCTACCAAAGTCAGGAATATAGAGATCACAAAAAAATCAGGTGAACGTAACACCACCAAAGGAATTTAAAAAGCTCCCATAGGTGACCATGAAGAAATGGAGATCTATGAACTGACAAAGAATTCAGAATCATCTTAAAAATGTTTCGTGAACGTAGTGTACAAGAACAGACAACTAATGAAATTAAGAAAACAACGCATGAACCATGAGGTTTGACAAAGAAACAGAACAAACAAAACCCAAAAATTTTCGAACTGCAGAATACAATGACTGAAATGAAGAATTCAATAGTTCCTTAAATAACAGACTCAACCAAGCAAAAGAAAGACTCCTGCCATTTGCTACAACATGGATGAACCTAAAGGACATGCTAAGTAAAATAGCCAGACACAGAAAGACTAATGCTGCATGATCTTACTTATATGTGGAATCCAAAGAAGTCTAACTCATAGTAACAGAGAATGTAATGGCAGGGGACCAGAAGATGGGGGTAATTGGGAGATGTTGGTCAAAGGGTACACAGTTTCAATCAAAAGAGAAATACGTTCTGGGAATCTAATGTATAGCATGATGATTAAAGTTAATAGTAATGTATACTTGAAATTTGCTATGAGAGTAGATCTCGAGTGTTCTTACCACAAAAAGAAAAAAGTGTTCGCTCTTTGAAATGATGAATATGTTCATTAGCTTGATTGTGGTGATCGTTTCACAATGTATATGCATTTCAAAACATCACGTTGTACATCTTAAATATATATGTTTTTCATATGTCAATCATACTTCAATAAAGCTGAGAAAAAAATGGGCAAAGGACTGGAATAGATGTTTCTCCAAAGAAGATATGCAAATGGCTAATAAGCACACAAAAAGATGCTCTACATCACACATCATTAGGGAAACATAAGCCAAAACCACAGTGAGATACCACTTCGCACCCATTAGGATGACTATTATTAAAAAACCACAACAGAAAATAACACATGTTAGTGAGAATGTGGAAAAATTAGAACCCTTGCCCATTGCTAGTGTGAATGTAAAATGATGCCACTGCTGTGGAAAATGTTACCGTGGTTCCTCAAAAAATTAAACATAGACAAGAAGACAGTAGGAAGGGAGAAATGAAGGGGGGGATCGGAGGGGGAGATGAACCATGAAAGACTGTGGAGTCTGAGAAACAAACGGAGGGTTCTAGAGGGGAGGGGGGTGGGGGGATGGGTTAGCCCGGTGATGGGTATTAAAGAGGGCATGTTCTGCGTGGAGCACTGGGTGTTATGCACAAACAATGAATCGTGGAACACTACATCAAAAACTAATGATGTACTGTATGGTGATTAGCATAACATAATAAAAAAATGCATAGAAAACTATGATGGATTATAATAAAAGAGACTTGAAAAATAAAAATAAATTAAACATAGAATTACCATATGATCCAACATTGCAGCCTCTGGGGATAGATCCAAAAGAACTGAAAGCAGGGCCTCAAACAGACATGTTCAAGCAGCATTATTCACAAGAGCCAAAAAGTGGAAGCGTCCATCTAAACTGTGGTAGGAGCGCCTGGGTGGCTCAGTTGGTTAAGTGGCCGACTCTTGATTTTGGCTCAGGTCATGATCTCAGGGTCCTGGGATGGAGCCCCACATTGGGCTCCACGCCAGTGGGGAGTCTGCTCGTCCACCCCTCTCCCTCTGCTCCTCCCCTCCTCCATGCTCTCTCTCTAATAAACTTTAAAAATAAATTTTAAAATTTATTTTTAAAATTTAAAAAAATGTTTTTTAATTTTAAAAAATCTTAAAATAAAATGTGGTAAACACAATTCTGACACAGCTAAAGCATGGATGAAGCTTGAAGACATTATGCTGAGTGAAATAAGCCCATCACACAAAGACAGATATGATATGCTTCCAGTTATGTGAGGTACCTAGAATAGCCAAATTCACGGAGACAGAAAATAGAATGGTGGTTTCCTGGGGCGGGGGTGGCAGAGAATGGGGAGTTATTGTTTAATGGGTACAAAGTTTCAGTTGGGGAAGATGAAAAAGTTCTGGAGGGGGATCATGGCGTCTGCACAATGTGAAGGTATTTGAACGCTCCTGAGCTGTAACACTTAACACTGGTTCCAGTGGTAAATTTTAGGTTATGTATATTTTACCACCAAAAAAAAAGTTCTACTTTACCAAAAAAACCAGGCCTACCACTGAAGCTGTATTCTGCACCAGCACTTCCCAAAAGTAAATCAGAACACTGGACTGGTGCCTGGTGAGCTGAAAAGGAATTACTTTCGGAGCTTGGCCAAATTACAAGCTATAGGGCTCACATCAAGAGTCTAATTCATAACATCCAGGGTGAGGCCTGAAGTTTTATTTTGTGTTCCCCAGGCAATTGTAATGTGCAGCTATGTTTGAAGGCCACTCTTCTGCAACTTCACCATATCCAATTTAGAGGCAAAGAAGCAATTATCTATCTTTCCTTTGTAACAGACTCAACTCTAAATGTTCTAATTTTATATAATGAAACATAGTATTTTTTAACACAATGCTAAATCAATATTTAAGAAAAGCCCAACATTGAATCAATCAAAATCTCAAACCTTGACTTCACAGACATCACTCAAAAAAAGAATTGATGTGAATCTTTAAAACTTATGTTGTTAGACACAGTTTCTCAACTCCTTCTGTTAGCTTTGTGTTGAAATTTCTTAGATGGCCACAGAATATTTGCTAAGCCAGCAAGGAATTGTCATCCCCCACATTTGTGGGATCTTACCAAATGCTGGCATTATAAAAATATCTGATTCTTTGCTCATGGGCACGTCACAGTTTATATTTTAAAAACCAGGGGCGCCCGGGTGGCTCAGTTGGCTAAGCATCTGCCTTCAGCTCAGGTCATGATCCCACACTCCTGGGATCGAGTCCCGCATCAGCAGGGAGCCTGCTTCTCCCTCTCCCTCTGCCTCCTCCCCCCACTCATGCTCTGTCTCTCTCTCTCTCTCTCTCTCTCTCTCTCAAATAAATAAAATCTTTTAAAAAAATAAAAAATAAAAACCAGCTTCGGGGCTCCTGGGTGGCTCAGTCAGTTGAGCGAGCATCCGACTCTTGATCTCAGCTCAGGTCTCGATCTCAGGGTCGTGAGTTCAAGACCCTTGTGGTGCTCCACGCTGGGCATGGAGCTTACTTAAAAAACAACAACCACCAAACAAAATCAGCTTCCACCTGAAATAATCAGTGTCTCTTCAGCAAAAGCACTAGGCGATAATTATATCCCATTTGCATCTGCAGATTCATTCATTATTAACAACTTTCTGATTTTACATTATTGATCAGCATCTTTCTGGAGCCAGGAAGTTTATTTAATGACACACTAAATCAAGAGCCTAAAGATGTCTATGGGCAATTCTTGATAAGTGGTGACACATGGTGTCATGGAAACACTGAACTGAACAACCCAAAGGCCTGGTATGCTTGTCCCTCTGGGGCCCAGATCCCCGCTTCGGGACTAAGTACTCTCTGCCTCCGCTGTATGCAGGAGAGTGCCCGCAGCTAAAAGGTTATGCTTCCTCCTGCATACATTCCACATATCTCTGAAAGTCCATCCCAGCTTTACACTTTCCTGGCTAAGGCTCCCCTGTGAGTCAGATGCATCATTGTTCCACATTTCTCTGCCCTGCCTTCCTCACTCCCAAGAGCAAGCTCTAATGAATCACCCATTGGCAACAGAAATTTCAGCTCAGAGTCTGTTTCCATGGAAACCAGACCTGCATCACCTATTCTCTCAACTAGCTCTGTAACCATAGTAAAGCCACTTAACCACACCTCCCCCCCTGTAATTGAAGTCTTACTGAGCTCGGGGCCACTGAAAATCCCCCGTGCCACACAGAACAAGCTTCTTCGATGGCAGAGATCTGCCCTCAGGACTCACCTGCTGCGACCAAGTTCATACATTTTACAACCCGTCCCTTTATATTCCATCCCCTTGAGATGGCAAGGAGGAGAAAATCTGTATCACGACCAAGCACTTCTTTAAGGTTCATCAGACCCAAAGGAGGCTCTGGCCTTTATCTGGACAGAAAATGTCCTGAGATGCGGGGTAGTTTAGGGTGATCAAGCTATCGGGACTTCCCCAGGCCCAGCGCTAACAGTCCCACATCCCAGGAAACCCCTCAGTTCCAGGCAAACCTAGACAGGTGGTCACCGTAACATATGTCGTCTGCCTCGTGGGACTGCACAATTAGTCATCATCCTGGTGACTGGCTGCCTGACCTGTACTCGAGGCCGAATATAAGTCTCCATCCACAAGACCAGGGCATATCTAGTGCCATGCCTTTTCTTTTTCACGTCCCTTCTATTTTAATCTCTGTAACACTTACCATAACTGTCATTAGTTATGCAATTATTTGTCCCTCATTTTTGTCTCCTCAACTAGATTGCAAGTGCCAAATGAACTTGTTTGCCTTGCTCATGGTTGTATCCTTAGTGCTTGGCAGAGAGCCTAGCACACAAGAAATGACCAATAAATATTTGCTGACTAAATAAATGAAGCGGGAATGAGGGAGATGTGTTACACCTAAGACCCAATCAAAAGGTGAAAAACTAACAAAAGGATAAAGTGCAGTACAGTTGGAATGAAAATAAACAAATAGGGAGTGTAGGGCCATATGCATGCATTCAACCTCGTACCACGTTTCCATTTTCCCGTATCATATCATTATATTGCTGAACTATTGTTAGGCATTTGGTTAATGCCAACACTCAGCTTTGACATATATTCATAATTTTCCATCCGATTAAGTACACCAAAATACAACAGGCCCTCAATTAAAAAAATAAAAGCGTTGCCGGAATGAATGAGCTGTATCACCATTTTGAGGGTCACTATTTCAGACAAGTACCCTGACAAGGAGATTTTAAATTCTTAGGATCAGAGTCTTTTATTTAGAAGAAAGTCTAGCAATTTTTGGTCAAACCTTCCAATTTCTCTCTCAAGGCAACTGTATATCACATCTTGATTCCCTTAAGGTAGTATTATCTGTGAATATCTGGCTACTACTAGAATAAAGCATATCCTTTCATATCATTTAAAGACATACTGAAATTCTTTTTATATCTCCTCATGACCATAATAAATATCTTTATGTGAAACTGCCCACCCACATAACAGCTTTTTGATCTTGTGGATGCTTAAACTGAAACTGGCCTAAATTAAAACATATGCTTAAAAAAATACAGGAACTTCTGTGAAGTTAGTTGCCAGTAAATGTTATCCATTCTGAACAGGAATTCACCAAAACAGAACTCATTTGAAATGCCATGCTTTTAGATTCTGGTATAATGATATTATTAAATTTGGGACATCAAAATGGATTTGGCAAACATGAGATACCAAAATTGATATTGCCCCTGTTCTTTATTCTTATAAGAGACTTTTGTTTTTTAAATCAAAGCCGGTTATTTATTTATTTATTTATTTATTTATTTTTGAGAGAGAGAGAAGCACCCTCGAGCAGGGGAAGGGTGGAGGGAGAGAGAGAATCTTAAGCAGGCTGCACACTCAGGGCTGAGCGCAATGCAGGGCTCAATCTCACGACGCTGAGATCAGGACCTGCGCCAAAATCAAGAGTCAGATGCTTAACCGACTGAGCCACCCAGGCGCCCCTTTTATAAGAGACTTTATATCCTTGGACCATATGGAACCTATAGAAGCTGAAGAGCTTCACTTGCCAGGCTGAAAGATTATCTTTATCTCATCAATCTATTTCATACCAACTATGAAGTACTTATAAAAATTTTATCCACGATTTCACTGCTGTAGCTTATAATATAAACCATATGAACCACGTGATAGAAATAAATAAGCAAATGAGCCAGATGATAAATAGATAGTTGGTGGATAGTTTAGATAGTTTAAACTAAATAGATAGTTTAAACAGGTGAAAACTCCTTTGTATCTGGCCAAACTTCAGTACAAAATTGTGACGTTTATGGTCCTCTCACCTCTATTGTCAGTCTCCCCGGCTAACACGACGAGCACCTCCAGCCCCTACGAGTGGCTCAGGGAAGAAAGCTATGCTAAGGCAGCAGTAACATGACCCGTGGACCACTGGAGATCCAGGAGACCCTTTCAGGGGCTGAGGAGATAGAAAATCAATTTCACAATATTATTAAGACATTATCTGAGGATTTTGACTCACCTTGCCAACATGTCTATTGCTAGCATAAAACAGTAGCGAAGGAGACCATTGGCACCAAAGTATAGATCATGATAGTGGCACCAACCTGTGCTAGCGGCCATTATATTCTTTACCAAAATGCACTTACTGAAAAAAAATAAACACAAAAACAGTTTCACTTAAGAATGCTCTTGATGAATCAGTAAAAATTATTATTTTTTTATTTTTTTATTTTTATTAAATCTGGATAGTTGAGGGGTGCCTGGGTGGCTCAGTCGGTTAAGCATCTGCCTTCAGCTCAGCCCCTGCGTAGGGCTCCCTACTTAGCCCGGGAGCCTGCTTCTCCCTCTGCCCCTCTCCCTGCTCATGCTCTCCCCCTCTCTCTCTCTCTCTCTCTCTCTCTCTGTCAAATCAATAAATACAATCTTTAAAAAAAAAAAAAGCATGCCACTGAGATATTTTTTTAAATAAATAAATAAATCTGGATGGTTGAGAACATGTCTTTTAAATATTCTGTAAGATGAAATGAGAAGTACACATAAAGAACTATAGTATACTGAGAACAAACTGGTGGTTGCTGGAGGGTGGGGGTTGTAAATGAGCAAAGAAGTAGGTGAAGAGAATTAAGAGGTACAAAATTCCAGATATAAAATAAATAAGTCATGGGGATGAAAAGTACAACATAGGGAATATAGTCAGTAATACTGTAATAACTTTGCATGGTGACAGATGGGAACTAGAGTTGCCAACGTGAGCATTACACAATGTATAGAATTGTTGAGTCACTAGACAACATAGTGACTGAAATTAACACTGTATGTCAACTATACTTCAATAAGATTTTTTCATTATAAAAATATTTTAATAATAAAATCCACACTCTCTCAAAAAAAAAAGGACTGTATATTAAAGTAAAATAGTTGCCTCCAGGAAGAGCATTTATTAGCAGTTGATTTGCAAACTGGACTGGCTGCTTTTTTATGTGATACCATTTTATTTGAAAGAACAACTGACAGGCAAAGTATGCTTATTCAGACTTGGATATTTGGCAGACATTTTACTGAAAATAAAGTGAGCCTTTAACTTCAAGGAAAACAACTGACAATATTGTTGCCAATGATGAAATGCAAGCTTTCAAGTGAAAATTAGAATTTTAGAAATCTGTATCCAACACCATGAGCTTAACAGCTTACCAATATTTAAAGACTTTTCTGATGAAACTGGTAGTAATATAAACAAATGTGATTTTTCAATATGGTATAATGAAATGTGTCAACATTTGGGAGATCTGCATAACTCAGTGAAATGGTATTTTCCACACCAATGCATGGTGTTACAAAATCACGCATGGGTAAAAGATCTACTCAAAGTGCAAGACAGATCAATGGATTTTAATGTAACAAACCATAAAAAGATTGTTGGTATGGTTTTAGATTCCACACTGCAACTATCCTTTAAGAAACTACCTCTTGTCATGTTTTGGTATAATTTCAAAGACGAATATTCACAATTACAGGACAATGCTATTAAAATAGTCCTCTTTGTTCCAATTTATATCTCTGTGAGAACCAATTTTCTTCATAATTCAACCAAAGCCACAGATTGAATGCAGACGGAGACATGAAAATCCAAGTGTCTTCTATTAAACCAAACACTAAGAAGATTTTAAAAATCATAAAACAATGCCACTCTTGTCACTATTTTTTTGTGAGGGGAAATATAGTTATATTTCATTAAAAACGTGTTGTTTATGTTAGCATGTAGTCAAATCGTTTTGCTATTTTTAATTGAATTTATATGCAAATATTTTTAAATTCTCTTAGTTTTAATTTCTAATGCAGTAAATCTCAATAGATATAACCTATGTAAAAAAAAAAAAAAAAGCTCCTTGTGATCCTCAATAATTTTTAAGACTATAAAGAGGTCCTGAGTCCAAAAAGTTTGAAAATCACTGCTCAAGATACTACAGTCCTTTTTTTTGCTTAAGCTGGAGTCGGCTTGTTGTCACTGGCAACTGAAGTCAGAACTGATATTGAGGAAAAGGCAGTTTCAAGACGGGCACCACATCAATACAGACATGAAGCATCACCCTCAGTATTCAGAACAAAGAACAAGAATCCAGTCCATACAGGACACAGGAGCCGGAGGTGACTGAAAATGTAAGCCTTTCTCACTCCCTCTACTTAAGGATCTGTAGAAATATTGAGGATTCTCAGATCCGGAATAGGGATTTACTCAAAATATTAAGAAGGATGATTTAAACTGACAACTGGGTAACAGAAGTTTTGTGTGTGTTTTTTTTTAATTTTTTTAAAGACTTCATTTATTTAGTTGAGAGAGAGAGTGAGAAGGAGTCGGGGGGGGGGGCAGGCAGAGGGAGAGAAAAGCAGGCTCCAGATCATGACCTGAGCAGAAGACAAATACTTAGCTGACTGAGTCACCCAGGTGACCCTGGATAACATAAGTTCTAATAGAAAAAATTCTGCTATAGAAATTTTATTTCAAGAAATAGGGCGCCTGGGTGGCTCAGTTGGTTAAGCGACTGCCTTCGGCTCAGGTCGTGATCCTGGAGTCCCGGGATCGAGTCCCACATCGGGCTCCCTGTTCAGCGGGGAGTCTGCTTCTCCCTCTGATCCTCTTCCCTCTCGTGCTTTCTATCTCTCATTCTCTCTCTCTCTCTCAAATAAATAAATAAAATCTTTAAAAAAAAAAAGAAATAGTGCCCACATGTCCATCACTGATGAATAGGTAAACAAAATGTGGTACATCCAGAGAATGGAATGTTGGGGCACCTGCGTGCCTCAGTCTGTTAAGTGTCTGCCTTTGGCATAGGTCATGATCCTAGGGTACTGGGATAGAGCCCCAAGTTGAGCTCCCTGCTCAGCAGGGAGTCTGCTTCTCCTTCTCCCTCTGCCCCCCACCCCACTCATGTGCTCGCTCGCTCTCTCAAATACATAAATAAAATCTTTAAAAAAAAAGAATAGAATATTATTTATTTGGCCATAAAAAGGAATGAGGTACTGATTCATGCTATAACATGGATGAACCTTGAAAGCATTATGTTAAGTGAGAGAAGGCAGACCAAAAGGTCACATTTGTATGATTCCACTGATATGCAAGTTTAAGAAGAGGTATATCCACAGAGATATAAAGTAGATTAATGATTGTCAGGGACCAGGGGAAGGGGAAATGGGGAGTTGCTGCTAACAGGTATGGGTTCCTTTTGGGGGTGATGAAACATTCTGGAATTAGTGGTAAAGCTTGCACAACTTTGTGACTATTCTAGAAAATCAATTATACATTTTTAAAGGGAGAATTTTATGTCATGTGAATTATATCTCAATTTTAAAAAAACATTAGAATAGAATAGAAATTATAAACCTGGTGTATTAGTTTGCTATGGCTGCTATTAACAACCAAACACAAACTTGTGACTTAAAACAACAGAAATTTATTTTCTCACAGTTCTGGAGACCAAAAGTCTGAAATCAAGGTGTCAGGAGGGCTGCACTCCCTCTGGAACTTCTGGGAAAGAATCTGTTCCTCCTTTTTTCCAGATTTGGGGGTTGCTGGCATTCCTTGGCCACATTACTCCTACCTCTGCCTCTGTCTTCACACTGCTTTCCGCATGCGTGTGTGCGTGTGTGTGAGCGTGCCCGTGTGTGGTCTCCCTCTGCCTCTTTTAATAAGGACACGTATGGTGGCATTTAGGATGCACCCTGATAATCTTATCTCAAGATCCTTACCTCAATCATATCTGCAAAGACTCTTTTTTACAAATCAGGCATTTTGCAAGTTCCAGGGATTAGGAGGTAGACATATCTTTGAGAATCATTATTAACCTACCACACCTGGTTTATATGTAAATAACTGATGTGGGATGGCAGCCAAAGATGAGCACCACCTGGATCTGTCTTTGAGAAAGAACTTGCCAATCAGCATGAGGAGGGTCATTAGCTGACAGCCTCCAGCCACAGCACCTCCGGGATGGGCCATACTCTCCCTAGCAGCCCCAAGCTGAAAACTGAGTGTGGCAGGTGTACGAGGGGTTGGTAATGTGCACAACATAGAACCTCTCTACCAGCTGTCTTTACGCCGGAACTCTTCATGGAGTTGGCTGAGATTTAGCTCTTCATACTTAATTCATCTTCCTTCTTTCTCTCCTTTCCTGCCTATTCCTATTTTCTCTCCTTTTTATATTTCACAGGGTTACTCCCATGAATCTGTTGCACTGCCAACTTGGGCTTAATACCATCTTCCCAGAGGATCCAAACTCAGTTAATACTAAGAGTGGTCCAAGACAGCCCATAACGAGATGGACTTTCGCGGCTAGGATACTCACTGCCCAGTGATGACCTGGTGCCCCAGCGGCATTGATAATATAAGATGGCACAAGATGGCAGCCTATTCACTAAACTTTGACCAGTGGTAACTCAGGAAAGGGTTCTGGTGGAGACTGCTCCGGCAAGTGCCATGACACAGGAGCTTGGGAGTGAATGATGCATAAAAGGACAATGGAATTGTCGGGTTATTATGAAGGGATATGAAGAGATAATGAAAAATGGAAGGCAGTTGACATTTAAAAACTAAGCCCGAGAGCCAAAGGACCCCTCTGACAGCTTACAAAGAGACTCATCTCCTGCAGTAAGAGAACAGACACCACTGTGGAACAAATTCAGGATAGGCAAACTTCAAGGTCTATTGAATACTCAGCTAAGGCAAGTCTGTTATGCTAAGTTTGGGGCTCTGGCTAGAAAATATGGACTGCTGAAACATTGAATGGGGATGTATCCCCTAAAAGACTTGAGCTCTGTGGACTCCCCTGAAACTGCAGACTGCAGAAGCTACCTACCCCTCCCTATTGAGAGTTAATGTCTCCTCCGTGAGACCCTATTCGGAGTTGGCATTGCCCCTCGGCAGAAAGACACTGCAGAGACCTCTCCTCTGCAAGACAACTGGTCACCCCTCTTCCTCACTAGGCTGCCAGATCAATAACTAGGGCAAAATCCCAGGATAACACAATCGAGCGTATGCTGGAAGTAACAAGGGAAGAAGAGATTACACCCTTAATTAGCTGCAAGGATTAGCTAGGATGTGCTAGTAGACACCATAGGATTGGATTTTGAGTGTGCTTGACCAACTCCTGTATAAGCAAGCGCTCACTGACTTAGTGAGTCTCTCAGAACACAAGAGTTAACACTCTGGTAAGGACCCTAAGGGATGGGACAAACTCACTGGTAGGGTGGCTTTAAAATTCTGAAGAAAGCAATGGCCCGTGCTAAGTGAATTTGAAATGCATGAGTTGCCATGGCAGGCGGTGGAGAAAATAATTCAAAGGCTCGGGGAATTGGACATGCTGGGATGCATATATTATGTGGGGCCAAAAGACCACTCAGAGGATCATATTCCACAGGAGGACCGAAGGCCGTCAGAAATGCTGCGGTGAGAGGGACAGTGACATCACTAAAAATCCCATGCCGGTCCTCCTCTGCAGATAACTGCTGACTGCGGGACAGGCAGGCACAGCGAGTGGCTCCTTCATAGCAACGGTGAGAAGGAGGCCCCGAAATGGTAGAGGCCGGTCGTGGCACACAACTGCCCGGGCGAAGCCCCTTTAAGTTAGGAAATGTACACCAGGGAGGAAGCTGAAGCAGGACCAGAGCTTGTGTGAGCTGCATGAGGAGGTAGTCCAGGCTCCCATGTACCTTCCCTAGTTGCACCAATGTTGCTCCTTTGGTTTATGCCTCCTGGTGATATGGAGGGCCTCACATGAGCAGCTGAAGCAAGAGGAGGGAGCCTGCCCTTCGTTTGAAAATGGATTGGCTCTGGATGTGAGTGAAAGCTGAAAATAAATGGAGGCTGCATTACAGTCCCCTTCAGGGGTGACTTTGAAAGACAGTGGTGAGAGAAAAATCTTTACGATGGCTGGAACTTCGACGGTACACCTGATCATTGACCTTGTGCGCAAGGAGAAAGGATCCAAAGTAGGAATATAGAGAGAGAATCATGGACAGTAATGGACGGCCTGGTAGGCTGTCCAGGGGCCTAGAAGAAAAATTCTGGAAGATTGGAGCAAGGAGTTCTGGAGTAGAGGCAGGTGGATGGATATATGAGAAGGGGCACAAAGTGTAAAGATCTTTATATTGCATGTTAACACCTATCAGGAAGCATCCAGGGGCTCCTGGGTGGCTCAGTTGGTTAAGCATCTGCCTTTGGCTCAGGTCATGGTCCCAGGGTCCTGGGATGGAGCCCCACATCGGGCTCTCTGCTCAGCGGGGAGCCTGCTTCTCCCTCTGCCTCTGCCTGCCGCTCCCCCTGCTTGTGTTCTCTCTCTCTTTTTCAAATAAATAAATAAAATCTTTTAAAAAAAATAAAATAAAATGTTGTCTTTCCCAATTATACCTTTCCTGCCAAAACCATGATCTGGGGGTACCTGGGTGGCTCAGTCGGTTGAGTGTCTACCTTCGGCTCAGGTCATGATCCCAGGGCTCTGGGATTGAGCCCCACATCCGGCTCCCTGCTCAACGGGGAGCCTGATCCTCCCTCTCGCTTGTACTCTTGCTCTCTTTCAAATAAATAAATAAAATTAAAAAAAAAAAAACCACCACGATCTGAAGGCTTAGTGTGACGCACCTGCAGCCATGAAATCACACACAACTAAACATCCAAACGACTTCACAGCAAAGGAAGTACAGTAGTGGGCCCACGACCGTGAGATCAATGGTTGTATCATATACAAATCCTATCCAAAAAGCAACCAGCCTGCAACAGCAGTGAAATGGCCCACCAAGGTGCAAGCTTAAAGGCAATACTCTGTAATACACCCCAGAGAAGCAGGCCCCCCGATGTGTGTGGAGAAGTGCACCAGCATGGCTCAGGAGAGGACCATGGTAACCATGAAGCTGCATCTCTTGGATCTCCCTTAGGAAGAGCTTGCAGGTCCAAAGTCAGGACTGCAGTTAGCGGACAGCCCCTCTCTGCATCCCCTTCGGGGTCCGAATGAGCTGAGCCCATGAGTCTCCTGGCAGCCCCCTGCCAATGATTGAGCCATTGCTACACTGCGTGGAACTCCTCTCTGGGTCATTTTTATATTGGCGCTCCCTTTGGAGGCAGGGGACAGGGGCCGAGACTTTATCCCCCCGCACCACAGTCCCGGGCTCTGCCCACCCAACCCTCTTTCTTTCCCTCTCTCCTTTCGGAGGTGTCAGACATACATTGTATCTGAAGACGTTCTGTGCATAATCTTGCTTCCCTGCTCCTCCCGTTTCAGTTTCACTGGGATTTTTAACTGATAGTGATGTTTCACAGTGAGTCTCTTGCATTTGTAACTCCATCCCAGTGTTTCTTCCTGGAGGGCCTGAGCTGACACATACGATAATCACATTTTTCTTACCAGTCAGTACAATAAAATTAACTTACATTTCCTGTCTCACCAATGGCCCCCTACTTAACACCGTGCAGTTCAAGCACTTACTAATGACCTCAATTTGTGTTGTTAGCTACAGCTCCTATAAAAAGCCCTGAGTCATTAATGTAGTCATTCAACAATTATTTATTTAATACCTACTCTGTGCTAGGTACAAGCACTAGAAATATAATAAACCGGGGGGGGGGGGGGGAGAAGTCCTTCTCTTCATGGAACTTACATTCTTTTTTTAAAAGATTTTATTTATTTATTTGAGAGAGAGAGAGAGCGCGTGCGGGAGCATGAACAGGGGGGAGGGGCAGAGAAGAGGAAGAAGAAGACTCCCGGCTGAGCAAGGAGCCCGACTCAGGGCTCAGTCCCAGGATCCTAAGATCATGACCTAAGCCAAAGTCAGACACTTAACTGACTGAGCCACCCAGGTGCCCCTGGATCTTACATTCGAATGGAGCAGACAGACAATAAAAAAAGACAGATCACCAGAAAAATGCATATCTATTGTATATTGGTTTTTTTCCTCAATGAAATTGCCTTTCACATATGACAGAGCTTTTTATTATGGACCAAGATAAGAGAGAGCCATATGAAAAATCTCCGCTGCATTTTTTTTTGGTTAAAAAAAACTATAAATCCAATTTGGCCTATATTAGAAAAAGTACTTATTAAAAATGCACATAGGCTTTGTTGCAACTTCCACTTTTAAGAATTTATCCCAGGTAAATTATCATAGATATTCAAAAAGCTTTATTCATAGGAATATTAGTTGTAGGTTTCTTTATACTTGCAAAAATAAACTGAAAACAACCTAATATATGACAATCTAGAACCATTTACATAAACATTTGGCTATCCATGCAATGCAATACTGCACAGCCTTAAGAAGGATGTCATAGAAAACATGGCAAGGGAAGATGTTCACAACATATGTAGTCGGAGGGGGGGAAGCTAGTTACAAAACAATACTCCATACATGAATTAGAGGATCATCCCATAAAATGTGTACCTGGGAGAACATACACCAAAATACCAACTGTGTTATTTCTGGACTATGGGATTATGAATCATTTTAATTTTCCCAGTTTGCTTATTCATAGCTTCAAAATTTTCTACAATAAACAGATAAATTTATCTAATCTGCTACCTTAAATTTCTTACACTTGCGTTTTCATTTCTGTTTTTCGTAAAGAAAAGTCAGTCAACATCTCTGACTTGGATATCCATAAGTAAATCTTACAAATGACTTTCAGGTTGTTAGCTGATGTTCTAGAACTAAATATTTTTAATGGCCACAACCATCCCCCTCATGGTGCTCTGAGAAAGGAGTTAGAGGACATTGTACTCTCCAGTAACTAGCCTGAAGGAAAACTCGTGCCCAAACACCGATGTCCTCAGAAGCCTCTGCCCCGGATGCACGCATGCAGGAGAGGCACATCAGAAAAGCTGCTGAGGACCATAATGTTCCTTCAACATTTATTGATCGATTATAATTGGTCTTCTGTCTCTGTGTCTCAGTTTTCTCTCATTTAAGAGGTCTTTTCCTCTCCCCCACCTCTCCTAAGTTAAGAAAAAACACGCCTATGAACACACACACACACACACACACACACACACAGCATTACGCAATATCAAGTTATTAGAGAGGATTTTTTAATGAAATTCAAGGAAGGAAGGAAAAAAAACCTTCTTCTGCATAATAAGAAGTCAAAAGCTCTGTGGGAATCGAAAAGAGATTAACCCTTCCAGAATCCCAATGCTAGGTGTTTGAATTTGAATATATGTTTTATAAATAATTAAAGCTATTAATTATATATACATATGTATATAATATATACATATGTATATTTTTTTCAAGGCCAGTCATAAGAAAAAAAAAGTAGGCTGCCACTCCAAGTGTGTATGTCTCGGTAAATTTTCCCCTTTCCAGTTCTTAGCGTCTCTTTCTACTTAACTTTCAAAATTAAAAAAAAAAAAAAAGACAATGACTCAGACCCAACCCCACAAAGTCTTAAAAATTAAAAGGAATCTAGGAGAAACCACCAGAATCTGGACTTCAAAGCCTCTGGGCTAAGTTCCACAGAGGAGGGAAGGCATAGTCAGGTGAGGAAGGGGTACCCCACGGGTCTGGGTTGGGAGGACTCTCACTCTGGGATCAGGGCCCTGCAAAGCACACAGCAGCGAGGAAGACCAAGGCCAAGACCAGCGGACAGATTCAACTGGTAAAAACACACTAGCCCTTTTTAGTGGTAGGAGGTTTATAATTTAGACAGACAGCAAAAGAGCAGCCAAAACTCCAGCTCCCCGTCATCCTTGTCCCCCACAACAAAGAGGATGACCCCCAAATAATAGGAGACAGAAGCTCGCAGCAACACACCGTGGGGTGTCCCGTTGCTGCAGAGCTAATTCTAGACTGCAGCTAGGTGGTTGTAGTCTGCAGCTATATTCCAAAGGGCCATGGTAGAAAACTCCATACCTCACAGTACCCTAAGGCAATGAGCAGCTCAGGGGTGATGGCCTTGGGCCAGCTCATCACAGATCTCCTGTCCTCTGGCGTTGTGGGAGAATAATAAGGCGTTCTGCCAAGACTCCGATTAGCTGTAGCTCGGACTTTTGCAGACATAACCTATGTGGGTGTGTGTAAGGTCTCCAGAGCGCCAAGGTCTCCAGGGGAATCCTTCCCCTGCAGGCCCCACCTAAATTCTATCACTGTGAATCATATGTAAAGACTCAAATAAACATCTGGAATTCTGTGGATGCTTATTTGCAAAGGGTAGGAGGAAACCAAACACCCAACCAACCATACTCAGTAGGGAGAACCGGGGAGGTCCAGAATTTCCTGGCTTCGAGATCATCTGATTGTTAGCCTGCAAATAGTACGCCAACCAAACCAATTTTACTAATGGTCTCTACCACCTCCAAGATAAGAAAATTAATCCGGACTGTAGAGGTAATGATACCCATGCTGGAGTGATTACTGTAAAGACTAATTTGGATAATATATATAAAAAGTGAGCACAGTGCATAGTATGTAGCAGATGCTCATCAAATGATAGCTCCTTTCATTCATTAGTTTGCTTATAATTTATTTTTTAAACTTTTTTTTAAAGATTTTATTTATTTATTTGAGAGAGAGAGCACGAGCAAGGAGGAGGAACAGAGGGAGATGGAGAAGCAGGCTCCGCACTGAGCAGGGAGCCCAACGCTGGGGCTCGATCCCAGGTCCCTGGGTTCAGGACCTGAGGCAAAGGCAGACGCTTGACCGCCTGAGCCACCCAGGCTCCCCTGCTTGTAATTTATTTATTCAACATATACTTTTTAAAAACTTAACTATCAGCCAGATATTAAGTCAGATACTGGATAGATACTAGGACTAAAGTAAACAAGGTCTGATTCTCATGAAGTCTCCAAGCTGGTGGGAAGACAGGCACACAATAAATACATATTCACAAATTATGTATGCTAAATGCTAAGCAGGAAAGCCAGGTATTACACCAGACCTACTGAGAGACACAAAAATGTAATGTACATGGGGCGCCTGGGTGGCTCAGTCCTTAAGCATCTGCCTTCGGCTCAGGTCATGGTCCCAGGGTCCTGGGATCCAGCCCCCATCGGGCTCCCTGCTCCGCGGGAGGCCTGCTTCTCCCTCCCCCACTCCCCCTGCTTGTGTTCCCTCTCTCGCCGTGTCTCTCTCTGTCAAATAAATAAATAAAATCTTAAAAGTGTAATGTACACGATAAACACTACATCTTGAAGGAGCCTACATCATAAGGAGGACATGATATCTGTGTTTTTTATAGAAAAATTTTACTGAAAAGACTTTTCAACCCCAGAACTTCTGTTTTTTTTTCCCAGCTTCTCTTTATTGATACTCTCTCTTTGCTAAAGCGTTGTTCTCACACTTTAATTCTTTAGATATGGTTTCCTTTAGTTATTTACATTTATGTATGTATAATATTAATATTTATAAGTATTCATCTTTATATTTATCTTATAAATATTAAGTCCAAAATTCAGACCCCTCAGGAATAGTTTTCTAAGAGTGTTGTTTTGTTTTGTTTTTTCCTGGGCATGGGCCATGCTTTCCTGTTTTTTTGCAACTATATAAAAATTTTTTATTGAAAAGTGGACATTTTTAGGGGTGCCTGGCTGGCTCAGTGAGGGGGTTATGTGACTCTTGCTCTCGGGGTTGTGAGTTCAAGCCCCATTTGGGTGGAGAGATTACTTAAATAATTCTTTTTTTTAAAAGTAGACATTTTAGAAAAATGTGACAACTCTGAAAATCAGACTTCCCCCACCCCAGTGCCTGTTGTTGCTGTTGTTTTATTGTTGTTGGGGCTGTTGTTTGTTACACTAGTGGTCTTTCTGTAGAGACTAATTTTACTATAATTCTTTATTCTCTAGAGTGTGCAGCCACTGAATTCTCTGTTCAGTTAGCTTAGTGGCCAGCTAATGATTGGCCAGAGATTTCCTGAAATGCCTTGAACCAATAAGAATTGCAACCTTTTGTGAGAAGCTCTGTGGGTAGGTATGTTGGGGGCATGACCTCGACTCTCAGGCTGTTTATAATTCTGCCTTATCTGTCAGCTCCTTGCGCAGGGCCTCCAGCCAGCTCCAGCCAGCCAGAGGTGAGAGACTGGGGGCCCTCTCGGGTCTTTTCCAGGCATGCACACAGTCTTGCATGTTTGCAGAGCCTTTTAGAACCCCAGGAATATATCAGAGCTTTTCAAGTCCTCCTAAGGACATTTTTTAAGTTTGGGCCAGGCTCTGGTTTGCCCCAGCTGGTATCATAGCTGTGGTGGGAAACAATGGTCGCTCCTTGTTTTCGACAAGGGCCCTGAGGAAGGAGCTTTTCTGCAGATTATACTCGAATCAGGACAAAGAAAAAAAGAAAAGAAAAGAAAAGAAAACCACTCTCCTCATGGGTTTTCTTCCAGGGAGCTGCAGGATGGGCAGGTCAAATAGAGTCGGTGTTCTGGAGATAGGACTTTCTGAGAAGCTCCATACACACTCCGGCCCCTCCAGGAGCTGCAAGGCTGCGGGTTTACATGACGACAGTGGAGCTGGGGAAAGGGTAATGCGAGCAGGACAGGTTCGAATGCCACAAAGCCCACTGTTCCCTACTGAGATTCAGCAGTTTTTCCTGAATAAACATTCCTCAGAGTATTGCAAGCCTTCGATTTATTTCCCGAGTTCTGGAAAAGTTGATTTTGACATATTTTCTCAGTATTTCCCTTGTTTTTATGGAAGGGAAGGCTGTATAGAGGTCTTCATTCCATCATTCCAGAGACCCCGGCATCTTTCAGAATACATTAGGCATAAGATGAAGAAGTTCAAGACTAGGTTAGTGGCCCCAGGAGAGGAGATGGGAGAAGCTGTAAGTAAATATTGAATACAACTTTGTACTAGGAGATGGTGGCCAAGAAAGAAGTGAGGAGACAGAGATGATCCCGAGCCCACCGGGCGATTCTCCATGACCCGCCCCACAGGCTCATCGTGGTCATTCAGAGGCTGGGGTGATGCACAGGCAGAGAGAACCCTGCTTGACCACTGGGCCCTCTTTCCTTACCCGGGACGAGTGCTCAGTGCCTCTAGTTACCATCAAGCCCTTGCCTCTCAAGCAAATATTTCCTGAACCATTTCCACACGGTTTTATTGTGGTTCAGAAGGAAAAGAGAATTACCTTGACCTGCATGCTAAGCCCTAAGTACTATATAATATAAACTTTTCTGGATGTCTGAGAGAAAGGTCACATATTGAAAATGCAATCACAAGCTTTTCTGTGGGACAGGGGTTGAGGAAGAATATCAGGCTTCATTGTTATTCCTTAGAGTAATTTAACTCACTGAATCTGTACCAAAAGTACTTTAAGGACTTAGCCTGTTAAACAAAAGATCTGTTGCCACAATATACCTGCACATAACTAAAAGGAATTTTTGCCCATAGTCTCACCGATGGCAAACGAAATTAGCTGCTTCATGACTGAAACGGACGTAGAACATACCTATTCCAGAGAGTTTTAATTTACGTAACTTAAGCCACATCATTTGGAAAGAGTATAATCAACATTATCGGAGAAGAAGCTTGTCATCCTTGATTAACACCTAAAATGAAGTGGCCATTTTTCTTCAAAATAATCCTCATCAACATCTTTCATTTAACAGGAACTTCATACATTTTCTCTCTGAAAGAAATTATCTCCAAATAGAGGCATGTTTATCGGAATTAGGGTAAGTGCCCTGCAGGGACACATCCGTGGCTTCCTCTGTGTGGGCTTTGTGCTTTTGTTGAAAAGCCTTCAGAGATGGTTGCTTTGAAATACAGTTAGTTGCCCCTTATCTGCAGGGCATACATTCCAACACCGCTCACGGATGCCTGAAACCAGGGATAGTACTGGACTCTATATATACTGTTTTTTCCTATACATATACACTGATGATAAAGTTTAATTTATAAATTAGGACAGTGGGTGGCTCAGTCGGTCAAGCATCTGCCTTCAGCTCGGGTCATGACCCCAGGGTCCTGGGATCGAGCCCCGCATCGGGCTCCCCGCTCAGCAGGGAGCCTGCTTCTCCCTCTCCCTCTGCCCCTCCCCCCACTTGTGTTCTCTCTCTCTCTCCTCTGCTCTCTCTCTCAAATAAATAAATAAATAGATCTTTCTAAAAAGTGGCAAGAATACACCAAATGATTACAGCAGTTCACCCTCATCCGCAGGTTCAGTTCCCCGCGGTCAACCTTGGTCTGGAAGCCGATGACCGCCTGCTGGCAAATCACCAGAAGGTCAATTGTAGCCTAACTCAACTTCGTTAGCCTCCGCCATTCACCACACTTCATCTCGTCACATGGGTGTTTTATCATCTCACATCAGTGCAAGAAGGGTGAGAACATTAACAGTAAGATATTTTACAAGAGACCACATTCACATAACTTTTATCACAGTGTATTGTTAGAATTGTTCTATTTTATTACTAGTTACTGTTGTTAATTTTTTTCAATTTTTGTTTATTTATTAGAGAGAGAGAGCGAGCACAAGAAGGCAGAATGGCAGACAGAGGGAACAGCTGAGCCACCCAGGCACCCCTCTTGCCACTTTTCCTTAAAAACTTTCTCCCTCAGAAAGAGGAAGGCAAGAGAGGAAGGAATACGGCTAAAATTGATGATTAAAGGAAATAAAAAATTATAAAAAATTTCAATTCCTTTTTTGTAAAAAAGAAAGTGACTTGAAAGAAATATAACACTATGTTAGTAATCTAGATGAAAGCAACATGAATGTTTATTAAATATTCTTGCTTTCTCCTTTATTTTATAAATCTCTCAATATAAACAATAATATAGATGGTATACAGATGTGCCAAATTCACCCAGAAGGGACAGCTGAAGGGGGGCAACACCAAGCTAGGCCAGTTGCCAAGTAGCAGGGATGCAGAAATGAAAGGCGCATTCCTGCCCTCAAAGTGTTGTGGTGGAGCGTTAGACCGAGAAAAGATAGGTTCACGGTTCTGTGACAGAGGTGAGTCAGGAAAGGCCGCCTGGAGGAGGTGAGACCAGAGCTGCCATTAAGAATCAGAGCTGGCAAATGTCCACAATAGCCAAACTGTGGAAAGAGCCGAGATGCCCTTCAACAGACAAACGGATAAAGATGTGGCCCATATATACAATGGAGTATTACGCAGCCATCAGAAAGGATGAATGCCCAACTTTTACACCAACATGGATGGGACTGGAGATTATGCTAAGGGAAATAAGTCAAACAGAGTAAGTCAATTATCATATGGTTGCACTTATTTGTGGAACATATGGACTAACATGGAGGACATTAGGAGAAGGAAGGGAAACATGAAGGGGGGGAATCGGAGGGAGAGACGAACCATGAGAGACTATGGACTCCGAGAAACAAACTGAGGGGTTTTTTTTTTTTCATTTGTTTATTTGACAGAGAGAGACACAGCAAGAGAGGGAACACAAACAGGGGGAGTGGGAGAGGGAGAAGCAGGCTTCCCGCTGAGCAGGGAGCCCGATGTGGGGCTCGATCCCAGGACCCTGGGATCATGACCTGAGCTGAAGGCAGACGCTTAACGACTGAGCCACCCAGGCACCCCAAACTGAGGGTTCTAGAGGGGAGGAGGCTGGGGGGATGGGTTAGCCTGGTGATGGGTATCAAGGAGGGCACGTACTGCACGGAGCACTGGGTGTTACACGAAAACAATGGATCGTGGATCACTGCATCAAAAACTAATGACGTAATGTATGGTGACTAACATAACATAATAAAATAAAATTTAAAAAAAAGACAAAAACAAACAAGCAAAAAGAATCAGGGCTGGCAGGATACTGCTTTTGGCATGGAAAAAAACTGATGAGGGGATAAATTAAATGTGACCTCTCCATACAATGAAATATTACTTGGCAATGAAAAGAAATGAAGTACCAAACCATGCTACAACATTATGCAAGGTGAAAGAAGCCAGTCACAAATAGGCCACATATTATATGATCCTGTTTTTACAAAATGGCCAGAAGAGGCAAATCCATAGAGACAGAAAGTAGATTAGTGACTGCCAGGAGGTTGGGATAAAGGGAGAGGCTGAGGGAGTGGAGGGCAACTGTTAACAAGCATGGGGTTTCTTTTTGGTTTCAAATGCGATTTATTGACTGCTGGTGTGCATGGGGTTTGATGAAAATGTTCTAAAATGGATTGTGGTGGTGGCTACACAACTCTGTGAATACACTAAAAACCATTGACTTGTACTCTAAATGGGTAAATTCTATGGCATATGAATGCTATTTCAATAAAATGGTCATATAAAATACAATAAAAAGAAATTTTAAAAATGTTTTAAATGTTAAGTCATTTAGGGGCGCCTGGGTGGCTCAGTTGGTTAAGCCTCAGCCTTCCACTCAGGTCATGATCCCGGGGTCTTGGGATCCAGCCCTGCGTCAGGCTCCCTGCTCAGTGGGGGGCCTGCTTCTCCCTCTCCCTCTTCCCCTCCCCATCCCACTCGTACTCTCTAATAAATAAATAAAATTTAAAAAAATGTTAGGGACGCCTGGGTGGCTCAGTCGTTAAGCGTCTGCCTTCGGCTCAGGTCATGGTCCCAGGGTCCTGGGATCGAGCCCCGCATCGGGCTCCCTGCTCAGCGGGGAGCCTGCTTCTCCCGCTCCCACTCTCCCTGCTTGTGTTCGTCTCTCGCTGTGTCTCTGTCAAATAAATAAAATCTTTAAAAAAAATGTGAGGTCATTTAATCAGGTGATCCAAACATATTAAAAATGGCCGAGCTATCATCAATTTTTTTTTAAAGATGTATTTACTTTAGAGAGAGAGTGGTGGAGGAGAGAATCTCAAGCCGACTCCATGCTGAGCGAGGAGCCAGTCATGGGGCTCCATCTCACAACCCTGAGATCGTTACCTGAGCCGGAACCAAGAGTCAGACCCTTTACCATCTGCACCACCCAAGCGCCCACTATCATCAACTTTTAAAAGGACCACTTGGTTATAAATAATATAATAAATATAAATAAATAAATATAAATAAAATTTAGCTTTGTTTTTATTCTGCCACCTTTTTTTACCCCCCCAACACACACACACCACCCCTCCACTCTGCCACTTAAAACTATCCTTATGTTCTGCCACCTCACACGATCATTCAGCACAGTTGAAGAAAGTCCTAGCTCCAAATGCTACCTGGCAGTCGCTACTGATTATGCTGGGCAATTTGGGGTTACTGTTTGTTCTCAAAAGACTGTCACACATTGTCATGCAACTTTTCATATTGGACTTGAGATTCTCTGTAGGAAAAAAAGAACTTTGTAGTTCTGCTAGGTTATAGATATGTGAAGTGGTATACCCAGAATGAAAACCTGAAAATTATGACTTACAAGGATCAAGTGGCTTCTCTGACTCTAGAGAGCCATCAATGCCCCCCAAATATTCACTTAAATATATTCTAGATGTAAGGACACTGTGTGAAGCTATAGTAATAATGTTACGAGGCTACCACCATTTGGTACAGTGAAATAATCATGGTAGATCAAGTGGCCATTCATCTCATAAAATAACTTCAGCTCAACAGATATAATATCATGTATTCATTATCTGTGATCACTATTAACAACTCTCCAAAAAAATTAACAAACCCTGTTTTTCCAGTTCAAAAGAGCTGACAATAGCTCAACTCAAAACCTAAACAGCTGATGAATATATCGACTTGTCCTTATAAGGGAAGTCTTTTCTGTGCCCAAATAACTAAGGGAGTCTATGTAACGATTCATCTTGATGCATCAAACCAACACAGGAGAGACTATTCATAATAATGCAAACACAGGAAAGCAATCTTTCCAGATAATGATGAGCAATGCCTTGCAAATGGTCTCAGTGCAGAAAGTTGAGAAATTTTTCCATGCCAGATAGCAGTATCCTGTGTTACCTATATAGGTTTATTAGCGATCTTTTGAAAAGTGTTAAGAATTATGCTGCAGGTTCTCTAACTTACCACTACTGAAATTCTCTTCCATTCATAACCGTTAATGAAAGTGAGTAACTAGAGGCTTGTGTGCTTGATGCTTGGATCCGTGGCACCCACCAGAGGACTTAGCATAGGACCAGAGGTGCTGACGTTATGGAGAGTAGTATTTGTTAAGTGTACACATAAGCTCCTGTCTTATGTATGAGTTGGATGATAAATAACAAAATTTTCTGTCCCAACTGTCTCAAAATTCAGCTGTGAAAAAACTAACTGTTGATATCTCAACTTACCCACAACTACCCCATTTCCAATTATTAAAAGTTCTTCCACTAAGATAAAGTCAAAGACTGGATATTTTCAATCACCACTTTTATTCAAACTGACATCACATGGCTGCAGTTATGATACATTGAAAAGTCCACAGAATTTCTGCCCCCCCCCCGCAAAGCATTAACTATAAAGAAACACCAGACAAACTCAAACTGAGGGACATTCCACAAAGAAACTGGTTTGTACACTTCAAAATGTCAAGTTATTAAATACAAAGAAAGGCTGAGGAACTGCTCCAATCAGAAGGAAACTGAACAGTCATGACAGTGTGTGATCCTGGGTCAAATCCTGGACCTCTGGAGGAAATTTTAGAACAATCTGAAAAATCCAAATGAGGTCTGTGGAGTAGAGTTATACCATATCAAGGCTGATTTCTTGATTTTGATGGTGTGTACTGGAGTTATGGAGAAGCGTAATTGTAAAGAACGTTCACCATGACCAGCACCATCACCAACACTGCCTGGCTCTCCAGCCCGTGGAGAGGAGGAGAATGGCTGACTTGGATGTGATTCTCAGTTCAGCTACCTTCAAGCAATCCACTGTGAAAACATTGAGAAAACACAGGATAATGTGTTGACAGTGAAAATGAGAATTCACAAAGCACAGTGAAAAGAATGCCAAGATGGGCAGTAAAGGGAGTAAGAATCAAAGACAGAGGGAGTATAAAGCATTCAAGTATGGGATAAGGGCACTTAAAAAGGCAGATATCCAGTTGGTCTTGGAATTGGGGTAATAATCAAGGGTAACAGGTATGAGAGTCATAAAGGAACAGCTAGCCTCAAGCCTAACAGCTTTTTATCATATTTATCAGGAGACCAGCATTCTGTTACCAGCTTCATTAAAAACTAATTATAAATACTATTCAGCAATAAAGAAAAGAACAAAATACCGATAACATGCCACAACATGAATGACCCTCAAACACATTATAGTAAATGAAAGAAGCCAGACACAAACACCACATATTGTATGATGCCATTTACATGAAATGTCCAGAAAAGGCTAAACTATACAGACAGTAGATTAGTGGTGTCCTGGCACTGGGGATTGACTGTAATCCCCATCTGAATACAGTAAATAACAACTCATTTGTAATCCCAAAATTGAGGCATAGAGCTATTTAGTGACAATCACAGTACCTAACTCATAGGGCTCTTTGAAGATCAAATGAGATAATACAGGTTAAAAGCTCAGAACAATGCCCGGCACTTAGTAAGTAAGGGCTCAAGATGGACACGCACGCACACGCGCGCACACGCGCACACACACACACACACACACACACACGTCCAGCTTAAAAACTTAGAAAATAAAATGCATGTAAAAAAACAACATGCATATAATAAATTATAAATGTAAATAAAGTATAAGTTCATACTTATTTAAAGATTCAGCAACAAATTATAGTTCATCCTAGACCTATTCCTTAATCAAGGTAAACAGTTTAAACTATGTTGGGAGAACTTTTTAAATATACATATAAAGTATAAGAAGAACAAAGGAAACTTACTATATCATTTCCCTAATATTGTGGGTCTAAATAAAGTTTAAGGAAATGTTGAGACTCTTCCTCAGCCTCTCATCTTCTCAAGTTGACATTTTGATGTGTTAATTCCCTAATTACATGATTTTTCAGTATGTTCCACATTTTATTTCTATACATAAAAGTCCTTTAGTGAATATGGACATCCATCACATATTTTTACTTTAGTAATTTTTTAATCACAGAGAGTAGGCTGTTGTTACATCTCAGCAATATAATCCTGGACCAAAAAAACCCAGAAATCAATACTATTGAGGCCCAAGGCCCCAACCTCAGTGACATATGTATACTTTTCCATGTTTTCTTGTCCTTTGTAACATACACTATGATACTGGAGGCCCTGAAGTTCTCTCTTCCCAGCAGGTGTCAAATAATGATGTAGCTTCTGCCTCCTGAACTCAGTCCTGTTCACTGACTCTTTCAAATACAGGTATACAAAGTGAAAAGTTGCTAACCCGCTACTCCACCAGAGAAATAAATAGTTGTTTAATTTTAATCCTTTGAAATAAGTACTCCATGAACATACCTGTATATCTTTGGTTAAACTATTTCCTCACCAGCATCAACATTTATATTCTCTTATTTATTATCTCTAAGACCATTTATAAAATGAACTTGTTTTCATTATTCTCTGATTCCTTAAGTATTCCCAGAAAAACTTCCTAACATGAGGAGAAAGTAGAGACAAATTTCAATATTTGATAAATTTTATCTTGGCAACTTTGAAAACAAATTTACTCTTTAAACTGCATTATAAAAAATACATTAGTCTTCACATTAGCTTTACATGGAAATATATACTTGCTTGAATATTTAAATATAGTTTCTCTTTACCAAAAAGTGTCACTCAGAGCCCTAATTACACAAATAATTTAAATGCACAAATGCAAAACACACTTCACACAATATTGTCCACACACTGTATAACTTGGGACAATTATAATAAAAATTTATGCAAGATACTGAACAAGGACAAGATTAATAAAATATTCATTGTGGTTATAACTTGATTTTTCACTATTAAAAGAATTTAATGCACTCTTGAATACACAAAAAACATCCAACTGTTTCATCTAATCAGCAAATGAAGCCAAAACATATTTTGACAAAGGGGCACATCTTGTATCCTACCAAATTCTGAAAATAATTCATTTCTAATTTAATTTAAATTATAATTTTTCCAGTTTCAAGTTTTCAAGCTTGTCTAAAGTAATGACTATAGGAACTTATAAACAATTCCAAAATGTTTAAAAAAAAATAATCAGGACTGTATTACACTTTGATATTTTTAGTAATATAAATTTTAAATATAAACCTTTTTTCTCAAAAAAATGGTATTTAGAAGTCTCCAATGTGAAAAAAGTAGTAAAATTTTTTAACTGCTTTTAATCATATGACTTATAAGAACTGTCCTCTCTACGTGATGCAATCACATAGATATGACACATCATAATCATTGAGTACATTATTTCCAGATGATCTCCTGCTTTTTAACTTAAACCTAAAGCATCCAGAATGCCTACTTATAGTACTTAAGGAAATTACCGTGTCTATTTTACAGGAAAAAAAAGACACCAATATCCACAAATAGAATATTTTTACATATTAACTGTTTGTTTACTTCCTAATCAGTAGGACAGTTTTTTTTCTAAATTAAAATTGGAGGGTTATTTTAAATTAGTGCCCCATAGTACTATTTTAAGAAAGGGAATTAAAATGTTTGTATATGAGGCAAGATTGAAGTTGCTTTGCAACTAAAAATATAAACATTTGCCCATTTGTTTTTCAACAGATTATTGTTTTAAAATTAAAAGTAAAGAAATTACAACAGAACACCATCATAACATACCCACAGGTTAAAAACGGCCCCTGAAATAAAACTACATTTAGACACCAACTGTTACACTGTATTTCATTAATTCTAAAGTAACACATTTTTATCTCTGAAATCATGGTACACTGATCTAGTTTCGATAAAATGTGGTTTATACAAGATAGTTGAAATTCATGTTTCCTTTAACATTAACGACAGAAAAGGATCCAGGATCCTTGTCTTAACAGGGTAATTGGATGTGTCTGTACCAGCTCAACCACTGTCTCTGAATAAAGGATCTTTAACATATTCTGAGTATCTCAGACCCAACTGCTTACCTTAGCGTCTTTTGTTTTAACTGTTAAAATCAGTTAGCAAGTTTAAGGAAAGCCAAACGAATATACAAATATGTAGTTTTTCCCTTGCAAAACTGGCCTCCACGTAGGTTATCTGTTTTATTAGATCTTTTGAAATATTAAGCTTACAAAGAATTTGTTAATGACAATTAATGGTCTGCCCAAATTACCAAACCAATAATTTCAGTTCAATTTCAGTTCAATAATTACAGAAAATGATGTGATAGTGGCCGAAATATTTTTAAGAGGTAAGGCCATAAAGACAACCCAGATTTTCATATCAAACCACCAGCACTTCGGGTGGAGGGGAATAAAGGTGGTAGAAAACATAATTACACTGGCAAGATCATTTTCCCCTTAAGATCTAATAATGCTAAAGAAAAACCTACAGAGATCGTATATATGCATGTGTCCAAATAAGGAAAGTCAGAGACTTGCAAATCCAATTTAAATGAAGAAGAAGGAGTTTGTTTATGTATATAAAATCGCTAGGCAGTTTTTAAAAACTGGAGTAAAGATTATGGAATCTCGTTTCCTTGGATGCTTTTAAAAGAAAGATCAATTATATTTTGTGATTACTTAAATCAACCTCACTCGAAAGTGGAGATAACTTATTCTAGTTTCTTCTTTTTTTAATTATCCAGTTAGAATACGATTTTGACAATGCCACTCTGAAACGCACAGAAGTACATATTCCTTTGTTTAAGTTTTTAAAAAGGAAAAATAAGATAGCATTTAATGTTTGCCACATTCATTTTTGCAATATTATAACCTGCTGACATGAAATACAATCATGAAAAATAAGTAAGAGGGACATGATTTGAGGGAGAAAAAAGTGTATATACACTGTGCTAAATGATGGATATAAATTAAGATGAAGCTCTTCTACGGCAAATGGACGAAGGATGCGTTTAACTCTCAAAAAAAAAAAAGAAAGGACCTTAAACACTAATTTTAAATCAATTATAAAAGTTCTGAAAAATAATGTCTGTAGCAAAATAGTTGAAGGTACATTTTTTTCACCAAAGCTGGGAAAGCTATGTGCACAAATATATTTCAAGTGAAGTACTGAATCCTCAGCTAGCCTCAACACTTCTAGGTGGTCTCATTAGCCCGCGGTTTGTTTGATAGCCGAGTCCTCATCCTATCAGAGTATGGTACCTGAGAATATAAGCTTCTCAAAGCATATATCTTCACAGGTCGAGAAAGCTTTCTTCTTTTCTTCCTCGGGCGTTTTTTACCACCATTCCTCTTTCTTCCTGCAGCGGGGCAAGAACCCTGCCCAGGCTGCTTGGGAGTAGAGCCGGGGGCAGCGATTAACTGCTCCTCAGCAGCCGCCACCCGCGGACCCGGCGGACCCGGCGGACCCCGCGGACCCGGCGGACCCGGCGGCACCGAGGAACCCGGCGGACCCGAGGGAACCCGCGAAACCGACGACCTCAAAACCATGTGGGTGGGGCTCTTCGCTTTCTTTAACTTGGTGACGTCGCGGTTCTTCTTCTTCAGATGCAGTCTAATAAAGGCGCTCCTGGACTGATATTTGCGACGCAAGAAGGCCGAGTATTTTGAAAGATACTTCCGAATTATATCATTTAGTTTGGTCTGAATCCAAATTGGCCGTTTTTCTGAAGCGATTCTGGGTTGTGGGTGGAGACTAATTGGTTTATAAACCTTCTGGGGGACACCTGGCTTATTATCGTTCGTCGTCATCCTCCGCCTCTGAATTTTCTTTCTACCTTCTAAGAACTTACGGGTAACTGCTTTTGAAGAGGTCCCGGCGGCATCGCGGTCGACAAGCGTTACCTGGAAATTACTTTCCTTTGGAGCTGCACCAGCGCTCGAAGTCCCTGGTCTTGGCATTGGCTCAGGAGAAACGGGGGCCCCCGGATAGGCCAGTAATTCATCCCTTATGGTCAAAACAGCTGTTGGGTCACAGTCTTCAGCATCTTCCTCGCCCGAACTGGAGCTCAGGTCGCTAAGATGAGCCTGAAGCCAGTTAGTTCTGTCAGGGTCTGATACATCTATGCTCAGTGGAGGATTAATTACAATTTTCTTATTCAATGGGTCATAGTAATTAAAGGAGCTCCGTTTATATTTGTACTCTATGCTAACATCTCGACTTCTGGGGGTGCGGTATTTTTTAGAGAAGTTGGCAGTTTCACTGTCCTGAAATTTCATATTTGAAGAAATAACGTAGACTAAGGCATTGGGTTGCAAAGGCTTCAAAACTTTAGTACATGTTTCAGGAAATTCAAGTGTCCCAATTTTCACTTTCTTTTTTGTTTTTTTGTCCTGTAGAAGCGAACGCTTCCCCGTTGGTGAGTCGTCCTCCTGTCCACTGTCTTGTGTGTCTGACTGGTTTGTGAAATTGGTTTGAGTTCCATGGCTGACTTTTACAGCCTGACATCGAGAAGCCAGTCGCCATGATTGTTCATAATAAGGCCTCTTTACTGTAGAATGATGGCTAGATTTATCTAAGGCCACTGAAAAGTCATCAGTATCTGAAATGCCACCTGCATTATCATCACAATCTGAAAGAACTTGAATTGCTGCAGTGTCCTGACTCGGGTCAGTCCAGGTAATCTTTTTTCCTTCATTCAAATTTTTTTTTTTTATTTTCCTGGTCTCACAGTCATCATCAAAGTAACAGTGGAAACGACCCTCCTTAAACTCCTTGACAAGAGCATTAATTTTCATGTCATCTTCTCTCATTATTTGAGACCATGTTTTCCCTACAAATGAAGGAGGGACATGAGGCAAGGCTTCAAGAACAGGTTCATCCGGATTTTCTTCTATTACCTCCTTTGCCTTTTCCAGGTTCCTGACAGGATCAACCACGAAAATAGAGCTTGAATGGGAATCGCGGTTTGTTTCTTCTAGGTCCAGAGACATCTTCTTATACAGTCCCTTTTTATGAACAGCTTCTTGAGGCTGGTCATTGTCAGACTGAAGAGAGAGATCACACTGAAAACTCATTCCAGAACCACATGGTTCACAGCTCATACTTTCTGGATCTGCATGTTTTAGCTTCAGTAGTTTTCCTTTACTAGCCCTTTGATGGACTGCTGACCCAGAAGAGGCATTACAACGCACTGCAGAAACAGTAGATTCACAGTGCTTATCTTTTCGGCCAATAGTTTCGAGACCTTTCCTCTGACAAATGTTGATTCCTTTGTCTTCTTCCTGAAGCGGGTCAGCCATTGGCTGAGAATCGTCTTCCCATTTGAAATTTGTTTTAGGACTATCAGAACCACAACTCTTCTCTTCTGAGTCAATGTATTTGACCATTTCTTTATCAGACCCTTGTGATGAGAGAGTCACAGACCGATCCGGGGGATCTATTTGAAAATTTATTTCAGAACCATAAGACTCACAGCTTGACTCCTGCAGAATAATATAGTCTTTCTTCTGGTTTACTACTTTGAAAGTCTCTTTGGATTGGTGTACCAGTGATTGAGGAGAGGCTTCACAAACATATCCTATTTCAGAACCACAAGAGTCACAGCACTCACCTTCTAGATCATAACCTTCTGTATTTATACAATTGATTTCTTTGACAGTCATGTGAGGTGAGTCAATCACTGGCTGAAAAGGCATATCAGACTCAGCAATCACTTCACAATCACTATCACTGGTCACCAGGTCCACAAATAGCATCTTTCGAAGATTTGCTTCTTTAACTGACACTTGAAGTTCATTAACCACTATTTCAAGAGGGACATCAGAATCACACATTAATTCAGAATCACTAGGTTCACTGCTCTTTATTTCCATGCCAAGATGCCCTTCCTTAGGAAGATCTATTTCTTTGCACACCACTTGAGATTGGTCAACCTCTAACTGAAAATGAATACCAGAATCACATTTTATTTCAGAAACGCTGGGTCCACAACTCTTATCTTCTAGGTCATGATGACCCCTCTTTTGCAAGTTTATTTCTTTGACAGCCAGAGGAGACTGATCAGTCACGAAGTGAACAGGAACATCAGAATCATAACTTACTTCGAAGTCACCTAGTTTATAGCTCTTATCTTCCAGGTAAATATGGTCTTCCTTCCAAAGACTGACTTCTTTAACAGACTTTTGAAGCTGGTCAGCCACTGACTGAAGATGATCATCAGAAATAAAAGTTATTTCAGGACAGGCGATATTGCTCTTATCTTCCAAATTGGCATGTTCCCCTTCCAAAAGGTGTGGTTGCTCAACCACTGATTGAAGAGGGACATCTGAAACATAAATTATTTCAGAATCACTGGGTTCATAGCCCTTATCGTCCAGACAAACATGTCCTTCCCTCAGAAGATTTATTTCTGCAATAGCATCTTGAATTTCATTAGCCACAGACTGAAGAGATTCATTAGAATCAAAATTTATTTTAGGATCACTAGGTTCCACAATCTTCCCTTGCAAGTCAACATGCTCCTTCCAAAGGTTCATCCCTTTAACGACTTCTTCAGTTTGGGCAGCCACTGACTGAAAAAGGACATTAGAATCATACACCATTTCAAAACCCTTGGGTTCATCCCTCTTATCTTCCACATCAACTTCATCCTTCCAAAGGCTTATTTCTTTAACAGTTTCTCTAACCTGCTCAGCCACTGACTGAAGAGGATCCTCAGAGTCAAAACTCATTTCAGAACCACCAGATTGACTGTGCTTATCTTCTAGCTCAATATGGTCCTGATCCAAAATAGTTATTTGAGGTTGATCAATTATTGACTCAACCAAGAAATCAGAATCCAAACTCATTTCAGAGCCACTACATTGGCTGTTCTTATCTTCCACGTTCACATGACCTTCGTTCTCAAGGTTTACTCGTTTAATAGCCCCTTCGGGCTTATCAGCCACAGACTGAAGAGAAACACCAGAAGCACGTATTAATTTAGAACCTTTAGTTTGAACCATTTTATTTTTCATTACAACTTTCCCTTCCTTCCTCAGGTTTGTTTTCTTAACCACTTCCTGAAATTGTCCAGTCAATAACTGAAGAGGGTCACCAGAATCGTATCTTATTTTACAATGACTAGATTCACGCTTTTTATCTTCCAGATGAACATTCTGTTCCTTCAAGCGGGTAAGCTGAGGTTGGCCAATGACTGAATGAAGAGGGGCACCAATATCCAAATTTACTGCAAAACCTCTAGAGCCAGTACTTTTACCTTCTGGGGCAACATGGTCCTCCTTCAAAACAGCAATGTGAGGTGTTTCAGTCATTAAGTGAGGAAGGACATCAGAACCAAACATTATTCCAGAACTGTTATAGTTATCACTCTTTTTTTCTAGAACATGTGCTTCTTTCTGAACATTGATTTCTTTGACGGCTATCTGAGGTTCAGTCACTAAATAATGAGGGATGTCAGACTCTGTTTCAGAACCACTAAATTTAGCACTTTTACTTTTGAATTTAGCATGTCTTTCTTTTTGAAGCCACATTTCTTTAACAGCTGTTTCGGGCTTGTGAGTCACTGACTGATGAAGAGGGACACCAGAATCCAAACTTGTTTCATAAACACTTAGTGCATTATCCTTATCTTGTAAGTGTATGTGTTCTTTCTGATGGCTTATCTCTTTAACAGCTATGTTAGGATGATCAGTCATTAAATGATAAGAAATGTCAGGTTTCAAACTGATTTCAGAAACACTAGGCACATTACCTTTATTTCCCAAGTGTATGTGCTCTTCCTGAAGGTTCATTTCTTTAATGGGATCTTTAGAATGTCCAGTCATTGAATGAAAAATACCATAATCCAAACTTAATCTGGAACCACTAGGTTCATTATCCTTATTTTCTAAGTATATCTGCTCTTCTTTTTGAAGATTTAGCTTTTCCATAGCTACTTCAGGAGGGTCAGTCACTGAATGAGGAGGGACATAAAAATCCAAACTTATTTCAGAACCACTGGGTTCTTCATTCTTCCTCCCTACGTGTATATATTCTTCTTTCTGAATGATTATGTCTTTAACAGCCAGTTCCGGTTGATTAGTCCCCGAATGAACAGGTATATCAGAATCTAAAGTTATTTCAGCAACACAAGATTTATTAGTCTTGTTTTCCAGAGGACTGGGTTCCTCCACATAAATAGCCACTTGAGACTGGTCAACTCCTGAGCGAAGAAGAATATCAGAATCAAAAGTTATTGCAGAACTATTTGACCCAGAGTGCTCACCTTCCAAGTTAATGTGCCTTTTTCTTATTTCTTCCATGTCCATCTCAGACTGCTCAGTACCTGACATGGCAGGGGGATCAGATTCAAAAGTCAACTCAGAACTGGAGCACCCATAGCTCTTAACTTCCATGTCAACATTTAACTCTTTCAGACTTATTTCACGTTGATCACTAGCTGACTGATAAAGAGAAGCACGAGAATCAGAACTTTGATCAGAATTGCTAGATTTAACGCTCTTATCCTCCAAGTCAACAGCTACTTCTCGAGGGTTCACTTTTTTAACTATTACTCCGGATTGGCCAGCCACTAATCGAGCATCAGTGTGAAAACTCATTTCAGAACCGTGAGAATCATAGTTCATGTCCACAGGTTCATTCTTCTCCTCCAGAAGATGTATTTCTTCAACAGCCCTCTGAGATTCATCAGTCACCGTCTCAAGGGAGACTGCATAATCAAGATGGGCTTTAGCACTGCTGGGTTTAAGGTTCTTATCTTTCAGGTAGCCCTGTCTATCCTTTAGGTTTCTTTCTTTGACAACCAGGTGGGGATGCTCAACTACTGACTGAGGAGAAGCATCATTATCAATACTTGTTTCAGAACAACTTGAACCATAGTTCTTATCAACCAAGCCAATGTGAACCTTCTGAAGTTTTGCTTCTGTGGCAGCCACTGGGAGTCGGTCGCCCACTGACTGAAGAGGAAATGGAGAATCAGTACTTACTTCGGAGCTACTAGATCCATAGTTCTTATCAACCAAGTCAATGTGTTCCTCCTTAGGAAGGTTTACTTCTTTTGCAGGTTGTTGGGGGTAGTCATTGGTTGACTGAAGTAAGGCATCACATTCAAAATTAATCTCAGAATCACTAGATTCATAGCTTTCATCAACCAGGCTAATAGGCTTTGCCTTCTGAACCCTTACACCTTTAACAATTACTTGAGTTCGGTTGGTAGCCAACGGAAGAGAGCCGTCACGATCAGAACTTATTTCAGAAATGAAAGATTTATTATTCTTACACTGCAAATCAGCATATGCTTCCTTTGAAAAGTTTATTTCTTTGGCAGTCACCTTAGATTCGTCAGTCGGTGAATGAAAAGGGGAACTGCAGTCAAAACTCATCTCAGAAGCTCTTGATTCATAGTTTTTATCTTCTTGGTCAATCTGCTCCTCCTTCCAAAGGTCTTGCGCAGCCTCTTCGGGTTGATCAGACACTGACTGAAGAGAGCCACGAGCAAACTTCACTTCAGAAATCACTGAGCTCTTCTGTCCCAAAAAGGCTGACTTATTAAAAACCAAATGCTTTTCCTCTTGGGTATGATCCGTATCAGAAAAGAATTTCCCACGGTGCTTTGCAGTAGCATCTTCAAAGATTCCTTTATTAGAAGGCATGCCACTTTTATTCAGGTTGATTCCTTGGTTGACAGCTAATTTGGAAAGAGATTCAGATTTTAAGGAGCCTTCAGTGCCCATAAATTCACGGACTTTAGCGCCAGCTGACAAAGTTTTACACGGAGATTTTTCATCTTCCTGTATAATCAATTCATCTGAATTTGTACCTAATGATTTCCTATTTGGTTCTTTAGGTTTCTGATAGGAAACTGAAGAAGTTTCTAGACTGGATGACAGCACAGGATTTCTAGAGCCCCTGTCTGGCTGTTCAACATATCTGTCAACTGTGTTTGGGTCACATTTCCTGACTGAATCTGAACTGGCTGCAGCTGGTAACCTAGTAGTTTTAGTTGTAACTGGTCTATCAAAGGAACTTCCAGCTAAACAACTAGCAGGAGCACTAGAAATCACTGACGGACATATTAAGCTTGGTCTAGTATGTGTAGCTTGGCCAATACCAACTGGATTAAATTCTTTCATGCCACTCCCAATTTTCTGAACAAACCCCAAGGGCTGCTGTTGTCCCTTCTCCAGTTTTTGAATAACTGATGGTCTAACTGAAACACCCTGTATATATTCCTGAGATTTGCTGGGTCTAGAATGCAACTCTTTACTAGGTTCAAAACCCTTGGTGGAGCTCTCTCCTTTGACTCCAGCAGCATCCTCAGTCGCTCCTTCAGAAACAGAATCATCAACAGGAACCACTTCAGGAGGTGACGCAGTATTCGTAAGAAGTCTCTCATTTTGGGTTGATCTAAAAAGGAAGGGGGGAGAATCCATAAAAATACTCTAATATCTATTTAAAATGTTACAATAAAGGCACAATAATGTTATTTTCTTTCTATCCTGGGCCCTCTTGTTAGAGGACAAAGAATCAAGGCAATCACATGAGGCTGTACCCTGTACGTATTTGCAGGCAGGGAAATCAGCACAGAAGGTGGAGGCAGCTCCACCAATTGCTACTTAATAAACACAAATGGCTCCTAAACATAAAAAACTGTTAAAAAAAAAAAAAGAAGCCATATATCATTTGTCAGTTATCAGAGTGGTAAACACAGCAAAAAGTGTTATGTAAGTTACATAACCTTCTAGGCTTCAGTTTTCTCCCCAAAAAAGAATGGAATATTACTTTCCTTCATGAGATTGTTTTGAGGAGTAAATTAGTTGTTATATGTAAAGAGCATTTTTTTAAAAGCCTGGAAAATATAATCATCCACAAATGTTAGCTATTATTTAACACACTGTTGGGTTTTTTAAGTTTTTATTTAAATTCCAGTTAGTTAACATACAGTGTAACATTAGTTTCAGGTGTACAATTTAGTGATTAAACACTTCCATACAACGCCCTGTGCTCATCACAAATGATGAGCTCCTTAATCCCCATCACCTATTTCACCAATTCCCCCCACCCACCTCCCCTCTGGTAACCATCAGTTTGTTCCCTATAGTTAAGAGTCTATTTCTTGGTTAGCCTCTCTTTTTCCCTTTGCTCATTTGTTTTGTTTCTTAAATTTCACACGAGTGTAATCATATAGTATTTGTCTTTCTGACTGACTTATTTCACTTAGCGTGATACTCTAGCTCCATCCAGGTCATTACAAATGGCAAGATTTCATTCTTTTTATGGCTGAGTAATATTCCAGTGTGCATATGTGCGTGTGTGCCACATTTTCTTTATCCATTTATCAGTCAATGGACATTTGGGCTGTTTCCATAATTTGGCTATTGTAGATAATGCTGCCATACACAAAAATAAATTCAAGATGGATTAAAGACCTAAAGGTGACACATGAAACCATTAAAATCCTAGAGAACACAGTCAGTAACCTCTTTGACATCGGCCACAGCAACTTCTTCCTAGATATGTCTCTGAAAAAATAAACTACTGGGACTTCATCAAAATAAAAAGCTTCTGCACAGTGAAGAAAACAATCAACAAAACTAAAAGGCAGCCTACCAAATGGGAGAAGATATTTGCAAATGACATATCAGATAAAGGGTTAGTATCCAATTATATAAAGAACTCATAAAACGCAACACCCCCAAAACAAATAATCCAATTAAAAATGGGCAGGAGACATGAATAGACATTTTTCCAAAGAAAACATACAGATGGCCAACAGACACATGAAAAGATGCTCAACATCACTCATCATCAGGGAGTACAAATCAAAACTACAATGAGATATCACCTCACACCTCACTGTCAGGATGGCTAAAATCAGGGGCGTCTGGGTGGCTCAGTCAGTTAAGCATCTGACTCTTGATTTCAGTTCAGGTCATGATCTCACAGTCATGACAGCAAGCCCTGCATCAGATTCTGTGCTGGGCGTGGAGTCTGCTTAAGATTCTCTCTCCCCTCTCCCTTTACCCCTCCCCGCCCCAGAAAAAAATTTTAAATGCCAAGAGGAGTCTAAGGAGACAAGCTAATGGAACATGGTTATCCCAGATGGGACCCTGAAACAGAAAAAGACATTAGCTAAAAACTAAGAACAGCTGAATGAACTACAGAACTTAATGTATTAATATTGGTTCATTAATTATAACAAATGTGCCATACTAATCTAAGTTGTTAGTAACAGGGAAACTAGGTGGAGAGGGTATATAGGAACTCTTCTGTACTACTTTCTCAAGTTTTCTGTTGCTCTAAAACTGTCCTAAAATGTAGTCTATTAAAAATAAGTTTTTTGGGGTGCCTGGGTGGCTCAGTCGTTAAGCGTCTGCTTTGGGCTCAGGTCATGATCCCAGGGTCCTGCTCGGGCTCCCTGCTCGGCGGGAAGCCTGCTTCTCCCTCTCCCACTCCCCCTGCTTGTGTTCCCTCTCTTGCCGTCTCTCTCTCTGTCAAATAAATAAATAAAATCTTTAAAAATAAATGTTTTAAAATAAATAATTTTAAAATAGATTAACACCTAAAAATACCTTTATTATATATTTTTCAATTTGAGATGCTTCAATCATCTAAGAGAAACATATACATGTGTCAGCCACATGTAACTTTTTTTAAGATGTCATAAATATCATTATTTCTTTCCCATAAAAATTTATCACAATTAACACTAAAAGAACATTTTTTGGTATTTGTAAAATTAAAAAGTTAACCCAGATATCAGAATAATATGATAGGGCAAAAAAATTCCAGAAGGTTTCATACTTCTGAACTCTAATCAATAAAACTGCAGTACAATCACCACTTTACCCTAGTTTTTCAGAACCCTAAGAAGACCATCTCCATTTATTTGTCTTAAAGGCTATCACAACATTCTCAAAATTAATCTTGTATGTTTCACAAAGAAAAGGAAGTAAGGCAGGTTCATAAACCAAATTAGGCAAAATCCCAAAAAAGTTAGGAATCACCATCTAGATGCTTTGATTTGCATCTGTATTTGCATGTGGTTAAAATTAACAACGAAATCACAATCTATATTTCTACTCATTTTATTTTTTAAAGATTTTATTTATTTATTTGACAGAGAGACACAGCGAGAGTGGGAACACAAGCAGGGGGAGTGGGAGAGGGAGAAGCAGGCTTCCCGCGGAGCAGGGAGCCCGATGGGGGGCTCAATCCTAGGACCCTTAGATCATGACCTGAGCCGAAGGCAGACACTTAACAACTGAGCCACCCAGGTGCCCCAATATTTCTACTCATTTTAAACTAATTTCACAACAAAAAAGCCCTCTAAAAATCTAACCATTAAAGATTAAAAACCCTCTCTTTTATATAATTCTTGTGCTAAATTTTTGAAATCTATAAGTAAAATTTAAAAACTACATATCAAATCTATGAGATGTGATCAAAATGGAAACCTCACACTTTTAAACCTTCCACTAAAAAAAGAATTAGCAGGCACAAATTAACTAAATGAGCACTTAATTCAGGAAGAAAGATAATCAAATTCCCCCCACCGAGGAAATTTGAGGAAATTAATTAGGAAAAAGAAAAACCAATAAACAGAAAACAAAAATAAAGCAAGAGCTGACTTTCAAGAAGGCTAAAATAATACAAAAACCTACAATGTCTAGATAAGGGGGGGAAGGGAAGAAATTTTTAAAAATAAACTCTACAATTTAGAATGTTTATAAATATAAATAATGTGTTAGCAAGGGATTAAAAAACTCAAGGTAAGAAAATGGAATTCAAAATCAGATATACTGATGGGAAAATACAGATACACAAATAGAGGAATTTAGTTTATGTTACAGGTGACATTTTTTTGTTTTTAAAGTAATCTCCACAACCAACATGAGGCTCAAACCCACAGCCAGGAGATCTAGAGTTGCATGCTCTACCCACTGAGCCAGCCAGGTGCCCTTACAGGTGACATTTTATATCAGTGGAGATAATTAATATACTTTCACAAAAAAATAAGAAGTCCTACTTCACACCACATATAATAACAAATTCCAGGAAGATTAAAAATATTTAAAAGCAGAAATAAGGACATGAAGAAAAAGACATGAAAGAAGCCATAAAGGAAAATTCCCTTACATATGTTATGTCAAAATGTTTAATTTCTATATGGTAAAAGACAATACACACAGATGAAAGACATGACAGATGTTGGGAAAATAACTATAACATATTTAAAATACAAAGGACGATTATCTACAAATATTGAATACAAATCCAAAATATATAAACAATTCAATAGAAAAACAGATAACATCTAAAAACAATCCATAAAATAAATATATGGCTAATAAACATATATAAAAAGATGTTCTATTTTACTCTTAAGTAAATAAAGGCTAACGAAGGGATATGCTTTTTTGGCCTATTATGTTATGGGGGGGGAGGGAAGAAGTTGCTAATCCCAGTGTTAGCAAGAGTGACAGAAAAATGAGCGCTCTCATAGACTACTGGTGTATATGTATGTTATATAAATTGTATATAAATTGGCATAGCCTTCTAAGGAAGAGTCTCAAGAATTTTAAAGTTCCACACACAGCTTGAGCAAGAAAATAAGTAAGAGTAAAGGATTAAAACCCACAGAAGACACAGCCATGAGTTTATAATGATATAAATAGATACTCTAATAAGTGAGGGAACAAGAAAGCTCTTCTTCATGAAGACTAATTAATACACGTAATAACTGTTTCAGGGAACAATCATCAATTAATGCTTACAATAAGCGGGTGGAAATAAGATGAGAAACAGCGTATTTATTTACAGAGTCTCAAAGTACTTCTCCACAAGTCTTACTAATTATAATGGGGAAAAGAGTAACATAATAGTAGAGAAGCCCCTTAATTAAGTGATCCAAGTTAACATCACCAGCCATGAGACATGACAACAACATGGGTCTCTTTAATACACTGAGAAGGGCACAACACCAATTATAATTTATTCTTGTTCAAATGCATAACCTAAGTTTAATCATGAGAAAATGTCAGGCATACTCCAATTTGGGGACATCCTACAAAATAACTGGCCAGCAGTGTCTAAGGCTTGAAAGCAAAGACTGTGGAACCGATCCTGATTAAGGGTGTCTGAGGAGATGGGGCAACTAAATGCCATGTGTGATCCTGGACTGAATCCTGGTCCCAGAAAAAGGACATTAGTAAGACAACTGACAAAATCTGAATAAGGTCTATAAACAGTATGGCATCGATGTAATTTCATGGATTTGATCATTGTACTGTCATTATTTTAGATTTAACATTTGAAGAGGTCAGGGGAAAGTTATACAAGAATTTCTTGTGCCAGTTTTGCGACTTTTCTGTAAGCCTGAAATTATTCCAAAATGAAAGGTTAAAAGATAAAAAAGTATTTTTTAAGGCTCAGAAACTTTAGCCCATAAGTTCAAGTTCTAGGAATCTACACCACAGAAATAGCTGCATGTACAAATATGTCTGTTGAAGCACTCCTTACACAAGCTATAAACTGGAAATTTATACTGACCCCAACATAATCTGTCTTTCCAACAACTGAGAAAGAACATTTTTTAAACTTTTTCCCCATTTAAACTTTTTCTCCATTTGCTAAATTCTGGGTTGTGACTTGCAAAGCAAAGCATTCAAAAATATCCTTTTTCTACTGCTGGTGCTTATCTCAACTATTCTGCACAGATATGCTAGTAATCTGTTTTGCTTTATCTCATACAGCTGTAGCTGCAAACTTGCACATAGTTGTTAAACTAATGTTCTACCAATGTTTTTCTTTGACAAAGGACACTAACTCTTAAATATTATCAAAATATTTGTTTTTATTAAAACAACCAAAACACTGATACAAGAGAAAGCTATCGAGACACTGACAGATCATTCAAAAGCCAATTCTATTTGCTATCTCTTCGATTCAGTTAGCAAATAATTCAGTTAAGGTGGAACTGACTTAGTTTTTACTTACTCTGCTACAGTCACCAGCTGCTCTGTTCCTGATCTTTTAAAGGCTATTTTTGCCCCCACCATTACCCCTGCTTAATCTTATGACATACTTAGTAGGACATCTTAATGATGTGTAACTATTTATTGCCCTAAGACTTCTCTTTAGAAAAAAGCATGGTGTGGTGAGTGAAATTTCTTATTTAAGCTAGAAAAATTTTCAGATAGCAGCAGAGAAGTTACTAGGTAAAATTTCACTTCATATTCCTTAATGAAAAGATTCATTTTAAGAAGCACTAGAAAGTTCACACAAACATCGAGTATAACATATAATAACTCTGTACTAACAGAATTCCACTCAGCTACTTTACCTGCTTTCTTGAGAATGATATGGGTGGTGCCGGAGCACGTCCTGCAAGAAACGTTCCATCAAGCTAGTGGTGCCCATCCGCTGTCGATTCTGTGTGGTCAAGTATCTGTGCTGAGCACTGGACATATGCTATTAAAAAGAAAAAACACACTAAACAGTTTTAAACAGGTAATACTCATTAGTAGTGAGAGTTTCACAAATGGATTCATTTAGATATTCCTGGTAGAAGTATAAATTGATGAGTCTTTCTGCAAAACAATTCTAAAATGTGTATCTAAAAACCATAGAAGTATCTTTCCCTTGGATATAGTAATTACATTTCTCTAAATCTCTCCCTAAGGAAATCATCCTAAATGTGGATGCTTTATGCAAAAAATGCTGCTTATCACAGCATAACAACAAAAAACTGGAAATCTCCAAAGTGTCTAATAGGAAAATCTGTAATATGACCTAAGATGTAATACTATGAAACTATCTAAAATAATACAAAAAATTTTACATAACATGGAGAAATGTTAGATAGTAAGAGAAAAATGGGGGATGCAAAAATCACATGTATACTCTTACCTAAAACTGTGGTTTTAAAACATACAAACAAAAATAAAATAAAATGAAATGTACAGACAAATCAATGGAAGAAAATACACCAAAATCTTAAAAGCATTTACATCTGTGAGGTACATTTAAAAGTAATTTTAATTTTGGGGGGCACCTGGGTGGTTCAGATGGTTAAGCGTTTGCCTTCAGCTCAGGTCGTGATCCCGGGGTCCTGGGATCGAGTCCCGCATCGGGCTCCCTCCTCAGCGGGAAGCCTGTTTCTCCCTCTGCCTCTCTCTCTCTCTCTCTCTCTCTCTGTCTCTCATGAATAAATAAATTTTAAAAAATCTTTTAAAAAGTAATTTTAATTTTTTTATTATAAATTCTTATATTTGTACCGAGCAAATATTTTTATAATAAAAATCTGTTCAAAGAGAGAAGAGGGTTGGATCACTGTATTTGTAAAAGTTGAAGATTAATACACAAAAAGTCTATCATTTCTCTTCAGAGATTACAAATCCTCACTTAAACAGAATTCTGGAATAAATACACAGAATTCTGTTTTGTAATTCTCTCCACAGAAACAGTTTGTGTTCACAAGTATTATTTAGTGAGCTATCAAAAGGGATGGGAAAGAAGTCTAACATCTACTGAGCACCTATAACATATCAAACAGTGCTATTCCATTCACGACGCAGTAATCTCACCGAATTTTCACTGAGTATGAATCTTGTCCCCATTTTGATATAAAGAAATTAAAGCACAAAGATTTGGAGTAAATTGCCCCAAGCCGGGTATCTAGCCAGTAACAATTAAGGCAGGATTCCGATCTGCATCTACCTCTAAAGCTTATCTTCTCTCCCTATATCACACTACTGCTAATGCCATATTTGCAACATGAGTTACTGACAATTTAGTAACATGTTTTCATTTAACAATACCCGGGGAAAGTCATACTTTAAAGACCACAGTGAAGATGCCGAAAGAACTTAAACTGGGCTGCCAGCTCCTGATCACTATTACAACTCCTGGAATTCTCTCCTTCCATGCTGACTTCCGGGGTCTACTCTGATGCTGCCTTAGCCCCAGTAACAGTCTGAATCATGACAGTCTCAAGATCCTCTGGCCTCAAAGCTCCCCATTGTCCAGGACCCTAGCCCACCTGTTTCATGAAGGGAACAAAGGTACAAGGAAACAAACAATTAAAATCCAACCTCATCCTCTCTCTGCCTCAGTAAAAATTTTAAAAAGGCAACATGAATGGAGAATTTACACTGACACAAACCACAGAAAACACCACACTATATAGCCCAGAAGGTGCCAGCGTCTTTAAATTTTCTTAGTTGACATTTACATAAAGATAAGTGCACAAATCATATGTATAGCTCAATAAATTACCACACAATAAACACATCCAAAACCATCTATCCATGAAAAACTAATGAGCACTCAGAACCCTTCTAATGTCCCAGACCAATCAAATATTCCTTTCCTCTTCCCCCAAATTAACTATTACTAAATTTTAACAATATAGATTAGGTTTGAAAGTTTCTAAATTTAAGTGTAGTCATACAATGTATATGCTCTTTTACATTCATCTTCTTTCACTCCACACCTGTAATACTCATCGGTAGTCTGTTTGCTTTAATTTCTGTATAGTATCCCATCATATGACTATACCGCATATTATTTATTCATTCCATTCCTGATGTATCATTCACAGCTCATGGCTGTCATAAATTATGCTGCAAAAAACTTTCTTCTATGTGACTTTTGGCGCCCACGTGCATACATTTTTGTTGAGTGTATTACTAAGGGTGGAACTTCTGGGTCATAAGGTTTGCACATGCTCAGCTTTAGTACCCTCTTGTTGACTAGTCTTCCAAAGTTGCTGTACCAATTTGTACCCTCCCCAGCAATGTTTCATAGTTTCCATTCCTCTCTCTCCGCGTCAACACTTGCCATTGTCAGTCTCTTTAATTTTAGCTACTGAAGAGGGGGGTTCATGTTATATCACTGTTGCTTTAATTTGCAATTTTTGTGATAGCTTTTCATTTTCCTGGCCACCTGGATATCTTCTTTTAGAGCGTGTCCAAGTCTCTTCCTGTCAAGTGCATGTTTTTTTTTTAATAAACTACAGAAATTATTTATTCTGAACATGAGCTCTTCTTTCAATTTTATGTTCCAAGTATCATTCTCTGTGGCTTACCTTTTCACTTTTTTTGGGTGGGGTGTTCATAAAGTTTATTTGTGTGTGTGTGTGTGTGTGTGTGTGTTTTCCAGTAATAGTTACAAGGCACTTTTCTACTTTAATCATCTCTCACTGCTTCCTAACTTAACTGCAGTCCAATTTACCAATTTTTTTGTCGGTGCTTTCTGTTACCAATTTAGGAATCTCTCCCTACCTCAAAATCATGGAGATTTTCTACTGATTTCTAGAAGCTTGACTGTTTTACCTAAAATATTTACATCTACCATCTATCTACCTGGCACTGACTTTTGTATCCAGGATGATTTAGTAATAGAGTTTCATTTCTTTTTCTCCATATGGCTAGCCAATCGACCCAGTAGCATTTACTGAAGAACGTCCCATCCTCACCATTCTTTAGTGCCACATTTGTCACAAATCAAATATCCACATGTCTGTTTCTGAAGTTTCTGGTTTATTTCCATAATCTTTCTAATTTTGCACCATTGTCTTAAAGACTGTAGTTTAGTAATAAATTTGGATAGCTATTACTTCTGACTTTGTTCTTCTTCAAGATTATCCTGGTTCTTCTTAGCCTTTTGCATGTACATACATATTTTTAGAATAGGCTTAATTTTCATTAAACTTAATTTTTCTGGAATTCTGTTTGGAATTTCAATGAATCAATATATATGTTTGGGGAGAAATGACATGTTTATAATACTGATTTTCTCAATCCATGAACACAGTATATCACACCAATTATTTAATTTTTCTTAAATTTCTCTCGATGTTTATACTTTTCTATATAAAAACCTTATACATATTTTGTTATATTTATTCCTGAAGAGTTGATGTTCTTTGATGCTGTTGTAAGCATTTTTTTAAATCTCATTTTCTGTGTGGCACTGGAAATAAAAATACAATTTCTTTTTATGTTGGCCCAAGAAACTTTTTAAACTCACCAAAAAAAAATTAAAAAATAAAAAAACAAAAAATAAACTCACTTATCAATTCTAACAGTTTACCCAGAGATCTTTAGAATTTTCTATGTCCACAATCACACTGTGTAAAAATAATGTTTTGTTTCTTTTTATCTAATCTTTGTCGTTTTAATTTTTCTTTCCTTATTCCCCTGGCTAAATCTCCAATAAAATATTAAATATAGTTTAATTCATAGCACCAAGTCTATTTTCACTTAATATTCTACTGGTGTATTTGGATTTAATCTGTTTTTACTTTTAAATCTGTGTTTTATTGTTCTTGCCTGTCCAATATTGTCCCTATTTCTCCTCTTTTTGCCTTCTTGTGGATTGCTTTTTCTTATTCCAAGTTTCCCCTTTCTGTTAACTTGGCAGTTAGTTATAGGCTAGCCTCTTTTTCTAGTCTATTAGTGGTAACAGATTATAACAAGCAGCCCTGACCTACCAAGATCTAAAATTACTTATTACCTTTACTCTCTTCTTGAGCAAGGACTTAACTTGATTTACTCTCTTTCCAGTTTCTATGCCACTGTTGTGACTCCCTCCTACAAGATACTATTCATTTAGATTGCCTACCACCTTTCCATTGATCTTCATGCCTTCCCATCTCTCTGAGCTTCCAACTGGAATCATCTTCCTTCTATCTGAAGAACTCTTTTTAGGATTTCCTTCAGTAAGGGTCTGCTGCCAACAAATTCCTTTAATTTTTGTTTTCTGAAAATATTTCTATTTCACCTTTTTTTTCAAGGATGTATTTCTTAAGCATAGAATTATAAGTTGGTAGTTGTATTCTACCTTTTGGCTTCCATTGTTTCTGTTGAATATTCACCTAGAGCTAGGCTCTGTATTTCTCTATTGCCTTTAAAGTTCTCCAGAGCCATGAAACTTATCCATTTCTTTATTTACTGAAGCCTTTATACTTAGCACAAATTACTTTGACTGTCAACAGTCTTTTTTTAGGGGCACCTGGGTGGCTCAGTCATTAAGCATCTGCCTTCGGCTCAGGTCATGATCCCAGGATCCTGGGATCGAGCTCCGCATCAAGCTCCCTGCTCTGCGGGAAGCCTGCTTCTCCCTCTCCCACCCCCCCTGCTTGTGTTCTCTCTCTCACTGTGTCTCTCTCTGTCAAATAAATAAATAAAATCTAAAAAAAAAAGTCTTTTTTAATGTCTGTTTAATGCATGAGTATCCAAATGTCTAAAAATTATTTTAAACCTTAAGAAAAAGTTAGACTGAATGCTTACTGAATAGAGCTTGTAGTTAAAGATTTAGTATGTTTTATTAATATCAAAAGTTCAGCAAATAATCTTCCAGTCACGTGATGCTATAATTTATCAATCGTGACAGAAACACTAAAGAGAGCTTTGAGATTTATTACCTGCTGCCTCATGTTTATAACCAGCATTAGAAAGTATTTTTTTGTAAAAAGGCAGAGATGTAGAAATCACAACCATAAAAACTTTTCCTTAGTATGAATTTAAATGATGACTGCTGACAATTAAACAAATACTACTAAACAGCTGAATTTTTATGTATTACAACTTGTCTTGGATATCACTTATGATAAAACAGCTTAGCACTAACAGGACCAGAGCTTCGTTATATTACTACTTCACCTATGACACAATTCTCAGCTTAGACCCTGAAGAAAACCTTGAGACTCTTCCAAGTTAACAATCCCGGTCAGAAGACTACAGCTACTATTACCATGATTACTTATTTCAAAATGTCCATATACAATGCTTCACAAACTCTTCCAACAAAAAGGAGCACTACTCAATTCATTCTATGAAGCTCCAATACCAAAACCAAAGACATCACAAGAAAAGAAAGCTACAGACAATATCCCTTATGAATACAGATGTAAAAATCCTCCACAAAATGCTGGCAAACCAAATCCAGGAACATACAGAAGGATTAAACACTATGACCAAGTGGGATTTAGCCCAGGGATGCAAAACTGGTTTAACAACTAAAACTCAAATCAATTTAATTGCTACAGACTGAATTGTGCCCCCCCCCCAATTCATTCGTTGAAGTTCTAACTTCCAATGTGACTGTCGTGGGAGACAGGGCTTTTAGGGGGTAATTAAAATCACAATATATTAAAAAAAAAAAACTACCTGGAAATGAACCAAAGATCTAAATGTAAGAACAAAAACTATAAAATTCTTAGAGAAAAATACGAGGCATAAATCTTCATGACCTCGGATTAGGCAATCTTTTATGACACCAAAAACACAAGCAACAATATGAGGGAGAAAAAGCTACATTTAACTACAGCAAAACTTAAAAGATTTGTGTGTGAAAGCATAAACTTCCAAGTCCTTCCCTTATTCCATGATGTCTTATAGAATCTAATCCTCCGAATTCTTCACCTCTCACTTAACGCCTGCCCTCCACCTGACCAGCACCCAAGCCCGAAGCCCCGACGCCCCGCTGGCTGCTGGCTTTTGGTTGGCACGCTAACCACCCCTCCGCCTTGGGGCCTCTGTCTTTCTTCTCTCTTCCGGCTACCTAGGAATGCCTCCCCCAGAGATAAGCAAGCCTGGACCCCACACTTCGTTCAAATCTCGACTCAAATGTTACTTCCTTCACCTCGCCCGGCCACCCTATCTAAAACTGCACTCTCTTCTCTCTTTTATTTTCCTCATAACATTTATCCCAATCTGACATATCTTGTACTAAAATGTATGACTATTTATTTTCCGTCTTACCACACTACAAAGTAAGCTTCATGAAAAGAGGGACCTGGATTGGCTCATAGTCATATCCTGAGAACCTTAAAACAGTGTCTACCAACGAGAAGGTTCACAACATGATCTGTTCAGTGGATGAATAAATGAATTTAATTTATTAAATAAACGACGGCTTCTGAGATATAAGCACATTAGCAGGACCCTCTCACCTGTTCCAGGTTATTATAGCGCACGCAGCAATAACTGCAATATCCTTGTCTGTTCTGCATGGTGAATAACCAAAGTCAAGTGGCTACTGTCCTGGAATACTCAAACTGAAAAAAAAGAGAAATGGTAAAAACACAATCATTCCTTACTACCATGAGGAAAACAGCTTTGATAATATGAGAAAACAGAAATGCATCCCTGAGTCCGAACCCCTCTTCTTTCTAACAATTATGAAATTAGATAAGGCTGCCATGAGCTGCTGAATCCATCGGTGACCCCGGAGTAGATAGGAGAGCTGTGCATCTTCTTCTCTCTCTCTCTCTCTTTTTAAAGATTTCTTTATTTATTTGACAGAGAGAGAGCGCGAGCACAAGCAGTGGGAGCGGCAGAGGGAGCAGCAGACTCCAGTGTTACACCTGACGTCTAATTCTGTCATGAGAACAAAGATACCACATGTACTTTCTGCTTAATCCAAAAAGGGGCAGATTTTAAAATAAATTATCTGAAAGAGTTGCTAAAAATCAAAGTAACAACTAATTCGTGTCTAAAACACAAGACACTTCTCTTCTGACAACCACATAAACCAAATTAAATATGAGGAATTTTTTCCAATTGGTGAAATGAGATTTCTCTACAAATAAAAAAGTTTCCAAGTTCCTACCCCCTTAAAACTATAATCCTTCAACATTACATACTGCAGTGGTTCACAAGCCAGGCTGAATATCAAAATCATTCCCCAAAATTCTGATTTAGCAGGGCTGAGAAAGAGCCTAGAATTCAAATTTTTTTTAATTCCCCAAGTAACTTTGATACACAGCCAATTTATTCACTGAGACAAAGTGTTTACAATTAACAATTATTTTAAGTAATAAATCAATACAATTTCAGTTTTTTGGCTGTGTTTTGTTAAAGTACGAACAGAATTGTAAGAAATAATTTCATCAAGTTTTAATTCTAGTTATTTTAACATTCGTGTCTGTTGGAGAATATGTAACAGAATGATCCTATAATGTGTTGAGTATCTCTGATAAGATGATCCTGCAACACACAAAAAGTTTACTCATTAAAATCAACCTTTAAAATGAAATCACAGCCTTGAAATCAATGAAAACAGTAAATCAAAATGCTACCATAACATTCACTTACCTGTTACGTCTTATTATGAGAAACTCTGACTTTCTGACTTCCACACTTACGGGGAAAATAAATCAATTAAACCAGCCTCTGAAAGAGAGAATATATATTTAAAAAAAAAAGACTTCCTTAAATTCTGGTCTTTTTTCCATTATTTTACTTCATTTATTAGCCTGAAGCAACAAAATGAAACAAGCTTTAGTTGTATTATAGATATGGCAATTTTCGTGCTGAGAGAACCCTAGCACTTAAACCTGAACTTTGAAAATCATAAAATAACAAACTTCATGCTTTAATTCAAAATAGATTTAAAACAATCATTGAATGAAAGGCAAAATTGAAGTATGAGTCTAATATCACACACACAAAAAATTGAACTCCTTTATTTTTTTGATCTTCAATACTTACAGCCTTCCAATTCCCATTTTTATTTCCCATTCCCATTCCGCATTATTATCCGACATTTCTATGACATTTCTCTCATCTTGTGTCACATACATGCCCCATTATGCCAATTAGCTACAATGACTCAGAAGCACCCGATGGGCATTTTTAAAACTTTGCATGCTAGGAACCCCACCTGAAAAACCTACTGAATCAAAATCGCCTGGCGGGGAGCCAGGCACATGCATATTATGCATATTTAAAATGCTCTAAGGTGATTCTGAGCTAGGCTGAAGCAATTACATAAGTTGTCATTTTTTATGTACTAATAAAATTCTTACTTATTAAAGAGATCATTTCTTTGGGGTCTGGGATTATATTACTTTTCATGACCCAATGGGTCTTTTAATACCAATTCTTAATTCTACTGGTACCTGGTATTTTCATTCGGTAACAAATCACCTACCTTGAGCAGGAAAGGGTAGGTATTACATCAGCTGTATTAGTCTTGGCAAACATCTGTAAATTAAAGCAATTAAAAAAAAAGATAAGCCCCCTAAGTATCTACCATTGGCCAAGTAAGTAGCCCCCAGTCATAGATAAGTTTGAAAAATAACTCAGTTATGTTTCAATGGGAGAAAAAAAGATTAACTCTTGAACACAAAGGACTTTACATACTATGACTCACTGAATCCCACATGACCTTCTAAGATGCTCTGGAGCAGAGTAACCCATATAACCCAACATCATATATTTCACATCTCTGGGTCCGGGAACAAACTGCTGCAAAAGAATAAACTGGGTCTCTGGTAAGGTTAAGAACAAAGATGCTATAACCCCCATGAGAAATGTTCATGGGAAATGTTTGAAAGAAATATTTACATGAAATTAACATTGGGTCCTGGACTAACCCTCAGCTCCTATGTTAGTTTCAATGAAAAAACACTGTCAATTCTTTATCATCTCTCTATATCAAGACAATAAAGCCAAATTATCCATTTTTTTAATTCCTCCACATTGTTGTTGGCAGTGTGTTTCTGGTTAACAAAAAATTCCAACACTTAGATTCAGAAGAGCCAGTGACAGCACTGTATTATCAAATAAATATTTAGCGCCTACCCTGTGCAGAGTTCCATGCTAGAAGCTTTAGAGGATAGAAATAGACAAGCTTTCTTGCTCTCAAGAAGTTTAAAATGGCATTAGGAAATGAATGCAAAAACACCAGGTGGTATCTGAGAAATGTACAAATAGTAAGTGCCAAAATGTCACAGTGGATATGGTTTTTTAACCGGACATTGGAAAATGGGTAGGATTTGCTTAAACAAAGATCAGGAAAAAATATTCCAAGTAACAAAGAAGCAAAAGCACACAAGCAAGAAAGCGAAGGTACGTTTAGAGATAGTAAACTGACAAGTTCAGCTGGAGCTAAGATTTCATTTAAAAATTTAAGGGGCAATAAAGAAAGAAAAGCAGATTCAGTTTCAACATGATTGTATTTAAAAGAAAACTTGAGAATTTAGACTACATATTTAGGCAGTGTGGATATTTTTATGGAAAGCAGTATATGCAGAGAGCTTTAAGAAAATTCTGGAACAGAATTTAAGAAAATTCTGGGACAATGATTCTTCCCTCTTCAAAGGAGCTTTTCACAGGGTAAGTTAAAATATTCAGCACTATTTTCTAGAATACTGGAGAATGAGTTAATATCCAAACTATCCAAATTCAAAGGATCAGTAGTAGAGCAAAGACTTAGGCTCATTTATGCTTGCAAATTAGGAAAACACACGTTAATTTTTTCTTTAAAAATTACTTTTATTAATTTTTATTATGAAAAATTTTTTGATGGTACAATTATAAAAATAAAGAGCATAAAAATCAGTCATAATCCCACTACCCACCATTAATATTCATCATATATTCTTTGTTCTAAACATGTTTTTACAAAAATGGAATGGTACTATACAGTCTATTCTATAGCCTCTTCTCTCACTTAACCAAATGAGAAGAGCACCTCTACATGATGTTATATATAATTCCAAAACAGAATCTTTAATGATCGCATAGTATTTTACCCGTGTAAGACAAAAGCCCTCTTTTCTGACAAGATAAGAGCTAGCAGTCGGTGAGCTAACTATTTAAAAATTAGAGGATTTTAAAAATACATACATCTTCAATATTTTGTCTAACCTAAAATATACAAATGTATATATGTTTGATTTAAGGTCAAGTTAAGCTTTTTTGTTTCACTAGTTTTTTTGTGGATAGGACAGCTAGAGTTCCCAGTCATATTTTTTTCATATTTTCATAAACCACATCATAATTTACCATCAACGAGTTTTCACTTTGGTTCCTCTAAAATAGAACAAGAACTTAAGGACATTTCTAAAACTGAGAGCAGTATTATGATTAACATTTAAGATTTCCCCCAACCTTTTACAGTTATCACACCCAATTAAGTACTCTTAACAATGGCGTTTTTTTTTTAGTGCAAAGGATTTAATTTATTTTTTATAAAAATAATAATGCTATACTAAAAGACAATGCTTACATTCTATTTCATTGGTTTATGAAACACTTAAAACTGCATAAACCGATCAGGGGCCGTGAACAAAGACCTCTGAACTCCCTGAGGTGACTTCAACACAAATGTCTCAAAATTGCATTTGTTTTTTTCTTTTTGGACTATTTCTTGCACACCTGAGATCTGTACCCACTGCAGAGATAAACACACTACTGAAATGAGTTCAGAACTGTACTGTGTGTTTCCCAAGCTGACTGCGGTATTTTGAAGTAAGAGCTAACAAAAATCCAGAATCCCTATGGGAAATATTTTTCAACCGCCTAACAAGAGAGACACCAACTTAATATTAAATTTAAAAAGACAATAGAAAGCCTTTTGGTTTATTAAGATCATCTAAATCACCTGTCTAGCAATAGGAAAACAACTGGAGAGCAATCACAAAACAACAGCCAAATGAAATAAAAAGACCCTTTTAATTCAGGGTCCCTTTCCTTACAACATTAACTCATTTTCAACTTCCCACTTGTTTGGATTATCCATCTTATGCATCTGGTGGCAAGCATTATCCTGGACCCTCCATTCAGTCTTAATAAAATAATAATGGCTAAATTTTAGTGAATACTTAAACTGGGCTAGGCACTATGTCAACAGTTTCATACGCATTATCCCCTCTGAACAGCAAACAGCCTTATGAAATTGGTGTCCCAGGAACTCCTACCTTACAAATCAGGAAACTGAGGTTTAGAGAGAAGCAGTATCTTGTTCCAGGTCACACACCAATACACTGTGTAGCAGGGATTTGACCCTAGGTCAATCTGAGCAGTTTATGCTCTTAACCTCTTAACTTCCATAAAACGCTTCATCTCTGTATTTTCAAGAATACTAATTGATTGTTTTAATATTACATGAAAACAAATAATTAGGAATCTAATTTGCTGCAATAAACACTGTCACATATTCCAAAGAAAAGACTAAAGATAACATTTAGCTTAATTGCATCATTGCTCCCATTCTGAGATGAGTGCTGACAGTACCTTGGATTAGGGACTTTCAAACTTAATTAGCATGGCACAGAGGAAGCAATACATTTTGTATCACAACCCAGCACACACACGCAGTCACACATGCAACGCCACCCTCACACGCATGCACCCTACACACGCACCAGCCCTCCCCCCCAACACACACACAGAAACGCAGTTAAAACAAAGCTTACAAAATATCCTAGCTACATGTAATGCATTCTGGTATTTTCTATGCCGTCTTATTTGGTTAATTTCAAGTGCTAGCTATGACCCACAAAATTAATTTCACAATTCACTAATGGATGAAAACTGCAATCTGAAAAAAACACTGCCTCACATTATTCAGCAGAACAAACAATATTTACAGAAGATGGCTGTTACCCTGAATTCAGCTTTTTTTTAATCCAGTATCTTCGCCATTGCGGTGATACTTCGTCAAATCTCTAACGAGTTTTACTAAGGTTGGCCACTGGCCAAGGTGCAGGGAGAAGAAGAAAATTCTTGCCTTCGAGGCTTTGGGTCCAAATCAGTGCAAGAAGGCAGTGGAAAGACGTTTATGCACTGATACAGAAAAAAGCCACAACGCATTAAGCAAAAAAGGCAGATTACATTAGTACCCCCCTTTATGTAACACGAATATGCGTTTACGTACCCCAAATTGTTAATACTGACGCCCTTGAGGATGAAACTGCTATGGGCTTTTTCAGCTTTTTTTTTTTTTTTTTTTTCCTGATCGTATATCACTACTGTAAGACAAATTAAATACAATTCCATTCTGGGGATAAAAAACGTTTTAGTTCCTTGAGAGCCAGCATCTCGTTATGCATTTCTTCCCTGCGGGGCCAAAATCATCGCGACGGATAATGTTAGGGGCTGCAAAGGGCCTTCTCGGGAGCACGTAAAAACGACGGCGTAATCTGCCCAGATTTACACAACTGTTGCGCGACAATGGTAAAACGACCGTTAACACAAAAATCTAACGCTTCCAAAATAAATTCCAGTCGCCAGAGACTGATAAAGGCCTAGGTCTGGGGACAGCTGGACACAGCGCAGGGCATGGGGGGGAAGGGGATTTGTGGACAGGTGGCTCCGGATCTCGGCCCCACAGGTGCCCCCGCAAGTCCCCGCGGGTACAAAGCCCCAAATCCGACCTCCGCGGGCAGCCCCCTCCCCATCGCCCAGCCCAAGGCCTCGTCCGCGGGCACCTCCGACCCAGGGCCCCCGACAGAAGCACAAGGCAGCCTGCGCCCCACCTCCACCCCACGCTCCAGCCACCTCGATCCGGGCCTGGAGACGCCGGCCCCGCTCCCGCAGGAGGTGCAGAAAGGGAGTGGGGAGACGAGACGCCGAGGAGGACCTGCGAGGCGGATGCAGGAGCCGGGCGAACGGTCCGGCCGTCCCTCGGGAGGAAGAAGGCGCCCGGGGCGCGAGGCGAGCAGGCCCCACCCCCGGCCGCGCGCACGGAGCCCGCGGGCGTCGCCCCGGCTGCGCGCCGCCTCGACTCGGCTCGGCCCGCGCCCGCGTCCGCGCCCCCGCCCGCGCCCGCGCCCGCGCCCCCCGCGGTGCTCTGCGGCGCGGTTCTCACCTCCGCGGAGGCCTCCCGGATTCTTTCCGGGCCTGGGCGCCGGCCGAGGACCGGTGGGCGCGCTCCCTTCCTATTCCGGTTCCATGGCGGTGCCCGGACCCCCGGGCCGTCCAGGGCCCCGCGGCCGCCAGCTGCCTGCCGCCCGCAGCCCGCGGAGCCAGACAGTGGAGCCCCCGGCTTCTCCCGCCGGTGCGAGAGGAGAAGCGAAGTGCGAGCGTCACTCGCAAGCCCCGGGCCCCGAGTCACGACTCAGCCCACGTAGACATCCACCGGGAGCGTAGCGCTGCAGTCCTGATTGAGCTTTGACGTCAGGGAAGGTGCGAAAAACAGGGCCCCTTCTGACGCAGGAGCCGCGCACCGCCCCCTGCCCACCCCCGCCCCCGGCGCCGGAGCCCCCTTCCTCCCGCCCCCACCCTCCCCTCCGCGAGATCTTTTAAAACGAACACTTCCTCCGGGGTCAGGGCCCCACTCGGGAGCTTGCAAAAATCAAACCTGTTCTAACCAACCAAAATGACTGGGCTCACAGCGGACTCGGGACGCGAGACAGTCACCGAGGTTTTAGCATTTGAGGGCCCAGAGAGCTATTGCTTGCCAATTCGCAGCAACATAGGAACCAGAGAAAAGAAAATGCGTTTGCGAGGGCTCGGCGTTTGCGCCGTTCGCCTGTGTTTGCCGCAGTGAGCTGCCGCTAACAAAAGCTGCTGTTTAATGAGCGCTTACTTTGTGCTAGGCACTGTGTTTCAGGTTTATGTCTATGTTCTTGCACTTCATGCTCGGGGCAAGCCTTTAGAGGACCTGACTAGAAATGCTACTATTCCCTTTCGACAAAGGAGAAAACTGAGGCTTAAGGAGGTTAGGTATTGAAAGGCCTCCCCTGCACATGAAAGGGTTACGAATATTAACCAAAATCCCCTCATTCAATGGTATTCTGTACCACCCACTTCGAACATGGTGCTGTGCAAAATCAGCTGACTGTAATGGGCGACACAAACCTGAATCGATTAAAATCTGTGATAAGGCAAATAATCGTCCCTAAAATGGAGGGAGCCTCCGATGGGAGAGCCTCTGTTTTAGGTAAAAATAATCTTAGAATGAGCTACCTTGTTCTTTGGCTATTGTTGTAATTATCCTTACATTTTTTATTTTGATAAGTTTAGGGACTTTGTCCCGTTTTTAAAAATTCTCCATTGCTTTTGCAGCCATAGTTTCCATTCTTTGTGTATTACTCCGCTCTTGCCTCGCCCAGGACATCTCTCTGCGATTTTAAACCTGGGCTATTGCAACTATTTGGTTTATAACCCTATTTAGATTTTTTAACACAACAAAAAAATACTGATTTCTTCTAAGGCAAGCTCTTTCCAATCCCAGCCTTGGAAATGGTGAAGGAAAACCTATTATACATCAACCCAGCCACCATGACATAATGTATTTCACAGATACGAAGACACACATTTTTCACACTTTCACATCTCAGAAATCAGGGTGCATTTTCCAAACTGGTCTCTTAGTAGTACTGGCCAGGTGGCTGTATCAACCTAGTTGTCATCACCTCCACATGCAGAAACTTGGATGTAGCTTTTCACATTGTCCTTATTTCCACTGAGTTAAGTGCATTGTTTAATAAAACCCACAACCCTAAAAGGAGGAAATTAACAGGCATAGGAGTCTCTTAAACTTGAAGAGAGCTTTTCCTAGGAAAAAAGAACAGACTTTCCTACAAAAGAGATTTCCTTCAGCACATAAAAAAGAGATGGGACAGGCCAAAAAGAGCTTAGACTTCTGAGAGACCTGAGTTACTCACCAAGTACATTAGTTCTTAATGCATTTTGGAAACCTACATCTGAACAGTTAAATAAGCCTCGCGCGCGCACACACACACACACACACACACACATAGTGAAATGACTTAAGTATTATTTCTGATGGTATGGTTTGTCAATTACAACCCCTATAAGTTTTGGTCAAAAAAAAAAACCATGGGAGAAGGAAGGTGAGTCCTGTGTGTTACTGGGAAACCACCCATTGACCTCTTCTGGTTAGATCAGGAAATGCCAGCATTGAAACCTGAGGAATAAGATCAGCTCCTTGGGGGAAAAAATCCTAGATTCAATAGTAGAGCACTCTTTTAAGACTTGATGCATCACCAACACTTCTGGTGGCACCGAAGACAATACTGTATGGAAAACCACAGGCATCAACAACTGATTCAAAAAATGACTTAGAAAAGTTGGGTTCCAGGGGCGCCTGGGTGGCTCAGTTGGTTAAGCAGCTGCTTTCGGCTCAGATCATGGTCCCGGGGTCCTGGGATCGAGTCCCGCATCGGGCTCCCTGCTCAGCAGAGAGTCTGCTTCTCCCTTTCCCTCTGCCTCTCCCCCTGCTTGTGTTCTCTCCGTCTCTCAAATAAATAAATAAATCTTTACTAAAAAAATAAAAATAAATTTTAAAAAGTTGGGCTCTGAATGTAAAGTTTTTGAAATCCCTTAACCAGTCTTACTTGTATTTCCCTTTATATGCATGCGCAAGATTGGTACATACCAAATATTAGTCTGAAAGGGCTATTTCACTACATAGGAAATAAAAAATACTAAATTATAAAAAATCAACGTGCTTTAGTTGACAGCATTTTTTTTCAGCAGGATACTATCATATAAAATTCAAGGAAGTATCATCCTACATCAGATTAGCAGTCCTTCCAGACTAGATTTCTGATTACTGGCAATGGGCAGTTTTCTGGCAGAGCTTAATTATCTATAAGGTTAAGCTTTAAAATTGTTCAGTTCCCCACAATCTTTTATTAACCCATTATAGATCTAAACCCGATCAGCAAATACTTATTTAAAGGACACTAAGGGGGTGCTTGGGTGGCTCAGTCAGTTAAGCAGTCATGATCTCAGGGTCCTGGGATCGTGCCCGCATCGGGTTCCCTGCTGGGTGGGGAGCCTGCTTCTCCCTCTCCCTCTGCTGCTCCCCCTGCTTGTGCTCTCTCTGTCAAATAAATAAAATCTTATAAATAAATAAATAAGTAAATAATGAAGACACTAAAAATCAAGGTTGGGTTTGTATGTACCCCATTCCTTCTCCAGGGAGAAAAAGGATCCTATATACGTGCTCTTTCACATTCTTTCTTAAAAGGATGAATAAAAACTGTTATTTCATGTCAGAAATCATTCCGATAGTGCCTGTGTTTTGTAAGCTGTTTAAGCTAACATTAGGCTAATGTCTTAAGGAAAAAAGGAAAACCTAGACCTCATTCCTGATCATAAAAGAATTTAGATTCTATCAGTTTAGAGTTTGGTTTATTTTTCCCAAAATTTCTCTCAGTGCACATCTACCTATTTATAGTCAGGTGATACCATTATGAAGCTTTTACCCATCATTAGCCTGGCTTTTTTTTTTTTTTTTAAGTAGGCTCCACCCCCAACCTGGGGCTTGAGCTCACCACCCTGAGATCGAGTCTCATGCTCTCCCAACTAAGCCAGCTGGGCGCCCCTAGGCTGGAATTTTTTATAAAAAGTATATGAAGAGTATGATGTCATCTTTTATAGAAAAGGATTCAGTCATATGCCCCTTCCAAATCATAATTTTAAAATTAGTAAGAATGATCACAAAATATCTCTATTCACTTTGTCTTGTTCTTGATTCTTCCCTGTAAGATAGTCCCCATCTTTGACAAAAATTTCATTTGAAAGGTAGAAGGCAGGATGGAAGTTAGAACAAGAAGGAACAAAGAGGTTCTTGAAAAAGGAATACAAGTGAAAGTGTGTAGCTTAGATTTGCAGGGATATACGGTGAACACACGGAGCCTGGTGGTGGATCTCAGTGTGGGGAGAAGAGTGCAGGAAGAGATCGTGCAGATAGATGAGTTTAATCCTCAACCATCATACAAGAATTTAATAATGGCTGAAATCGGCAAAACACTACAGAGCAATATAAGCCTCTTTTTTTAAGATTATTTATTTGAGAGAGAGAACACAAGCAGGAGCGACAGAAAGAGAGAATCCCAAGCGAACTCTTGTGAAATCGAGCCCTGTATTGGGCTCGTGCTCCGAACTCTGTGCTGAGCATGAGCCCGACACAGGGCTGCATCTCACGACCCTGAGTTCACGACCTGAGCCGAAACCAAGCGTCAGATGCCCAACCGACTGCACCACCCAGGCATCCCGATATGTGTCTATTTTTAACTAAACATACAGATGATCCACCAGAACTAAAGACAATAAAACATTTTTTAATAGTTGCTTCTGTTTGTCAGGAGCAAAGGAGTGGCAGCAGGACAGGTGACCACAGCTCCAATATCGTCACGGATTCCCCCACATCAACTTAAAATTATGTGCAATGAGATCGAACTTCTTTGTTATACTCTTCCCATTCTATTCTTGCTTCAATCTAATCAAACCAACTCCTTCCCACTTTTACGTTCTGTGGGTACACCTGAATACATCTTTACATAAAGACATCAATAGGGCAGAGTTTGACACAGCTTTTTCTTTTTTTATTTATTTTATTATTTTTAAGGTTTTATTTATTCATTTGAGAGAGAGAGAGAGAATATGAAGCAGACTCCCTGTGGAGCACAGAGCCTGACTCAGGGGCTCCATCTCACAACCACAAGATCATGACCTGAACTGAAACCAAGAGTCAGCCGCTCAACTGATTATTATAAAAAAACATTTATTATTTATTTACTAAAAATATTATAAAAATAATTAGTATCGGTCTTTATAAGATGAGAACTATATTTTTGAGCCTTTCCCTCTATTTAAACTCCCAATTGTTGGGACACCTGGGTGGCTCAGTCAGTTGAGCATTTGCCTTTGCCCCGGGTCACGATCTCGGGGTCCTGGGATGGAGCCCCATATCGGGTTCCCTGCTCAGAAGGGAGTCTGCTTCTCCCCCTCGCTCTGCCCCTCCCTGCTTGTGTGCTCTCTCTCTCTCTCTCTCTCTCTCTCTCAAATAAAATCTTTAAAAAACCCTCCCAATTGTTTTCATTGGTCGACTTGCAACAATACAGAACTATTCCATTTAAATATAGTTGCTATAAGGACAAATGTAGGAGCTAATACGAATTCCATAGACCCTGTTTTTAAAACTTAATTGATGACACTCAGACATTATTTAGAAAGAGCTCTGGAATATATTAGGTGAAAACAGCAAAGCATAATACATTTTTGTGTAAGAAAGGGAGAACTTGGGATACAAATTTATAATTATATTTCCACAAAATAAGTCTGAAATGAAACTCAGGAAATAATCAGTTATGGCAAAAACGAGGAGGTGAGAAACGGGAGGGTGAAGGTGAAGGTGGGGAGAGTGACATTTGTCACCGTGTACTTATCATGTTATGGTTTATGAGTCTTCTGAATTTTTTCCACTTAAAATAGCAGCTAGATAAAAATTCAGACTGAGAGACATTAGACAGGGGAGAAACAAAGTTTGGATGACGGGCTCTGGAGCAGGACCCCAGCCCCAAGACACGGAGAAGAAGGTGCACGGAGGAAGTCTGTATCATCAGAAACACCATCTACACTGTTTGCAACTAAATGGACTTCAGGATCCCTTCTGGGTGACTATACAGTGAGAAGCAAACCGAAGTCAAAACTGGAGTCGTTTTTTTTCCTTCAAAATCTGAAGGGCTGCTTGCCACCTGAAACTGGGTCCGCCTAAACAATTTTACTTCAAGCCATCACAGGCCTGAGAACAGAGAGACCATCCGCCACCTGACAGCCCTGCGTGGTGGCTTCCTCGCATCAAAATAGATGAGCCAGGCTACAGAGGACTTACTGACTTCTCGGAAAGAATTTTGGCTCGCTGCTGGAGAGGACCTCACTGCAGGAGGATGGCCCCCGCCGGCACACGAGTGAGCAGCTCAAAGTGACCTCACCTCCTGCTCAAGCTCTTATTCAATAATATCCCTTGGACTCAGCCCAGTTGCCTCGCTCCACACTTATGCCATCCTCCCGGACTCCTAACCCTGAACTTCTCCCTGATTGTTTGCAACAGTATCAGCCACCGAATGTCTATTTCTGGGAGCTGGCAGTTCGCTTCACCTAGGACCCTGCTGTATCCTATCCTGCCTTCAAACTTAAAGTATACAAGCCCCGTGATTGCAAAGCGATGCTAGTAAACATGGGATCATTAAGATAAACAACGGGATCATAAACCCGTATCTTAACGATATCTCTCAAAATTCACCCTCTAATACAATGGTTAAGCGAAAACTTGAGCTCCGCCTGGAGCGATGGGTAGGATCTGTTTAGACAGAGAAGAACAAGGATGATGTTCACGGAGGGAAGCGAAACACACAAAAACCATGCACCTGGGATCATAAAAAAAATCTATCTTCGCGGCTATCACTTGAAATATACCCCGTAATACTACTACACTATGTTCAACTTTCCATTTGCAAGATTGGCCCCTTCTATGTGTAATGCTACAGATCTCCGCTGATTCTTGTTAGCTCCTCACTGCTACCAGGCATTCCTCATCACACGCCTTAACCAACTCAGCTTGCTAAAGCTACTTCATCGCAAGAATTTTCACAGCCCCCACCCACCACTCATTCTTTGCCTATTAACCTTTCGACCCACACGTTTAAAGCCAAAGGCCAAGCAACCTGTCTTCCACAAAATCATTCTGATACAAGCAATATTTACATTCAACTCTGACATGGCAGCACAGAGTTTAAAATGTCTGCAATTGTGGGGCCTGCCGTCCGTTTACCTTCCACAATCCTCCCGCTATTTGCATATCCTACCGACCGACCGACGTAGCTCTGAGTTCCCTTACTGGTGAAGGCTAACCAGCCAAGATACAGTCCAATTCACTTCAACACTCCCATTACACCAAGCTCCTGAGATTTCAAAAAACTGTACTAATTAAGGGGATCCTCTGGGTAGGATTTGTACCAACCCTCACTGCTAAACGTTATTGGCATTTTTTGCTCCATCCTAACAGGCATGATTTTGGCCTTCATACAGCTCACAAAAACCTACAAAAATTTATGCTTAGGATCCCAATTTTGCCTGAGGCCATGTACTTTGGGATTGGGCTTTTCTTATGACCCTATTAACAAAAATCAGTGTCACCTGTACCTGGTGTTGCCCTATAAAAATTGGATTCCCATTCAGTCTTGCTCACACCGGGGCTTCCCATGACTATATATCAGTCTCAAGCATCATTCCCTTCAGCTTCACTTTGGCAAAGGCATTGATTGACGTGACCCTATTGTTGTTTCCTATTATGTGGAATAGGTCATATCATTGGGAGTTGCAGGCTTTTCAACCGGGGTCACTGCCATCAACAGACAAAATCAAGTCACACAGAACTATCAACGAATATCTAAGACTATCTAATTTTGCCTAAAAATTTGAGGCATTACACCTATGAAACATGGGTCAAGATTCTTTGGCCTGCATTCTGCAAATCCCTAACTTATTTTCATGGCTGGCTAGGAACCAGCTTCCAAATTAGCTTAATTTTACTAATAGGAATGTTAGTGATCAGTTTCCTCCTTATTTGCCTCTTAAAATAATGCAATAATGCAGTTCCCTACTATTACACATATTATATTTTATTTTATTGTGGTAAGAACACTTAACATGAGATTTACCCTCTTAACAGGTAGTGTATAATATAGTATTATTGTCTCTGAACACAATGTTGCACAGCAGATCTATAGAAGATACTCATCTTGCAGATCTACTAGGGCTAACATATCTCCCATAATTCCACCAAAGCACCTTGAGATGCCCAAGTACCACAGGGCCAATAGTATTAACTATATTTTCTTATTTATGTAATCTCCACACTGTGGAATTTGGAGACTTTCGACCCCAGGGGAAACCACCCACCCAGGATTAACGAAATCCAAGAGATAACAACTTGCTTACTAGCAAAGCTTTGATATGCAAGCGAACCAATCCAGGAGTCCATACCCCCAACCTGGATCCATTCATTGGACCTCAACACCCCAGGACTCGATTCCCTGCCCTAATCACTACTGGGCAAAGTACCAGACAACTGGAGACCATCCTATAGCCAGAGTCCACAGAAACTATTCAAACTCTCCAGTTAGAGTTTGTATGCCTTGCTTACCTTCCTTAGTCTTCCTTCCCAAGAAAATCTCCATTAAGGCTCCCGCCTGCCCTCTGCCTACCCCCTCTCTCTGCTAATCAGGCAAACTCCTTCCCCAGTGGCCTTCCTAGCAGACCTGCCAACTGTTTCTAAGGGATCGTCAGTATAATGAAAATATTTTCACTCATGGCAATCACTTTCATGTCCCTGTCTCTTAGAGTTTCTCCTCAAAACAAGTCCAGTGAACATTATTAGAACAATTGGTGCAGACAGCAGCATCGTTTCACACCAGAAAGAGATGCTATCCTCCTGAACTGCTTGGGCTCACTAACTAAACTCAGCAGCCACGCTCACTGCCTAAAGGGCACCGCCGGCTGTTGACACACTTGCTGCTTGATGGCTATTGAACTGTGTTCTTTTTATCGGGTATTGCCATGATTTCCCAGCCTAAAACTGGAGAGCTCAAAGAGCTGAGTGCTCCCTGAGCTATCATGTCGAGAGTCATTTGCACAGGTGCTCACGAAGCCTCTGCCGCAGAGCATCTCCTACCGCTCCACACAGAGCACCCCTGAGAGTACCCATTAGACTAGGCTGACAGGTCTGAAATCGTATCATGTTCTTTGTTCTGACCACAGTGGTATGAACATAAAACTCATTAGCAGGAGAATTTTGGAAAATTCACAAACATGTGGAATCAAACCACAACACCAGAACAACTAATGAATGGAAGAGGAAATCAAAATGGAAACCAAAAAGTCCCTTGAAACAAACACAACAAAGTTATAAGGTAAAGCAAAAGCGGTGCTCAGAGTAATGTTTCACTGAAAAATTACACTAAGAATGCAGAAAGATCTCATATAACAATCGAACATGAACCACAGGGAACAATAGAGAGAACGACCACCGTCACCGAAAATTAACAGGTAGGTAGAAAATAGTAAAGCCAGCAGAAATCAAAGAAATACACAATGGAAAGACAAAAGAAAAGATCAGTGATAAAGGGTTCCCTTTACTAAAGATAAAGAAAATTGACAAGTTTTAATAGACTGACCAAGACAAAACGAGGGAGGACTCCAATTAGTACCATCAGGAACGAAAGAGGGACACTGCAACTCCCACCCCAGAAGGACAAAGCAGCAGAAGAGACGACTCTATCAATTCCATGCC